>NC_135548.1:11006803-11340017 GCF_045843805.1 Urocitellus parryii
TCCCTTTTAATTGTTTTAATATTAATTGATCTAAAACAACAGTGACTGCTCTTACATAAAGATGGTGTCAATGACTTTTGTATTAATATGTTCAACTTATTATCAAATTAAATTCTTATTCCATTTCCTAGAATATTTTTGCATGTCTATATAGTACTGAACCTAGGGCCTTGTGCCTGATAGGTTTGGTTGGAGAATAAGTCTCACTAAAGTGCCCAGCCTGGCCTTGAACTTGATCCTCTTGCCTCAGCTTCCCTAGTAGCTGAGCTTTTGATTCAGATTTAAATTAGATACCATGCTATAGATGTAATTGTATATCTAGTATTATGTCTAGTATTTATCAACCTCTGCATAATAATATCTTCAAATTGTAGTTGCCTCAAGCCCCATCCACTTTTATCCAATCTTTAGTCATTTTTAATAATTTCCCAACCCAGATTTTTATCTATGGTCCCTAGGTATTGTTAATTCCTCTTTTTGTGGCTCAAGTTTTTGCCTGCTGCTTACTTTCTTGGCTCTTCCTTCTCCTTTCTCTCTCTGAACCTTCCTCACATTCTTCTGCAGAGCTACTAATCAAATAGGAGATCTGCCAACTTCACCATTCTTAGTAGAGCCAAAGCCAACTGTGATGAAGGACAGTGGTGTGTGAAATGAGGTAGGGCAATCCCTGGGGACAGGAGTTTATCTTTTCTATGAACTATTTCCACAAAGAAGAATGGGTTTCAAATATCATTTTTCCTACTCTTTCAGGTTACACAATTTATGTTTTCTAAAAGTCTTTATGCTTCCAAGCATGGTTCATGGATCATTCATGTCAATATCACCTGGAAATTTGTTAGAAGTATAATTTATGGGCCTAGTTCAGATGGTAAAAGCCAGAATCTCAATTTCAACCTTGAAATTTAAGAAAGTTCACTCACAAAAGCCAGACCACAGAGCTGGAGTGAGCTCCAGAAAACACTTGTATTTCACCCAGGCTCTAGGCACAGTGACAAATTACATGTGTAGTTCTTCCTGTTCCCTTTCAAGGGTTCTGATCATCTTTCTAAAATCTGGTCTCAGTCATGGCTCTTCACTTTATCTAAGAGCTTTTTAAGTTTCTTTTGGGGGAGGGAAGAAGAGCAAGAAGAATCTAATTCTTCCTATTTTATTTACCACGAAGTTCAGAGCCTTGCAATCCCTAAGATTGATGGATTTCCACAGGTATTATGGAGAATGGGCACTTATCCAAATATATAGGCAGCACCCATGCTTTATTTAATGAAGGCAAAGATGTACTTTCAGCTGAGAAAAGGATAATGTGATTCATTACCCTGCTTCATCTGGGATCCAGACCCAGAATCATGTCAATGAGTCCTATGACAAATATAAAATACCTAATAATAGGTTGGGTCTTATATTATACTAAGTGTGTTTTTTTCCAAGCAAAATATCTATGAATTCTAATTTTTGGTTTTAGAGTTTGGTTTTGATCACAACCTTCTAATTTCCATGGTCTGAAGTCTAGAAGAAAAATCCTTGGACAGATCTGTCACATTAGTCAGGAAGGGAGACATTCTTGGGTGTATTCAATTACAGTACTGGTTTTTGACCTAGAAAAAAATCACAATATATTTCCCTTTTCTCAGCTGGAGAAATAGCTTAGGCAGTGCCATTGGTGGCATGTGACCTCATGTTGCCAAGCCAGGGCCTGAGATCAACTGTAGAGCTGATCAGAACTTGACTCATCAGCTCTGTCTCCCTGAAATTCTCTTAAGATTCCCAGAAATTCCATGTAGAGAGAGAGAGAGTGAAAGAGGTGATGTACACACATGTACTTTCCCAGCTTGAGGTGATATAATCCTAGAGGTTGGATAATGGTCACGTGCAGAGAGAATCAGAAGCCCATCACTGGGATGACAACAATACAACACATGAAGAAAGAGAAATATGTGGAACATCATCCTCAGTTCCTAATGACTTTACAGTACTTACCCTAGTTCCACAGACCTGCTCTCTGAATGAATAATGAATGGGTTTTCTCATCTCCTCCAATTCTCTACCATAAACCTTCTACTTTTTGTTTTACTGGGTACTGTATTTTCCTTTTGTATTTTAAAAATTTCCCCATCTTAACATTCAAATTGTATCCAGAAGTGATCCCCCATGGCATATATATCAGACATAAAGTCTTCATAATTGCAAAATAATACTAATGATAATGAAGTATACACAGAAAATTTTTATGAAAGGAGAATTCACATTTGGGGCAGGACCTAGTGCTGATTTGGTTGCAGTGTGAATACTACAGATTCATTGGAGGGAGGAAGAATTTTTAGGGTACAGATACAAAGTCAAAGAGCAGACATTCAAATTCATTAGGACCAAGATGGAACTAGGGGATTGATATTTTAAAACTGATTTTAAAAATTATTGTTTCACATCATATTTAGCAGATATGTAAGGAATAAGCCCAGGTGAAGTGTATGACAAATGTGTTCAGGAGTGATTTTACCAAGAATCTTCTCTATTCAAGTGTGCCTACATCTAGGCTTTCAATGGAAGTGCTCTATCACAATAAAAAGTGAAAGAGGAAGTTCAAATATTACTACATGCGATTTTCATAAATGTGCTCATGCAATTTTTACACCACTAATTATTTGAATTGGAAAAAAAAATAGCTGTAAGGCTAAAAATATATTTGCACATTTTGCTGAGAATTTTCTCTAAATGAACCCCTAAGTCTTATTCTTGCAAGATAACTATTTCCCTAGAATTCATATCCTGCAACTTAGGGAGTTCATTTATCTTTTCATTTGAGAATCTTTGGTAAATCAAGCTATGCCCAGCTGAAATTCTTTGCATTTAAACTCTGAATGTAAGCAGAAAAGAGATCCAAATTAAGGCAGATCACAAAAGTTTATGAATAAAAGAGGAAATGATTAATTTTACATTTAAAGGATATTTGGTTCATTTTTGTAGTATTTAATAACTATTCTATTTTTCTTGGCTTCATTCGTATTTGAATGAATTAAAGCAGATAGCATAGGCCTTCAGTTGTTTAGGAAGATTTTACAATAGTCCTTTTTGTGCTTTATTTCTAGGTAATATATTACATTATAATAAGAGTAAGAATTATTTGGATGTAGATTTTTTTATTGATGATCCTGATGCTCTTTAGAATTAGAGTTGAAGGATGTTATACCATATAATTGTCTTTAAATCCTGATAAGAGGAATAATTGCATTTTTGATGTTTCAGTATTTCAATAGGGTTTGAATGAGCCCTTGAGCTTTTATTTTTTTTAAATAAAAAAGATTTATTATTTCCATGGCATCTTTGTATGAAATTATTAGTTAATAATTTGGAAAAATATTATGCAATTGGTGTCTTGGAATACATTAGTTTTTATGTAGCATTTTTTCAAAGTAATTTTTATTTATCTCTCCTCATAGAGAAGGAAATGGACAGTTCAAGCTTTTGGCCCCATTTTGCAGAGTTTATTAATATTAAACCACAATAGGTCCAATTTAAACTTTTGCTCCCTTTTTTTACCACCACCTTGTGAGGTCTTTTGCATGGTATTATATATTTGTGACAGAAAAACACATCGGTATCTGTAGGCTTCTAAGTACCGGGGGTTCTTACAGTTGTCTTCCAGTATTTCCAGATGGAATCCCTTTGGAGTAATTGACCTTTTTTTAGACCTCAGCTTTTGTTTCCTCAAAAGATCAGCATTTTTTGACCTTGTATAAACCTCTGCAGTTTCTTTACCTCTAAAATTTGGAGATTAGGCATAATTATCTACAAGTTTTCTTTCCACACAAATTCATGATTCAGAGAAACCACTGAAGGGGAAGGAGCAGAAAACAGGTTAATAGAAGAAGAGAATGCAGTGGACCAGACCATCTGGGAGGTAATTGAAGTAGCAGCATATAGATGAAGAATATCACTTTCTTTTCTTTCCCAAGGCAATATCATACACACCCATGGCTTTAATGACAATTATTATACACTCGTCTGAATGTATATCTCTAGTTTATACCTTTTCTCTGAATTCTATCAAATACAACTTTTTATGCAACATTTCCACTTGGATAGGTCAAAGGTACCTCAAAATCCATGTGTCCAGAATGTGATTTTTCATCTTACCCTTGGTCCCTTCCCTGGTCTGTCTCAGTAAAGTTTGCATGTGCCAGGAATGCTGGAGTGACCTTAATTCTATAGCCTCCTCTTCTCACATCTATTCCATCTACAAGTGCCATCATATTTTTTCTAAATAGCCATCAAATACTTTGGCTTATGACTGTCTACTCTTGTCGGGCTCTTGTTCAAAATATCATCTCCATTCTCTGAAGTATGGGAATGAGTACTAGCTAGTCTCTTCCACTCATTCTCTCCTTATGTCCAGAGATTTTTTGCATTGGTATTTCAAGCTGCAAATCTGATCAATTAAAATTCTTCTCTCATTTTTTAAAATGAAACTCAAAAACTTCAATAAGATCCCTTAGAGAAAGAAGAACTTTTCCTCTACCTTCTTAAAATTTGTAGTGACTACAAGTTAAAGTAGAAAAGGCAGGTTAACAGGAGAAAAATATATGTATTTTATTTGATGTTAATATTCTTTCATGTCACAAAGTAGAAAACCCAAAGAAATGATTAGATTGGATATTTATATAGCCTTTTAATAAAGGAAGCAAAAGTGTGGAGAAGTGACTAGAATAAGCTAAAGGATTTGGATTTCAAAGGGCAGTAAATTTGGGGAAAATGAGTAGGAACTCTAATAAAGAGAACCAGTCAATTTATGAAGTCCAAACTTTCCTCTACTTTATTCAAAATGGGTCATTATCTTGGCACTGAGGCCTTGTGTTGGAGAAATTATTGCCATGTTCATAATGTATACACCTAAAGTCCTTGAACAGATTACAGGGAATATCTCTAGAAACACCCCCTACCATCATCCTACCCCCTCTAAATTAACCCAGCTGAAATTGAAATGTGTTTATTGACCAGGCACTCCATTATATTCTCATGTTCTTGATGTTCAATAAATCTATTATTCTAGCATGGAGAAAAAATATTTCGCCAGTTGGAAGAGTTCTACTTCCTTCCGTGATTGACTAGGAAGTTATTGTGCTTCCAGTGTTAGCTACAGCAGGAAATAAACCAGAGTTCTCTTCTCAGTTCCTTGTAAATGGTGTAGGTTTACATTAAACTTGAATTTGGCCATGCTTGTGAAGCTGCCCACTGAGATCATAAAGGTCTGTAGGACTGCCTATTGACAGCTAACAAATAAAAAGGCCCTTATTAAAACAGGTCACTGAAAATGTCTGAGAGTGAGTGAACTTACTGAAACTTACTGAATGAATTCTCAGGAGCCAAAAAGACAGGTGATCTGCTCCAAGTCACCATGCAGTATAAATAGGGAAGAAAATGATTAAATATATATAATAGGGAGTTCTAGAAGCTATTTCCTGTGTTTCATTTGTTTCTACATCCACCCACCCCCGCTTTTTTTGGTCTCAAGAATGTTCCCCATCACAGACATGTTCATAATTAAGGAAAAGAGTTGCTTTTCCACTTTTATTTATTCTTTCAACTTTTATTTATTATAAATTCAACTTTTATTTATTATCTCAATTGGTCACATTTAACATGCCTGTTTTACAGATGAACTATCACTAATTGGCAAGAAAAAAATCCAGTCAGCAGAATTTTCTAATATTCTATAAAGGGGTGTGGCTTTGCTCAAGTCTTTTTTTTTTTTTTTTTAACCTCCTGCTGGAAAGTTGACCTAAAGGCTTAGCACACACTTTCCCATTAAATTACTACTCCCCTCCCCCAGGTCTTTATATTGAGAGAACCATCTTTAATTATCTTAAGCCCATTTCAACAATTTTTTCCCCTCTCATTGCTCTGTTACTTCTTTCAGCAAGTTTGGTAATAAAGCCCTAACTAGCAACATTTTGACTTACTACAATTGTGTAAACATAGAAGCTGTTATATTTCATATTATTGGATATGAAATAATTAGTCACATTTTAATTTCAATCCTCTAACAGTGCACACAGTTTTCTTTGATGACTTGTTTTCAGCCATGTATACTAAACAGGGTAAGAATATGAGCTTAAAAATGAAGTTGGCTTTAAATGTAGCAATTTAAATAGATTCTATTTATTATCCTCCTGCTCCTCTCAGGATTCTATGAATATTTATCAGTGTCATGGAGAGATGATTAATGTAGGCTTAAACTTGTCATATGGGCAGCTGTACAGATAAGCAGCAGAAGGAGCAAACTTAGTAAAAGCCTGTGCAAATTTTTAAAAGTACAAATTTTGCATTTGAATGGGTCAATGCCCCTTCCTCACCCCCATATTGGGGATGGAACTCAAGGATTTCCACATTCTAGGCAAGCACTGTACCACTGAGATACTTGGCCAGCCCTTTTCCTTTGCACATTCTATGAAAGCACTTGTTTTAACCAGCTTTTTCACTGCTATGACTAAAAAACCTAACCAGAACAATTTTAGGGGAGGAAAAGTTTATTTAGGGTTCCTAATTTCAGAGATCTTGATCCATAGACAGCAGGCTCCATTCCTCAGATTTTAACATCATGGTGGAAGAATGTGGCTGAGGGAAAAAAAAAACTCACATGATGACTAGAAGAGAGAGACTCCACTCACCAGACACAAAATATATACCCCAAAGCCACACCCCCAAAGACCCACCCCGCCTCCAGCCACACCTTACCCAATTTCTGTCACCGCCCAGTTAATCCCATCAAGAGGTGAATTTGATTATTGGATTAATGCTCTCATAACCCAATCATTTATCCTCTAAACTTTGTTGCATTGCATCACACATGAAGTCTTGGGGGACATAGTACATCAAACCATAATACACTCAACTACTAAGCCCATCCCAGAACTTTTCCTTTTTTATTTTAAGAAGAGGTTATACTAAGTTGCTGAGGGTTTTGCTGAATTGCTGAAGCTGGCTTTGAACTTGGGATTCTCTCCTTCAGCCTCCCAAGTCACTGGGAATACTGAACCTAGCTGCATCTAAATGTTTTTGAGAACAACTTTTAAGATACCTTAGATGACTTAACCCTGTTATCTTGAGTCAATTTGAAAATGCAAAGAATAAATAATGGGTGATATTTTTTTGTGGAGCTGTAAGTTTACATAGCTAATTCTAAGATGATTGTAAGAATCTAAGATGCTCCTTTCCAAAGCTGATAACTTGCTCCTAAATTTTTTCTAAGCATCTAAGGAATGTATCACAGAAATTCAGAGAAAAAATAATACATTTTTTTTTGAAATTAATTTTAATTGTTTTTTTTTTTAATTATACTGGTAGTATTTTTCCTTTTAATACCCCAAGCTAACTTAAAAAAATACCAACAAAAAATTTATGACAAGCAAATACAAGAGAAAAAAATATACTAAAAATATTGGCAGTTCTTAAAGTTCAATGCTGAAAACCAGTAATCCTTAGAAAAACATGAAACATTAGTTAACTACATCTTCAAGAGACATCTTGTTGAGACATCCTCTCTGACAGGGCTATGACAAAGTAACTTACATAAAGTAACTACACAGTCTTCCAAGCTGAGATGTCACAGAATCAAACATATACATTTTCTTTGCTATGAAAGATTCTTCACCCCATTGGATACTCTCTCATTATTATAAAGTAGCACCATAAAATGGTTAGAAATAATGAATTTGAATCTAAGCCATTGGGACTCTGCCATGTTTTAGATAACTAACTTTCTTTCTTTCTTGGCTGATTATAATTTAACTACCTTCCATTTCCCTTCTTTTCTCCCTCCCCTAGATCCACTTGCTCTACCTTCTATTATTGTTTTAATTAGCCCATCATAATTATATATGAATGTTGGACTCATTATGGTATATTTGCATGGACATAGCATAACTTGGTAGATTTCATTCCTTAGTACTTCCCCATGCCCTCCCCTACTCACTCTTGATCTCTTGATCTGCTTCTTCTGTTTTATTGTATTTCCCTGAGATCTCTTCTTATTTTTTATTCTCTATTTTCCACATATGAGAGAAAAATATCTAACCCTTGACTTTGAGTCTTGCTTATTTCATTTTGTGTGATGTTCCCTATTTCAATCAATTTACCAGAAAATTATATACTTTCATTTTTCTTTATGGCCAAATAAAACTCTATTGTGTTTATATACCACATTTTAATTAATCCATTCATCTGTTGAGGAGCAGCACCTGGGCTGGTTCTTTTTCTTGGATATTGTAAATTGTGCTGCTATAAACATTGATATGTATGTTTCACTATACTAGACTGATTTTAGTTCTTTTGGATAAATGCCATTGAGCAGCTTTTCTCTGCCATCTTTTTCTGCTAGCCCGAAGGTATGGAGTTGGCTAACCATGAACTGAACCTCATTCATTCATTGTTGTTGGGTATATTGCTCACAGCAATAAGAAGTTGACTGATCTAATTTCTTCTTCCCAAATAATCTAGACCACTGAAAAAAAAATGAAACAGTTATTTCTTAGTATTCCTAAAGAATTTATTCTAGGACTTCCAGAGGATATATTAAATCCAAGAGGGTTCAATTCCTCTATTTGCACTTAACCTAGAGAAATCTTCCTGTATGCTTTAAGTCATCTTTAGATGCTTTTAAGTGTTTAATACAATTTAAATCTGTGTGGATAGTCATTATAATATACTCTTTAAAATTTTGTGTTATATTTTATTTATTGATTGGTTGATTTTTAGACTATTTCTTATCCATGATTTGTTTAATCAATGGACAAGGAATCTATGAATACAGAGGTCTGACTATATACAAAAAAATGATAACAGTTTTCATCCTATGGATAACATCAACATTATAAGGAAATTTCTTGTCAAGCAATTCATGAATGATCGGAATAAAGCCCCATAGTTAGTTAAGTTTATAGGTTGCTAAAATGATAATTTGAAGGGTAAGGGATGTGTGAAATCATGTCTCTGTTAGTAGTATATGTTATTTATAATCTTTAAGTAAGATGCTCTATAATTGGGGTTTTAAATAAAACATTCACAATGATCTCTTGAAGTGGAAACATCTTTGATGATTCCTTGCCCGCAAGGACTTAATGAGATTCTTAGTTGGCAATTTGGCATATTAAAGTTTAAGAACAGCTCTTGTAGAAGGTGAATCTTCTATTTCCCTAAACCTTTAATGGAATTTATATCTTTATATGGGATTTCTTGTAGATTTTTCAAGAAAAAATAGATAACACTGAGGGGGAGCATGTATTCCTGCTTTAAAATTGTCAAGTTCAGCATGAGAAGCAAATATGGTTGTTCCCAGAGGCTTGACCCTTTGAATACAACGAAACATTGCTACTTAGGTTTTAATATCTCCATTTAGTAGATTGCACTTCAGAAAACTTTCTGATGTATTCATCACTTTTATTTTGTAGCTCTTTTGAACATGCTTGTCTAGATATCTTCCTTTCCCCTTTCCCCTGAAAATATATGGAGAATAGGAGGGGAAAGATTTCATTATCATCATCTTTTATGAGATGCTCAGATCAGCCACGTCCTTCCTAAGTACCTTTTAGGTGTAATGAAACAACTTGAGAAAACTGTATACAATTTGCTTTTTCTTCTTGTTGTTCTTATTTTGGTTTAAGATTTCCTCCATATACCTGATTTTACAATCACGTGCTACCATCAATGTATGTTCCCAAGATCCCATCTTCTGAGATATGTAAACACACCCTGTTATGACTCCCAGAACTCCAAACTAGGAGTGTTATTACAAAGAGTCATGACACTGTTTCTAGTATATTTTGATTAAAGGTGCATGAACACACATTTTGGCATTTATGTTCACAGGTGTCCTTTGTTCTTCATTAGAATCACGACTATTCTGACAATGCAAAGGGGACCATTGAGCTGGTTGTATTTATGCTGACAATTTATACTACAAAATTGTAAGTTATGAAATATAATTGTAGTATAACTGTGGGGTAAAATGGAATCTGCTGGTGTTAATGACGTTTATTTCATTCTGGCTTAAATTTAGAATGGAATATGAATGAATATGCTGTGACATATATTCTATTGGCAATAATCATGCAAATTTTCATAAAGCTCTGTATATTATAATTCCTTGCTTCACATGGTCTTTAAAGTAATTCTGTGAACTGAGTAATTCTTATGTGTATTTTATTCTTGGAAATTAGAGCCCGTGGACTGGCCAAAGATGACTGAGGTGAAAAATGGAAACCAGAAAACATAAGCTACCAGTCTCAAAACTGTTTATTTCAATGAAATAGTTTTAAATTTGAGAATTTTTAAAAAAGGCAACTAATGAAAAATGGTCATCTATAATTATTTTCAATTTTTGTAGTTTTAAAAAAAGTATTGTTTAAGAATAATAACAAAAAAATCTGCATGTTTAGTACATTCACAATTTTTTATTTTTTCAAATAGCTTCAATCCAAGGTTGATTGTTTCTTAAGTGAATATTTTCATCAGCAAAATAAAGTCCAAACTTACTCCAGGAATAAAAGCAATATTTCTCATGGACTACAGTTGACACAATATATTAGTTAAGAATACTTTAGGTATTATGTAAACACTAAGTATGAATTATTTTTCTTTTTTTGTCATAAAATATTTCATTGGAAAAAAAAAGTCACCGTCTTCTCAGGATGGGGGGTAGGAGCCCCAGCACATGGGGAACCGGGCCTCAGGCCGAGCCGCTGAGTTATCTCGGCGCTGTCTCGGGCTCTGATGCCCTGCGCCAGGCCGCTGGGTCCCCGACGCGTGGAAGCGAGTGTGTGCCTGGCAGCGTCCAGGACCAGAGACGGGGAGAGGAAGTGGGCAAGGAGCAGGGCGTGAATGCACGTGGAGCGCATGGCGCCTTGGAGCTCGAAGAAAGATGAGTTGCTTCCTGGGTGATGGACTTCCCAAGTAAGGACCAGAGCGCGCCGGGGCCTGGGTTTGGCTTCAGGGTTTCTGTCCTTCCTCGTTTGACCCCTGACTGTCAGCATTCAAAGTAATAATAAAATGCTTAGAAAGCAAACGGTGGGGACGAGAAGGGACGGTCGGAAGGTTTCCGCGGACTCAGGCGGCCACTGCTTCTCTGGCTCCCTGGCTCCGCACTCTGCCAAGCTCAATCCTCGCGGCTCCTGTGGCTGGGCTCCCCTGGCACCTCCGCTGGCTTCTCCGCCTCCTTGGCGCGCTCCTGCTCAGAGAGTTGCTCGCTTGTGGGGATGGAGTTCTTCTTTGGCGGCCCCTTGGGCTTGGTAGGGGACTCCAGGCCGCCGCCCTGCAGTACTATTTTCTTCCACTTCATCCTCCGATTCTGATACCACGTCTTCACCTGCAACTGGCTCAGGCCCAAGGAGATCTATTCTGTTGGGCGTGGAGAGGTATTTCTGCTTCTCAAAGCGTTTCTCCAGGCCCATCAGCTGCAGCTCGGTGAACACAGTGCGGCTCCGGCGCCCCTTCTTGGCTTTGTGCTCGGCTCACCAGGGCCTGCAGCCTCCAGCTTCCCGCGGAGCTGCAGCGCACCCCCCGGCGCCAGGCAACCCAGGCCCGGCGGCCAGCAGCGCTGAGCCCAACCCAGAACAGAGCGGCGCCAGCGGGAACTTGAACACCACCGCCTGCTCTGCCTTCAGCTCTGTGGAAGGGCCGCGCCGCCAGCAGCGCCTGCATGCGGAACTTGAGCAGCTCCCCCGCGGCGCTGCAGGCGCAGACTATTCGGTGAGGATTTCCTGGATCATGAAGCTTCGGTAGCGGTGTGGCCAGTGATCTGCACAGCCCTCGGGCGGGCCGAAGCGCATGGCGCCCGCTGCATCGCTGCAAAAAAAAAAAAAAAAAAAAAAAAAAAAAAAAAACAAACAAACAAAACAACAACAACAACAAAAAAACTTTCAATAGGACACTTTTGTAATGGAATAATAATTAAGATTTTGTTTGTAAGGAAGAAGGGGAAAATGGGTACTAGGCACATAGTTATCAATGTCTTCCTTAAAAACTCAGTAAACATTATCATTGTTTCCCTTATTTCACTATATTCCAGTAAGAATTTCATTTTTTACCAATGCTGGCCCTCAAATATGAGCTTTGGAAGCAAAGTAGTTTCTGTCATTTAACCACAAACATTTTGTTCATTTCTTAGGTATATTGTGTCTTCTAAATATAATATTTAGAACTAACAACACTTTCTGGGAATGTATAGAAAACATATTGTTGTAGTATTTTGTTTGCTTTTTGGTGGATAATATGTATATTTAGAATGTGGATGTGGATTGACACTTTTTCTTCAAAATAGAGGTATGGAATTTGCCCCCCTCATTGCTTTCTGAGAAAAGTTCTAGAACATAATAAAGAATTATGAGTAAAAGACTGGAAAAAAATACCTATTAATAGGTCTTCCATGAGAACTTTATCTTGATTTTTTAGCAAGAGAACAAAAGAAAGTTTTACATGTTATGAATCTCACATAACAGAGGGAGACTATCAGCTCAAATATTGATTTAATTTATAGAATGTGTGCAGTTTATGAGAAGATGTACTTTTTGCCTTTTTCCATACAACAGTAAATATATCATCTAAGTTATCAACACTCATATTGTATTTTTCTTCACTCTATTCTACAAAATAATATAATTATATGTTTAATATACCAGCACTTTGATAATAAAAGTTTTAACAGAGAACAAAGTATGATTGTTCCAAGCTTGAATCTGTATGCACATAATTCAGGATACCAGTTTCAGCTCTACATTATGAAACTGTGCAAATGCTAGTGAGTTATGTAATATCTCTGAATTCCATTTCTTTTTATATAAAGTGGAAAAAAATATAGGCCATTCCTGAGTCTTGAGATAATTAAGGATGCCTCAAAGCATTTAGTAATATACTTCATGAATTAGCTATTTCTATCAGTAATCTTATTTATTTTTCATATTCTAAAAATACCAATAAGTTTTAGATATCATTATATAGAAGTAAGTGGGAGAAATAAGAGAAAAAGTAGGAAAGGAAAAACAAAGAAAATGTTATTTTAAATGTCTGCTATTTTGTCTTGACTAAAGTTAATCTAGGAGAAAAAAAATGGAGCAATATTTTTCCAAAGATGGATCACATTTTTATCTCTTCTCATTCTGGAAATCCAAGTGGAAACATAAGTGCTTAAAAGAACCACTATGATTGGGGTTAAAACAAGAACAGCAGTGTTCCAGTAATAAGATGTAAGAAAATGTTTTCTAGGAGATTTCATCTTAAGGAACTCTCTCCATATTTTGGCAAGTCATCCACATCTTCACAATAAATATATGAAAATTACAGTAGTGATAAAAACAACAAATTTAATATTTATAACACAACTCTGTCTTCTCTAATATGCATGCGTATATACCTAGATTTGTATGCGGAGAAATTGGATAAGAAGTTTAAAGCTCATCTGGTTTCTCTCCTCATTCTCGCAATGGGAAAATGCAGAGCCAGGCTGTCAAAGGAAACACAGAAGCCAATACCTTGTTTGAGGAAATAGCAAGGGCAGTGAATTCTGTTTTACTAGTGCACGTGTGAAAAATATGTGGAAAACATCACAATATAAATTTATTTATGTTCTTCAGAGTGGTTGTGGCATGCAAAACTCATCTCACAAGATAATTTGTACCTTGTAGTGTGTGTGTGTGTGTGTGTGTGTGTGTGTGTGTGTTTTCTTGGGGATGAAAAAAGATGAGACCTGCATTTTGATTGTTAGAGAATGCAATGATGGAGCTTACTGAAAGATAACCAAATATTTCTGTCATACTTTCTATAGGGAATCATTATGTTCCTTGTTTTGTAGTCTGGCATAACTCCAAGCTAAAATTTATTCAGTGAACTACAAATTCTTCTTCTTTTTGGTCTTGAATGAACATTATTTCTTCCACTGATTTAATAAGAATTTGTTTCTCCAGTTTTAGGAACCCAGCATTAGGATTCCATTCATGCCGTATGGTATGTTACTAGCAACTTCTTAAGTAGAATTAAGTGGTTGGAACACCCTAGAACTACATAATGGGGAGACCTTGAACTTTCAGATTAGTGTGGGAAAATTTGATGTTACCAATTAAGAACAGATTCACAGACTTTAATGATTAAAAATCAGGAAGATACATAAGATGAACAGGGCATCCAGGAAAATACTATAGTGTGGATAAACATGTACATAAATATGTACATCTTATGTGTCTCTCTCTCTCTCTCTCTCTCTCTCTCTCTCTCTCTCTCTCTCTGTTTCTCTCTCTCACACACACAGCACATAAAAGTGTAAATCAATAATCCGTCAATCTCTTGAAATATAATACTGCCCCAATTCTTATAACATCAGACAGTAAAATCTTGCACTTGTTCAGCCTTTATTTTCAGTGTCAAAATATTCTCTAAGAACAGATTCTTTATATCTCAACAGTGGTGATTTTTTGTTGTTGTTTTGACATTGCATGATTTGCCCATTATCATGCACTTTCTGGTTTGTGTATGTGTAGATGATTCCATGATTAAGACCTGAATCAGTCAATGTGGCACTGACTACTGACTTCTTCCTCTCTGTCATTAGCCGGTCTCCTGTACTTGACTAAACAGTCCCAGACTGCATTTTCCAGCCTCCTTTACTACCACGAATCACCATGTGACTATGTTCTGACCTTGGGATTTTGGCAACACTGATTCAGGCGGAGGCTGTAATGTGCCAGAAGGGGTCTGGTGTCTCTGTTTGCCACCATCATGGCCTGCTTTATTCACTGTCTCTAGGAGCACAAAAGGTGCAAGAGACCCCATCTTCCATAGGGAACAAAGCCTACTGAGCTGCTGACCCCCACTGAGGCACAAACCTATGCTCATGAATTCGGATTTGTGATTTTTGAGGTGGCAGGTTTCTCGACTGTATTTCTTAGTATTAATATGGCAACAGCTGGTTGTCTTCTAATTATGTTTCTGTAGATCCTTTTATTTTGGTTTCCCTACACATAACTGAAACTATTCTTAAAGGAAACACTGCACATGCATGTATCACCTTTTAAAGAAAGTTATTTTACTTTTTCTTAACTAAGTGGCACAGCCTCTAAATTGCCATAATAATCCTCAGCTGTCTTGGCAGGCAGGACGAGTGTTGTGAAAGGGTCATTTCCTTCTTTATTTATGAGGACACACAATTAGCTGCCACCAGCAGCCTCTCATCTGCTATTTCAAATAATCATAATGTAAACCCTTGAACATTTTTAACTTGTTAAAGAAATCCTGTTTAATTTTGTTATTTTCATTGTTTTCTTGAGGAAAATAGCAAGTATTATATACACTTTGCAGTTTGTAAAATAATTTAAACAAAAGCATTCAATGAAAATGGTATTTAGAGATATATAGACCTGATTTAAAATGACTTTTGTTGGCCAAATAACCTTAAAATTATTATTAAGACATTCAGAAACTCAATAGCTTTTTCAGAAAAGTAGAATTTTTAGTAATTTCTTTGCAGATTTGTTGTGGGTAAAATGGTTATCTTGTAGGCTTTAATATTAAACCAGTGTTATGTTCAAAGGAAGAGAGTTCAGCAACCATTAAGTAAATTTCCACATAATCAGGTTCTGCCTTGCATTTCCCAAACAACATAAATGATATGCAAAGACCACAGCAAAGATTGTTTCTGTTTTTTTGAGGAATCTTCTCATGCCTTCAAGGTCATTTTTCAAAATGCTTTGTAAACTTTCTCCAACATCCTTATTCCTTTTCCCCAATGTCTTTCAACTCAACCTCTTTTTTATCCCATTTCTGTGTCACAAAGCACAAAAGATATGATTAAACATGATGGAGTTTCTTGGGAGAAATATGAAGGAAAGAAACTGAAAAAAACATGAAGAAATAGAAGAGAAGAAAGTTGAATGTTTTAATAAATGTCATCCCTTCAATATCTCCAATTAGTTATATGGTTTACGCTTATGATACTAGCTGTGACATACTGAAAGCTCAGCAGATTTGAATGTTCTAAAATTTTATTTGATTAGCATAAAAGTTAAGATGACAAGGAAATAATCATTTGATAATAAATATTTAGTAATGTTGGGTACCAAAGGGATGAAAAATAATTATGAAAAAAGAAGGAAAAGATAAAATATATTTTGTATATATAGATAGATACGTATGTGTGTGTGCATACATGTATACATGTGTGTTTTTTCATCTCAGTATTTAGTTTAACCCATACCTCTGACTAATGAAAGACTTTAGAACTTGTTTCTACTATTTTAAAGAAATAGCTAGCTAGATAAATAGATAAAGAGACAGAGATACAGAAATCCTTAGTATCAAACTCAATATATAGCCAGAAGAGAGTACACAACCCATGAAAACAGCACCTAGATCAAGACATAGAATATTTCCAATGCTCTTCAATGGGGCCTAATGATCCTCCCAGTCAATATTCCTCCCCAGGTGTAACCACTATTCTCACCCAGTTGCATAGAAAACGTTTTTATACTTTAAATTATATTGTGTATGAAATGATACAGGTTCTACTTTTTTGACTTCCTTTGCTCATCAACACAGTATGAGTTTCATCCATTTAGTTGTGTGTATCAAAAGGTTATTTTTACAATTTTATTTTTCTGGTTGTTACAATAATAAACTAGTTTTGTATTTAGTTTTTTATCTATTCAATAACATTAAAATCTTTCTTAACTTGAGGCAGTTATGAATATGCAAGTATGAGTTTTTGTCACGACTAACTATTTATATATATATTCTGGGTTATATATAAGCACTAAGACTGCTGGGCCTTGTATATGTATTAATAATTTTATTTAATAATGTCAAAGTGATTGTATCAAATTGTACTGCCACAAACAATATAAATTTCTGATTTTCCAATATCTTTGCTTAAAATTGTTATTTCCAGTATTTAGTCATTCTTGTAAGTGTATAGCATGTGACTATTTTTAAATGAATTCCTCTCATTTATTAAATAAATGTTTTAATTTACACTTTTTTGTGAGTAATGATCCTGAGCACACCTCAACTATTTCAGATACTTTGGCATTTCAGTGTGCAGAGCCTCTTCAAAACTTAGTTGAATTCATAGTGCTTTTTGCTTATTCTTCAAATGTCTTTTTATAATCTAGGTACAAGTCCTTTTTAGGCTTTATTTATGACAGCTTTATTTTTCGTTTTGTGGCTTGAGCATTTCACTTTTCTAATGACATCTTTTGATGAAAAAAAATGTTAATAATGTTATTAAATCCAATTTATTAATATCTTCTTATATAGACAATATCTATTTTCTTTAGACATAGATTTTTAAATTTAATAAACAGTAGAAAAAATACTTTGTCATATATGTATATAATTAATGAATTTACATATATCATAAATAAATATGTCATAGTTTTATATATATAACAGTTTTATATACATAAAGACACATAAATTTATATAAAGCAAATATAAGTCATACACTTATTTGAAGATACATACCATTTTCATGCGGCTTAATTTTTTTGTGGATTTACACATTGCAAGATGAAATATTTCTATATATGGTACAAATTGTGTAGGGAGAAGAGAGAAAACTAGAATTATCATTATTAATTATGTTATTATTACTATGTACTTTTTATGTAAAGAATATTGGTTAAATTAAGGAGAAACTCTTTAGACTCAACCTAAATCATGTCAAATATAAGACTGGCAGAATTTAATGTTTTTTATTTTATTTTATTCCTATTTTATTGTTAGCATAGACGCATCCCTAAAAATAGTGATTATAATTAATCATGAAACAAATAACACAACTAGAAATAATGGCTTAATAAGAAAAGAAAGGAAAAGAAAAATATATTGATAAAATGTCACTGAAAATCAGCATCAAATTAAAGTTCTTGCAATGTTATATTCCTTTTATCTTTTGTTTCAATAGAGTGAAATAAGATTAAATCACACATTAGACTCTGAAGGAAAACTAAGCAGCTTAATTTAAGCACTTGATTTCTTGTTAGTTCCATTCACTTTGGTAATACCATTAAGCTATGGCTTTTAAAATAGATGAGAATATGGGAACTATTCAAAAAATTGATTTTTTAATATTTGAATAAACAAAGTATATTTTATTAGTAGTTAAAGTAAGATTTAGATTTTTATTAGTTAATAGGGTTAGGAAGACATTGTACTGAGCTATATATTCATTTTAGGATTTTATTTTAAATTTAGCAAATAAATGAGAAGAAAAGGAAAAATGAATTGGAAGTGGTACCCTAAAATTACAAGGTGATATATTTCCATATTATATAATTGAATAAACACTATTTTATTCTGTGTGTGTGTGTGTGTGTGTGTGTGTGTGTGTTTTGGATGTCCATGAGTGTGGATTTATAAACAACAAGTATTATTAGAAGTTCTATTGTCATTTTAAACTTTTTAGTAATGAAAGAGGAAAAATTTAAATACCGGTGTACAGATAGTGGTCTTTTCAAAAAGACTTGCAACTTCTTGATATCTATTGATATATTCTAAGCTTTAAGACATGATTTCTGATTATTAAAATGACAGAAAGGTATTTTAAATGTTTGATTCTAAATAATGAATGATTACTTAATTTGGGCTTTTTTTAAGAGAGAGAGAGAGAGAGAGAATTTTTTAATACTTATTTTTCAGTTTTCGGTGGACACCACATCTTTATTTTATTTTTATGTGGTGCTGAAGATAGAACCCAGTGCCCTGCGCATGCCAGGCTAGCGCATTATCACTTGAGCCACACCCCCAGCCCAATTTGGCTTTTAAAATTACATTCATTGTCCTTGAGCCTTATAGTACCAATGTTAAACAAATGTAGACTCAGAGAATATGTATTAAGCTTTTGATATATAAGTTTTATCATCATGTTTTGTGAGAATAGAGAACATACATATATGGATGCCATGAGAAATGAGTATTTTACAAAACTGTAGTATCTTACAGAGGAAGCATTTGACAGATGGACTTGTATAGACTGAATGCTGTCCCCCTCCAAAATAAATGTTGAAGTACTAAATTTCTCCAATCTGGTCATGGGGCTACTAAGGAGGTAACTCCAATTAACTAAATTGATAATGCTTTAGGAATGTTGTCTTTATAAGAAAAGAAAGACACACCAGAACTCACTCCCTGTGTACTTAGACATGTAGATAAAACCACAAGAGGCCACAGAAAGAAAGTGGCCCTCTATAAGCCAGAGTAAGGTCTCACCAGAAATAAATATTATTCTCACATTGATCTCAGATCTGTAGCCTCCAGAATAATGTGAAAATAATTATCTATTATTTATGATATGTGGCTCATGGTAGCTAGAGTAGCATAACACAGGACCTTCCCAAATTCATGCTAGACTAATCATGAATCATCTATAGTGGGATCTGACATTGTTCATGGACAGACTTTATCTTTAGTTGTTTGTGCCATTGTTTGTGCAATCTATGACAGTGAAAGTCTTCTCCTTTTTTGTTCCTACTTATCACATTCCTATTTATATTGAAACCTCCTTTAGAGAAGAAAAATAGTAAATACTATATACTTTCTGAGGATGAAATGAGGAGTCAAAAAATCGTAAGCGCCTTCCACCGTGTGAATGACAGCGACGCAAGCAGCTGCCACGCAAGGAGCAGGCAGGTTCGGAGTCTGAGCCTGGGCAACCTCTCCTTCTCTCCAGTGACACCGCACTTCCTCATCCCTTCCACCCACCTCGGCCGCACTCATCTCTCTCCAGGTGTACAGGTTCTCCCAGCGCCGCCATCTTCTTCCTTAGCAATATAGAACGACAGGAAATGACGAAAGAGAAGCTGCGGGAGGCGGAGCCTAGCGAGAGCCAGAAGGGAGAGGGTCGACCGGTATCGCGAGATCAGGAAGGACAAATGCTCACTCCGCAAAGTACTTTACGGGGTACCCTTTGGTAGTGTGGGTTGAGACTCTCGTTGTTGTGGTTGCCAGAATCTCGGATTCCCAGACCTCCCAGATTGAAAAGAACTTTCCCCCTGCCTCCTGCTCCCTGCCCTGGCTTCGCGCCTTTCCCACCGCTTGGAGCCGTTTGTAGAGGAGTCACATTCCCTGGATTCTACTTCCAGGATTGAGGACTGCTCACTTACCCCCTTTTGACCTCAGTTTCTCCATCTGTGAGACAAGAGTTCGTATCTCCAAGGTCTTTTAATATTCCTGAATGCCAAGATTAGGTGACAGTTAAGTGTGTACATGACATTATTAATTTTCTTGGTTCTGGCAGCCTTACTTTAATTTTAAAAAGCCAAAGCTTGAATCTTACTCATATCTGCAAGTACAAAGAAAATGGGCCATAACTGGGTAAGGGAGGAAGAAAGGCTTTACTGTACTGTACAGTAATAGTCTTAAGAAACTGATTCAGAATCTTTTGTAAATATAAAAGAAATATCATATTAATACTATTTAGGGCCACTTTTGAAATTTTCATGAGCCAAGAAAAATTGCGTTTTTGCACCATATTTGCATTCTACTGACCTATCTAAGCCCTTAGTTTGTGTTGATGTTGTTAGATTCTTTCACATTTAAGTTTTAAAAACTTCATAACCATGTCGTTTTAATAATCTGGTTGCTTCTGGCCTGCTCTTGCCATTCAACTTCAACACTTTGTTCTAATCCACTTAATGTCACCACCAGAAACTTTGGTTTCTCTATTCCCTATTTCTGAAGTCTTATGTACTCTGACCCTAACTCATAAGGCTACCCTCATTTCTAATTATCCCTAAGGCTAACCATGACTCCAGTCAAGATGGTATATTCAAAACCATGTTTATCCTAGTTTCCATATCTTTCTCTGTGTTCTTGTAGGGAATGCCCATTTTTATCTCCTACTCTCCAAACATCATACACATTCAACTGAACTCATTTTTCAGGTTTCTGCTCAAGATGTGTCGCTTCTGCTAAGTCTTCTCTTTTTTTATATTGTTTCAACACCTTAGTACTCTGAGGATTCTAACACCTAACACCCTACAATAACACCCATGTACTTATTTCTTATTCATTTTATCATTTTTTTCTGCCACAAATGTGTTCAAGAAGTATTTATTAAATGCCCAATGCCCACCAGGTGCTTTGTTAGAAATACTGTGTGGAACAAGAAATATGCAAACATTACCCTTATTTCTTCAAGTATTTTTCCTTCCTAGTCTTTCTGCACTCCTTTGGTGGAGTTAGGCACATGAATATTCAACCATGTGACATTGCCTCAAAAGTTAATTTTCACTGTTAATTTTGTTTTTTTTTTTTTTTCAAGTTTTCCCTGTTTCCTTGTGGTTAATTCCCATGTCTTCGTGTTCACTAACTTGCTTTTTCAATATCATACATTCCTTTAATCCCACGTGTTTCACTTTTCATCTCAGACATTGTGGTTTTCCCTCTAGTCGTTTGATGTGTATGTGTATGTGTCTTCCATGTCTTTATTTAACATGCCAAATCTTTCCTATAGCTTCTTCTATAAAATTATAATGATAACCTTGGTGTCTTTTTCTACTAATTCTATCATCTATGCTGTTTCTGACATTGTCTTATGTTAATTGAGTTTTCTATGTATTATGGCTTACAATTTTTTGCTTATTTGAAAATAGTTTTGTCCTTTTGACACTTAATTTTAACCTTTGCTAGGTGGAATAAATTTGGCCTTTAGTGGAGGGCTAATTGAACCTCACTACTAAGGCAATAACCTTCTAAGTTTTTACCCCCATGATCCATGTAAATTATGTGGATTTTCTATTCTGTCAGGAACGGGATCTCTTTTCATGAATTGGGATTATGGATTGTTTACTTTGCACTTTTTGTATAGTCTTTTCCATGTCTCTGGTAATTAACACATAATCATCATTACATTTCATAATACCAGGGATAAGTAGAAATAATAAAAAGTCACATTCTAAAGTTTGGGAACCCAAAGAGCATGTATTTCTCATTAATAGCACTGGAAGCAAGGACACAGCTATTACATTTTTAGGAAAAATAATTCCCAACCTTGAATTCTGTATTCAACTGTATTAGCTTTTCTAGGACAGCCATAATAAAGTATGACAAATTGTTTGGCTTAAAACAAGAGCTATTTATTGTCTCAAATTTCTGGTAGCAAGAAGTCAGAAATCAAGGCAGTATACTCTAAAGCTGTAAAAGAATCCTTTTTTGTCTTTTCCTAACTTTCTAGTAAATTCCTGGCAATCTTTGATGATCCCTGACTTGAAGCTACATTATTCCAATATTTGCTTTAACTGTCCCTTGACATTCCCTTGGACATCTTATAAGGATATGAACTACTCCAGTATGACTTAATCTTAATTAATTACATCATTAGTCACATCAATGGCCCCATTTCCAGATGTGTTCACCCTCTGAGGTACAGGGATTGATTTCAACATATCTTAATTTTTTTAGGGGGAGAGACACAAAAAAACCCATAAAACCAAATTGTACATGAAAAGTGAAGGTATAATAAAAATGTTTTAGGGCTGTAGGTATAGCATACTGGTAAAGCACTTGTCTAGTATATACAATGACCTGGGTTTGATCCCCAGCACCACCAAATTTATCCATCCATAATCTATCTATCTAATCTATTACCTATATATCTGTTACATAAGTTCTAAAAAAATGTGCTTTCCATATATATATATATATATATATATATATATATATATATATACTTTCTCAAGAGCTACTAGAAAATATGTTCCATCAAAATTAGGAAGTTAGCTGAGAAAGAGGTTCTATCAAGGAAACGGAATCCAGCATAGACAAGATTAATATAATTTCACAGTTATTGGTTTATTAGAGCTGTACAGAGAAACAGAGTCATTAGCATGTACAGCCACACACAGGGATTTATTATGAGGGATTGGTTTAGGTGACTATGGAGGCTGAGAATTCTCACGATCTGCTGTTTGCCAGCTGGAAACCCAGGAAAGATGGTAGTATATTTCCAATTCAAACCCAAAGACCTTGGGACCCAGAGAAGCCAATTGTTTGTCATAGTCCAAGTAAGAACCTGGAGCATCAAAGTTCAAAGCATAAGATGGATATACTAGTTTAAGCAGAAAGAACAAATTTCCACTTTTTCTTCCATTCAGGCTCTTCATGGATTTGATGAGCCTACCCACATTAAGAAAGTTGATCTTTACTCAGTTTACCAATTCAAATGCTAAACTAGAAGCCAGCACACAGAGAAGTAATGTTTTACCAGCTCTCTGAGCATCCCTTAGCCCAGCCACATTAAATTAATCCTCATAATCATGAAGGAAAGCCCAAGATAACAGCCATGCAGCTTGCCTGCAGAGCAACTCATCCACACTAGAGCAGGGAAGAGGATTAGTGGAGCTATCATCAAGGAAAAAAAGAAATTTGTCATTCACTAATGGAATGACAATAAAACAAACTATTTTTGTACCATGGGTTGAACCCAGGGACACTTAACAACTGAGCCATATCCCCAGCATTTTTAATTCTATTTTTTTGAGACAGTGTCTCCCTGAGTTGTTCAAGAACTCACTAAGTTGCTGAGGTCAGCTTTGAACTTGCAATCCTCCTGCCTCAGCCTCCTGAGCTGCTAGGATTATAGGAGTGTGCTACCATGCTGGGCATTAAAATAAAGCTTTCTGTGGAGAATTTGAGGATGAATTGGTGACAGGCACATATAAAATGAAGCAAACATGGGTAGGGTAGTGAAATAATTACAAAATAAAAAAATGGAAATATAATGGTAGGATACAAGATGGATCAGCTGCATATAACATATCTATAGCAAGTAAAGAGTGTGCTCAAAAATGGGACTCTTGTGATCCAGAAGTGACTGAATCACAGGGCTGTGACCTTATCAATGAATTGATTCATTCATGCTTTCCTAGCTGTGGTCATTATTGGAGGTGATAGAAACTGGAAGGTGAAACATTGTTGGAAGGAAAGGGTCCTCAGGGGCATGCCCTTGAGGATTATATCTTTCCCTGGCTCCAACCTCTTTCTCTTCCTATGCTACTGCTGCCATAACTTGAGCAGCTTTTTACTGCCATGCCCTTCTATCATAATGTTCTGCCTTACTTCAGGCCCAAAGCACAGAATAAAGTGTTTTAGAAATTGCTTTGGAGGGGGGGGGGATAAATAATTTTCAAATTAACTAACAACCCATTTGTCCTCAACATAACAAAATAAACACAAGAATGCACTATTGTGTAAGGAAAGGGTTCCAAAATGCTCCTGTATAATCAATCAATCCTATTAGGAAGAGAACTAGAGTCCAGCTTCTTCACTTTACAGAAGAGAAGATAGATCAGAGTCCTGTATCTCAAAGTAGGATATTCTGAGCATGAATAAGGGAGAGTCACATTTTCTTTTCTACCTCTGCCAGGTTATTAACGTACCTGGCTTCCTGTTCTAGAATTGTCCTTTCTGTGTAAAAACCCCTTTCCTCTATTGCTGTGTCCTGTTACTTCCTACCTCAGAATTGAAAAGAACCTTTAAAATCAGAAAAGGAAGTTTGAGTCTAGACAAATCCCAGGGAAAGCTAAATTATGCAAATTTAGTTTTTTTTTATAACAAATGAGAGTCCCAAGTAGGTTGCCAGCATACTGAAAGCTTAATCTAAGACACTGCAAATACAATATACTAGGATAGCATTAATAAAGAGAAAAAGGGAGTGGGTGTGGCCTGTTCAGGGAAGGAGGCTGTTTCTCAGGAATTAGGCAAATGGAAACCAAGGTGAGGTGCTACAAATGGAATGTTTCAGTGTTTTTCTTGCCTGTTGATCATACACAGATAGGCACTGCTAGATGAAATAGGTATTTACAACAATAGAAAGCTGCTTTTAAGAAAAGGGATATATTCAGGCTTTTGACAGTATGATCTTTTGTGTTTTTTGAAGTTTCTATAATATATACTCAGAAAAGTAAAATTTTAGATAAATGGCTTTCTTTATTTGATGTGAATGATACCTTCAAATGGTAAAATAGCCTGCATTTTAAGCAAATTAAACATTATGTAAAAGTACTTGGTCTAATCAATTAAACATAGCAGTATGAGGAAATCTCTTCATGAACATCCTTTGAAGGGAAATTTTATCATAGAGCTCAATTCAGATCATAAAGCCCTGTGTTAGAATTTCAAAGATTTAAAGTAAATCCTAATTCCTGTTAGGATGAGTTTCAGATTATATTAAAGTGTAAGAGTTGACTTTTTTAATGTCAATTGTTTCATCATCACTCCATAGTACATGGAAAGGCACAGATTGATGTATTTTTCTGGCATCTTCCTGACGCACCCTTGCGCTAAATAAATCTGTTTGCCAGGATCTTGTCGCTTAAATTAGCCATCTCAAAATCTTGATCCTGCCAACACAGGCGGTCGTGCCAATGTTCTCAGCATCTACTGGCACATGAGCTATTGCCTTTTTCTTTGGCTTTCTACAAGTACCTGGGGCCATCATACTTCCTTCACAATACAGCAGTCTGGCCTAGGTATCTCTGAGAAAGACTTCAGGATTGGTTGGACTCACTCTGGTTATCTCCAGGGTGTGCATCCTTCACAATATATTTTCAGCCACACAATATATTGTTCAAAATTTGTCGTGCACATACTTGCCAATTGGCAGAGCCACCTGCCAGAGATGAGAACCTTTTAAGTTGTTGTCAAATGTCACAAAATATGTTCCATGATTAATTTTGTGGGCACAGATTGGTTTTTGCATAGAGTCCAAAATTTGGGATATATCACAGTGACTAAATGGCACCAGCATGCTGAATGAATTTGGAATTTGTTTTGTCAAGTGTGGGAGCAGGCACGCAGATGGGCTTTGATCCAGTGATGCTGCTTGGAATTCTCATTATAGCAATAGTGTCACTTGTCATGTGGAGTTGGTGATAATGCTGCCAAGTTATGGAAAAAGTACCACAAATAGGAAAGTACAAAGGCCAATTAAAAGGGCTTAGATAGCACAGAAAGCTTTCACTATTAGATGACTTTTGTTTAAAGGACATAAACATTATTTCAGACCTGTCAAAACAGGCATAGTAGATAGATATGCAGGCAGAAAAGAAAATTTCCAATTGACAAGGCCCTTTAAGAATGGTTCTTGTTAACCTAGGCTGAGAATATGAAGTAAAACAAACATATCCTTGATTTTTCTATTAGGCGATGAAAGAAACCTTTGAGCTGCAAAAGAATCTTTCTGCAATTTGTAGCAATACCCAAGGTATTTTACTTTATAAGAAAAGCTTTGTCTATTCAAAAGGTCAGCAACCATTGGGAAATAGACACACACACACACACACACACACACACACACACACACACACAATGGCAAAGAAGTACAGCATAATTTTCACCAAATCTGCACATCAGAATTCTCCACAGGACTTTGCGAATGTATTTATGAGGCAGCTAAAGCAGTGCTTAGAGGGAAATTTATAGCTATATATGCCTGTATTTAAAAAGAAACAAGATCTCCAACCTCCAAAGAGGAAAAGGCTAAACACAAAACTAAATAGAAGGAAGGAAACACAAAGGCTACAGCAGAAATAAAATATAAGTAATATAGAGTAGAAAAAAGTAAAATAATTGAGGGAATCAGTGAAACCAAAATTTGGTTTCTTGGAAAAGGACAACAAAATGACAACACTTTAGCTAGACTGAGAAAGGAAAAAAAAAAGATATTACTAACATCAGGAAGATAATATCAAACTTAAGGGAATTAAAAGAAGTATAGTGAATATTATGAAACCCTCCCCCACATGTGTGCACACATATACACATTAATATGTGCAAACTATATATATATTTATATATATATATATATATATATATATATATATATATATATATTATATATATTTACAAACACACACACACACATATATGCCATTTAAGTTATCTAGTTTGCTGACACATGTAATGGTGTGTATGTATGTGTATATATATGTATTTGTACATGTATTTATGTACATATGTGTATATACATACACACATATTCATTCTGTAAATTGTGATTCTGAAACTCTCCATGGGTATAAACCTTTGTATTTCTAAAAATTTCATTTTTTTTGTGTGTGACATGCATTCTTTGTTGAGAACTACTGGCCTAGCACATATTAAGCATTAAAAAATATTGACTAACAAATACTTATGTATCATTCAGGATCAGGTAAAGTTGCCTATAAACACAAAAGTCCAAAATAATAGTGCAGTTTGTGTAGGAAAAGGAAATCCAGAGATAAGTAATTTGGAACAAGTATGATAGCTCCACAGTGATATCAGAGATCCTGGTTTTTGTTATTTTGTACCATTATTACAGGACATGGCTTCCATAGTCAAATTTACTAATGAGCTGGGAAGTTTTCACGAGTTGCAGTCATTACATGTAAATTATACATGCGAAAAAAAAGAATAAGGATTTGCAGAAGGGTAAAAGTTGCCCTTCCCAGTTGAGTCAGCCTTTATGAAGCTCTTTTCCAGAGGTTCCATGTAATATTTTTACCTTTATATCAATAGCCAGAACTTAGTTTCATGACTCCATCTGCTGCAAAATAACCAGAAAATATAGTCTTTATTTTTGTCTTACCTTATTTTATTTTTGGTTCTGAGGATAGAATTCAGGGCTTGCATGCATAATATGCTATACTCTACCACTTCCAGCCCTGAAGTCATTTGTTTATTTGATTTTTGGCACTAAGGATTAAACCCAGGGCCTCACACATGCAAGGAAACCACTCTGCCACAGTGTTATACCTCAGGCCCCTGGAAGTCTTTTGTTTCAAATAATAATAGATGCAGCTATGAAATCTCAACTCTGTCCCTAAGGAACAAGGGGAAAATGGACACTAGGATAAGTTCTTCCCAGCTTTGCCTTATCATATCCCAACTTCTACAACTCACCTATAAATTTAGTTTCTAGAGCAATCTAAGTCGATGGATTGATTTTCCCTCACTGGAGCTTTTCAAAAAATTATCTCAAGAGTACTTACTAAGTAGGTGCAGTTTGAGAGAGGAGAAATAGCATGTTCCTGCTCCAGGGAACTTTTAAACAGTTTGGGCAAAAGAAACCCATATAAAAGGAACAATCCAGAATGCTATGTTCCAGTATGTTTTGGAGAACTGTTTTGTGGTTTGAACCACTACCTTAAGCTTAAAAACTTATTTGATCTAAAAACAATCTCAAACTAAATTTAAATGAACCACATTACTATGTTGACCTATACTGAGGAGGAAACTTAATATTTGTCAACAATAAAGCATTCCAAAGTGTGAAGGTTAAAACAAACCAATAAAAAATGCTCTTCAGATCTGTTGTTCTTAATGCTTCTTGTAACTTTTCAGGTATAGATGAAACCTTGCAAAATGATAATGATATTAGAATAATTTTTAGCTTCTTAATCTTTCCACTGATGTAACCATCAAATGACTGGTTGGGGGAAAAACAGACCTTATCAAATCAATTTAGCAAATATGTTCTTATTACCCACTAGAGCAAGGCACTATACTGGGCCCTAGAGATACCAAAAGACACTTCTGTCAAGCAGCTCACAAACCAGGGGAGGAGTCAGGTATACAAGGAGAGATGGTGCTAAAGGTTTTTTGAATTATTGCTGTTCATCTTGTTGCTTTAGTCATAGGGATTTTAAGAGAGGTGTAATGTGTGGTAAAATAAAGAGTGGGAAGAAATGATTCCTCACTGGAAGCAACCACAGAGCAGTGGTTCCCAACCAGAGTCAATTATGAAGCCCAGAGCACATCTGGCAATATTTGGACATATTTTTAATTGTCAGAACTGTGGACAGTTGGCAGGGGTGAGGATTGCTATGAGCTCTAGGGAGCTGAGGCCAGGGATGTTTTTAAACATTTTATAATGCACAAGACAACTACTCACAACAAAGAAATTACAAGATGCTTGTAGTAGCAAGGTCAAGAAATCCACTTTAGTAAGAAAAAAAAACATTGTACAGGGATGATTAGAATTTTCTCAAGCAGAGAACAGGAATTCCAGAGACAAGGCTGTGCGAGCAAAGCCATGTGGGAAAAAGGAAAAAAATCATGTACTGTTTGGGAATTGTTGAAGGGTTCCATGGAGGTGTAGGGTACCAACTGGGGTATGGTAGGCAGAAAGAATGGTCACCTTTGAGATTGAGGCAGATTGTGGAGCCTCCTGCGTTCTTGGGTTTCATTTTCTGGACTGGAGTAAGCCACTAAGGGTTAAAACATTTGAAGCAATTAAATTAAAACTGAGTTTTAGAGATATAATCATAGGGAGAAGAAGCTTTGATTCTTAGCATATAGTAAAAAAAATTATTCTTGAGGAAGACAATCACCTTCATTTAGGAGTTGTCTGTTGTTAAGCACTGGTTGTTGCAAAGTCCCAAGGAGAAAGAAGGAGGGATTCTGTGTCATTGGACTGGGGTGAGATGGGAAGTGAGGAGATAAGGAAGGACAGTGGGTAAAAGAGGTAAAACCCTGGAATTTGCACCACCACCTTCAGATCTTCAGTAAAGTTTACAAAAATCACATGTTCACTGTTTGGAATTCTTTTTTTTTTTAAATTTTTTAGAGAATTTTAATATATGTCTTTTTTTTAGTTTTCAGCAGACACAACATCTTTGTATGTGGTGCTGAGGATTGAACCCTGGCCTCATGCATGGCAGGCGAGCACGCTACCATTTGAGCCACATCCCCAGTCCTGTTTGGAATTCTTTTGGGAAATGATTGCATTTGGCTTGACTAAGAATTGGCAGGGAGGGTGGTGATAATGGGGCAATGGCAGTTGGAGATAGGACACTGAATTGGGAGGTTTCTGTAATGGGCAGTTTCACCTCCCTCTACTTCCATCTAGATGTTGATGTTCTGCTCCAGAAAGCTGCTGATGCTCTTCTGATGTGCTGTGCTTATGCACACCTTCTGCCTTCTCTCATGCTTTTCTCTCAGTTTGGTATACTTTTCTCCTCTTTCCTGCAAACTTGTGTTCACCCTTCAAGGCCTACTTCAAATGTTCCATTCTCCATATTATATTTTATATCAATTCTCAGTACTCTATTGTGTTTACTAAAGTGTTTATTTTCCTTAACCAGAAAATAAAGCCCTCAGGGGTAAGAATGCATTTTATGGGTGGGGGTTGTAGCTCAGTGGTAGAGTGCTTGCCTTGCACATGTGAGGCCCTGGGTTTGATCCTTGGCATCACATAAAAATAAATAAATAAACAAAAATAAAGATATTCTGTTCATCTACAACAAAAATAATGCATTTTACTTATTCCTGACTCCCCAGCATAGTGTCTAGCATAATACCCCTGCTCAGTGATCACTGAGCAAAGCATGGGCAATATCAGCAAGTGGCATAAAGAACAGCTCCAGGACTATTGTCTGACTATTAAAACTGCACTTTTCCTCCTTATTAATTTTATGTTTTAAATTTCATCCCCTTGTTTAAATACTTCCTTCCAATAGATGATATGCTATCAGGAAGGGAAAAAGCAGAATATGGCTTTAAGCTCTGAATGAATGGGCCAAAATCATATTTTAATATGCTTTTTAGAGTACTTCCATGTTATTAAATTAACATTGATCATCTTATTAAGATTCCATTATTAAGGAAACAATTATAAAAATCATTAAGAACATTTTTATAGATCTTAGCCTCTGACTCTTCTTGCTAGTTTTTCAATTAACTTGACCTAAACTTCCCTCATTTGTAGTATCAGGTAAAATTGTGTTTTCCTAATCATTAGTAAACACTTATCTTTGGGCTGATGTTTGTGTTTTTACTGTTGTTGTTAATGTGAGTTCTATTCAGGAACAGGTGCACACGTGAGATGATGCACAGGTCTGATTTAAAATCACCTTTCCGAAACCTATTCCCCATGTTATGCACTGTCTTTGTCTAACACTTCCAAAGTATTTCCTTTAAGTTAACCCAGAATGCATATATCAATTTTAGCTTCTCTTAAGCTAGGGAAAAACTCTTCTGGCTTCTGACACCTGTATCTGGAATGTGGATCATTTGTCCTATTCATCACTTTTTTGTGTGGTGCTAAGTATTGAACCCAGGTCCTTACACATGTGAGGCAAGCACTCTACCAACTGAGCTATATCCCAGCCCTCTGTCATTTCATCTTACTTCAGAATTTAGTCAACCCTTTTATGAAAGTATATGATGGCTCAAGTTGGGGGGGGAGTTCAAATATTTTAGGCTAAGATTTAATTGAGGAGTCACTCACCTGTGTCTGGGGAAGTAGTAGAGGTAATACCACAGTTTCAAGGGCTCCCAGAGCCCTGGAAAATTTCTCATATGACTATCATTTTTCTTCTTTCCTCAACACTCTCACAGCCTCCCCATCACAATGTGCATAAGAGATGATTAAGAACAATCTCATTACTTCCCTTTTCCTTTGTCCCATGCTACCAGGCCATTCTTAATAACCTGCCCTATATCCCTTTGTTTATTCCCTTTTCTTACTCCATTCCTGTTTGTCACTTCTATTCCTGTTTTCTGCTCTGTAATCCATCACCAGCAAAAACCTCTTCTCTGAATGTCCCCTACAAGTTATTGTTCTGACTGAAACTTGGACCTCACCGAATCTTGCTTTCTTGCTCCCTGGTCAAGTGGTGCTTATTTAAAAGTCCACTCTCCTTTGATTGAAAGTGAGAAAATTGTAACCATTTCAGCCTTTTGGGGGATATAGTATGATTCTTGTGGGATCAGCACCATATTGACATATATGGAGTATGAACTTGGAATACAATTATGGATTTAGAGGGAAAGATGTCTCTCTGGTTTTCATTACTCCTGCTAGACGAGTTCTCATCTCCATTGAGGAGCGTCAATGTGAAACTGATGACATCCTTACCAGTTACCCTTCATTGTTAAAGTCACCTGCTAAGGTTGGGTCACTCCTTCATGTTCTTTGAACACTTAAGCTACCAACTGCCCTCATTCCTATATGACCGCCACTATCCATAGTGATTTCAATGTGCATGTGGATGATCATTTTAATATTCTGACCTCTGACTCGCTTGATATCTTTTCTAATGATCTCATTCTCTCACAACCTCAACCATACATTCTCATTGAATGGTCCACTTATACTCTACTTTCAACCTTGTCTTTATCAAGGAGAAGCTTACCCTTCCATAATCCCAATCTTCAGCATTCCTCTCTAGGACCATTGCCTCATGTCTTTCCAGCTTACTGTACCTAGGACCCTAACTTAAAAATTATATGACTTTTGGGCTCAAGTGGTAGCGTGCTCACCTGGCATGCATGCGCCCTGGTTCAATCCTCAGCACTACATACAAACAAAGATGTGTCTGCCGAAAACTAAAAAAAATAAATATTAAATCTCTCTCTCTCTCTCTCTCTCTCTCTCTCTCTCTCTCTCTCTCTCAAAAAAAAAAAAATTATATGACTCCATAATGCATTTGTCTCACCATCTTTTCACTGTCTTTCATACCCCACATGTTCTCATTACTTCCTTATCCATCCTAGGTCTTGTAGTCTCTCATAATAGTAACCCATATGAGGGACTACATACCTTAACTCCTCTCTCACACATTTTTCCTTTGGCAAAACTCCAATCCCATTTATTTTGTACCTGTTTTCTGATTGTTGAACTTGCTAGGGGAAAATACCCAGTATTACTGCATGGATCCACTTTAAACTCATGACCCATGAACTCAAATGGTCCTGGCAATTCTAACTCATTTCCCTACCCAATTTATTTTTACCTCACAAAAATAATTTCAAACATTCTCCACAAACTTTCAGCACTTTCTTCTTCATTTTTAAATGACGGCCTTGATTCCTTTTTAATGGAGAAAATCAAAACAATCAGAAGGGACCTTCCACAAGGCAGCTTCTATGGCTTCTACCACCAGGCTTGTATCTGTGACAGTGTTTCATCTTCTGTTCTGTAGTGAGGGATTGTCTGTGTTTCTTTCTAAGGCACACTCCTTTTGGACTTCACCTCTACTCAAAGACCAGAAATTTTATCAATTTTGAAGAGGCATTTTCTTCTTCCTTATCAATTTATTTCCATCAGCCCATATAAGCTATACTCCTCATGTTAAAATGCTCTCCCCTGATCCCATGGTTTCCTCCAGCTACCTTCCTATTTTTTTGTATCCCCCTTGTAACAAAACCCCTTCAAAGTGCTGTTCACCTTCAGTATCTGTTTCTGTTTCCAATGCTCTCCTTTGAATCACTTTAATTAAAACTTTCCAAACCTTCCCACCAAAACAGCCAGTGACTTCCATCTATCAATGCTATTATTGGTTCTCAGTCCCCATCTCACTTTAGTAATTGATTACTCCTCCTTGGAACTTTTTCTTCATTTGGCTTCCTCGGATATCATCTGCTTGAATCTTTTCTAACCTCACTGCACACTTTTCCAATTTTTTCTAATGGTTCTGTTTTATCTTCCTGGATTCTTAATTTTTCAGACACCCCAGGATTCTATCAGACCTCTTCTGTGTTCTGTCTATACACACTCAGTAGATGATGTCATTCGGTCTCATAACTACAAGCTGTCTATATCAGTGCTGTTCAGTAGAGATATAATGAAAGACAAATGTGAGTCAGAGACATAATTTTGAGTGTTCTAATAGCGTTATTTAAAAAGTGAAAAGGAACAGTTTAAACTAATTTTAATAGTATATTTTACTTAACCCAATACAATGAAAGTTTTAACATTTCAACATGTAATCATCATAAAATGATTAATAAGATATTTTTTCCATAGTAAGTTTTTGATATCTATTGTTTTACACATAGAGCATATCTCAATTAGAACTAGCCACACTAAGTTCTTGGTAGCTGCATGCTACTACAGCATAGGACAGCACAGATCTGTAACTTGGTCATTGGCTTTTTCTGAGTGACATGGAAGCCCATGGTAAGTTTTGAGGAAGAAAATGACATGAATAAATTTACTTTTAAAATGTTACTTTGGCTGTGCTGTTAAACATAGTCTACAAGAGAGCAAGGAAGATTCATTTAGGAGGCTGATGCAGGTAATAGATGAAGGAGGTACTGAGGAAGGCAGGGAAAAATGATTATATTTTGAAGGTATAATGAATAGAATTTCCAGATGAATGTATAGAAAGAAAGGAGTTCAAGATGACTGCTTTTCTTTAAATCTGAGCCATGGAAGAATGGGGTTGCCTTTAAGACAGATAGGGAAGACAGAAGATGGAGCAGCTTTGTAGAAGGTAGAAGGCAGATCAAGTTTGGATGTTAAGTTTGAATTTTCTATGAAACAAACAAGCAAGCAAGCAACAGACAAACCAACATTAACAAAAAGTGAAGTTCATTTCATACAGTGAAATGTGTCTCAAAAATATCTATAGTAATACACTGTGAAGGTGTTGTATTTTTTCTCCCTATTTTTTCAATTTTTTATTGTTGCATTATAGTTGTGCTATATATTCATATATGCATACAATATAACAGTATAATTTGGACAATATCACTCCCCAGCACTTCCCTCCCCTTCCCATCTCTGAACAACCCCTGGTCCATTTCCTTTACTGATTTCCCTTTTATTTTCATGGTATCTACCCCTACTTTTCATTTCCTTTTTCCTATCTTCCACATATGAGAGAAAACACAATCCTTGACCTTTGACTTTGGCTTATTTCACTTAACCTAAGGGTCTCTGTTTCCATCCATTTTCCTGCAAATGACATAATTTCATTTTTCTTTATGGATGAATAAAACTCCATTGTGTGTGTGTATGTGTAATGTGATGTGTATAGCACAATATCACATTTTATTTATTCATACTTCTGTTGACAGACACCTAGACAGGTACCATATTTTGGCTATTGTGAATTGTGCTACTATCAACATGGGTATTCGTGTATCACTGTAGTATGATGACTTTAATTCTTTAGTATAAATATTTAGGAGTGTTATAACTAGGTCTCATGGTGGTTCTATGACTAGTTTTTCAAGGAACAGATGAGGTACTCTTTTATAGGCTTGTCAGTGAAAATGTCTCTAAAGGAGCATTAGAACTGGGTCCTGAATGAAGAAACAAGGCAAAAATCTGGAAAAAAATTAGAGAGTACATGAAAGATAAAATCCTTGAGTTGAGGCAAGTATGTTCAAGGAACAGAAAAGGGGTAGGATAGGAAGGCAGGCAGGGCAAGTCATACATTGCCTCATCAGCTGTGGTGAAGAAATTTGGATTTTATCTTATGCACAAAGGGGAGCCTTTGGCAGATAGCAAGCTAGAAGGAGTATGATCTTACTTATATCTTCCAAAGAAAACTCTGGCTCCTGGATGGCAAATGGTTTTATATATATATAGTAGATGGACACAATATATTTATTTATTTTTACATGATGCTTAGAATCAAACCCAGTGCCTCACATGTGCAAGGTGGGTGCTCTAACACTGAGCTATAGCCCCAGCCCTCATTATTATTTTTATCATCACAGCAGAGGACAAAAGTCAAAGCAGGGAAGGTGGTTAGAATCTTTTATAATAACTGGGAAAAATGCTAGAGTTCTTTCCATTATGAAGCTCTCCCTCTCTTGGATCTAAGTCTTCTGATTTCAAGGTGTTTTGGGAGGTATAAAATGTGTATTCCCAATCTCAGTACCTCCATCCATCATGCTCTGCATTTTCCTACGTCTCATGGTAGGAAAATCAATTCATGTTTTTGAATGAACTATAAGACACTTCTCTTCAAGAAGTGTGTGTATGTGTGTGTGTGTGTGTGTGTGTGTGTGTGTGTGTGTGTATTTTTCTTGTACACAGCATATTGTCTGTCCCATAATTAAGTCTCAAAGTGGGGCAAGGCCCTGCTTCAAATAACCGGTTTACTGAGAGGCAGCCAGAGGCAGCAAGGAGGATTTTGGGCCTTGCTGGGGTGGGGAACAGGTAGAAGGCAGGGAAGGTGGAGCATATTGAAAGAAGGGAGGCGGTTAGAGACACCAGCTTTGAACAAGTCAAGGACAGGTTTGGCCTACTTTTAATTTTGGCCTCAGGCTGGCCTGGTTCTATTGATGGTGATGTGATACCTATGTGTGGAAATAGCTGAAGTGGTTTGATCATCAAGGGACCATAATCCATCATCCAAAGCCTTCATTAAGGAGATATTTCTGCTCAGCCTTGTACAAAGCCATGCCTTCAGGAATTTGCTCTCCAGCATCACAGTTCTCTCTGCCGATACTGATGCTGCAAGTCCAAGCCCATCCAGGATGGCAGATTGAAGTCAAGCTTTCTGGCACTCCTTCTCTTCTGGCTAGGACAGATGTCTTCAGGCATTATCTCAGACTGGCAGAAAATTAAGTCCTGGGCTTTGTGTCTGCTTTCTGCCTACTTGAGTTTGATTCTGTCCAAAAGAAGTCTGTGGAGTAGAGGGTTGACATTTGGCACCAAGAAAACAACCCAGGTGTCTGGCGGGTTTTCAGTCCCCAAAGTCTTGTTTTTATCCTTAAAGTTTCTGCAGCCATTTGAAATCCATCGCCCAGTACCTGCAGTTTCAGTACCTTTATATTAGGGATCTAAACCTGTAACTGATGTTACATTAGACTGTCACACTTGGCATCCAAAAAGAGCTGACAGGTCTGGTTACAAATTTGTCATTAATTACTGTGTGTAATCACATTAACCCAAGGTTGGTGACACTTTGCTGTTTTGATATTTTATATTTGTATTGTATGTATTCTTTAAAAAGAGCATGCTATTTTTGGTTTTGAATTAGGATATGGGGTTCGGGGTGGTATCCATTATGTTTTTTAATTGTGCTTTTTTTTCTGGGAGGGGAGAAGAGGAAAAGACTTTCCTTTTTCTATCAACAATTGCTCTCATTTCTACAAAGGAGGGTGGAAACCTGGTTCCTTCCTCAACCCCTCTAGGCTATGAGTCCATGGCTCAGATTCATAAAGGTTGTTGATTTTGACTTTGGGTTGCCCTACGCTGTTTTTCCCCTCCTTTCATGTTCCTAGCACAATCCATAAGTCCTCCTAGCCAACACTCCCTAAGGGTGGGGTAAGAGAGACAGCCCATTTAAGTTGTCTTATTCTATGCTTTGGGTAATCTGCTTTTATATTCACCAAAAGATGCCAAGTTGGTGGCATATTCTCCTTTGTTCTTATATCTGACATGAACTTAAAGTTTAAATGGTGCCAGAATGAATCACATTGCTTGAATTCTTGTAACTAACTGCAAAACACTCCAGATTTGGGCCCAAGAATCCAAGGAAGATGTCATGTTTCCATATTTTATCTTATCCCTGTTCTGATAAAATTTTTTGTTTATTATATACTGCCTCATCCCCCATGGAAGTCTATTGTCATTCTAATATTCTTGCTCATCATCTCTCTGCCTTTGAAAGAAAGTTGACATTTCCTCTTTCCCATCTTACCTCCATTCTCTAGCTCTGCTCCTTGTTATATCACCTTCCTGAGCCTGGGTTGTGTTGACTCATGGGTAAATGGAGATAATAAGGAACACCTGCCTTTCCAATGCCACAGAGTTACTGATGATCAAGTGAGAAAATGGACATGAAAGTACTCTAATTCTGCTAATGTAGGCAATTGTTATTATCATTCACTTAGTGCTCTTCCCTAGCTATCTACATGGTGTACTCTGCCTTGCTGTGTTTCAAATGTGGACAATTTGCTGCTCCTGTTAGTGAAGAACCATTCAAAACCCAAAGAAAATTATAAGAAATAAATCAATATAAGAATCCTTTCTCGAAGTGTAGTTCATTTCATTATTATGTATGTCATTTATATACTTTTCCATTTTTATATAGGTTGAATTCAGCTGCCAGCTGAATATAAAAACTGTAAGTCCTATGGTGACCAAGCACTTCCATCTAAATGGCTACCAGTCAAAATTCCTCTAGATTATCAATAAAAGGAGAACAACTGCATGTTATTCATTTAACTAGCAACAGGAATTCCAAGCATTGCCTTACATATGGATGTTTTTGTGTCAGAATGAATTTTGTGGTGAAGTGCTCTGAGCTTTTTAGTATATTTGTTTCCACTCATTTATTCCTGAGAAGAAGATGGATAAACCAAGGTACAAAGGGGTGCATAATTCTCTAAAGCCACAGAATTGATGTCAGACTTACGAGAGCTCATTGCCTCCTTCTTTTCTGTTTATACATTCAAAATATTTTAATAGATAACTTAGTAAGTTTATGTTTATGGTTTTTGCAATGGCTTTTAATTTATTTTAATTTAACCCTAGGTTTCTGAGAGTTTTAAGATGCATGCTTAATGTTTCTTTCTCAGAATTTGTAAGATGAGGCCTATCTATACACAGGAAGAGCAAAAGTAATTAATATGCACTGAATTTTTACTCCATGATGATCTCATGCTAAGGCTCTTCTCACACTACATTTTATTTAATTCTTGGAGCAATGACTCAAATTACATAATATTATCCCCATTTTGTTGAACATTAAACTGAGGTTAATAAGTTGCACTAATATGGGATTTAACTATACCTGTGCTGTATCTCTATGAAACATTGAATTCACTATAAGTTTAGTATTTCCATTTTTAAAGAATTTAATCTTTCCAAAATTATAGTTATTTATCCTCATTTTTACAGATTCCACTGTAGTATTTAATTTAAAAAAGAAATTATAGCTGGGAATGGTGGTGCATGCTTGTAATCCTATTGACTTAGGAGGCTGAGACAGGTGGATCACAAGTTCAAGGCCAGCCTTAGGAACATAGCAAGGCCCTAAGCAACTTGGTGAGACCCTATCTCAAAATAACAAATAAAGAGGCCTTTGGATGTGCCTCAGTGATTATGTGCCCTGGGTTCAATTCCAGGCACATAAACAAACAAACAAACAAATAAACAAATAACAAATATAAAAGGAAATATACTTTCAATCTGGAAAGTCATAAAGATACAGATAAATAGAGAGTCCCTGACTTATGATAGTTCCACTTCTGATGTTACTACTTACAATAGTATGAAAGTGAAATACATTTCACTGAAACCATACTTTGAATTTTGATCTTTCCCAGGGCTCATGATATTCAGTATGACACTCCCAATGCTTGCTAAATGGCAGCAGGTCACAGCTCCTAGTCATTCCTAGGATCTTGAGCGTAGGCAACCAGTACTCTACAGTGGTTTGTGTTGCTAGGCTTTGGTGTTCATCAGGTTAGGTGAATTGAATAGTTTGATTTGTTGTGTTTTCAAGTTATAGTAGGTTTATTAGTATGCACCCCCATCATAAGTTGAAAAGTTCCTATATTTGAAAGGTTAAATATAAACTAGTTAAAATACTAAGAATACAATTTATTAGTACTTTTTATTCAAATGTAAAGTAAGATAACATATTAATGCTACTGTGCACATAGTGTAGGCAGATTTAACAACTTTCTTAATTACAACTTCCCTTAACTACCTCAAATTGTATTATGTAGTTTTAATAGAGAGAAAATATAAATGGTACCTCTATTTTTCCTTTATATTAAAGAATTTTCTGGATACAAAGATGTCTTGGTGACTGGAGAACTACCAGAATGCATTGAGGAAATTGCCACTTTCTTCAATGAAAGTCCATCCATGCCCATAAATGCCTCTTTGCTCATGGGAAATTGAATCCCCTTTCCCCAACATAAGCCCCAAGAAGACTGCTTATAGTTAGTGTTAACTTTTTCAGCCAATTCTGAGCCACTTAAAAGCAAAACACTACTATTGTAATCACCCCCTAGTGGAAACTTGCAAATATTGGTGCCAATAAGCTAACGGTAGTCAAGCAAATGAATGTTTTAGTCATTTTTTTTTTTCGTCAAGAGAGGGAATAGAAAGAAACTCTCACTCATTGAACAAATTATCTGAAATGATATTTTCTGATTTATATCTTGGACAAAATCTACAAGGTATAACTGTCCTATTTAAAAATGAGATATGACTATCTAGTTCAGATTTGAAACTATGTTGGTCTGACATTTTCCACTATGTTGATAATTCCTCTTTGAGGGAATGATTTCTGGGATTGTCTTCAATAATGAGTTAATAAATATACTATACAAATACCCTTTTAAAATATGAAAACAAAGACATTAATAATCAACTGGACTTTTTGAAGTTCTGGGTTAATGGAAGGCAGACCTTGGACTTTTGCATTTTATTTTCTTCTGTCTGCCACAAGATGGAGCTACTGTATAAAAGCCAGTCCCTTTGCATTCAAAGTAGAACTCTGGGAAATGAAGCTGGACAGCCTTAATTTCCAAAGAGCTTAAGAGTAAATTTCAGAGAATTACAGATTGAAAAATGCAGTGTCATAGAGAACTAAGTAATTTCACTTGACTACTTATTCATTACATGATTCTGGATAATTCTTTGTCCTTGACTCCCAGTTTAGTTAGTTGTAAAATGGATATAACAAAACCAATTTTGTGGGGATCACCATAAAATTGTGATAATTAAATATTAAAAGCTTATACAGATGAATGTTATGTACTCCATACATGATGACTAATGTCATCCATGGTTGTCTTTATTTACCTTATCATTATTACAACAGTCCAAATGATGCTCAGTTTTCATGTTATTACCCATCATCTTGTATCTAACATATGAAAAGTGCTCCTTAACCTTCCATTATTGGTGTTTGCTTCTTGGGTGAATGTTTTGGATGGTGTTTGCTAAGAGACTATTATATTATTATAATGTTGAACATCAAAATGACAAGAACATTAACTGTCTTATGGATTAGAATCAAACCTTAACAGCAAGCTCATTTATTATGTCAGTCACACAAGCTTTCTTTGTGGTAAGAGCTGTGTTTCCCAGCATGTGTTCCGTAGAACTTATGTAACATCTGTATCAAGTTTGATAGTCAAATAAGAATGGGAAACCCACCTTTTCTCATCCCTTTCCTGTTTTAAGGAATCATAATGCATTTGAGAATTTTTAAGACTCTGAAGATGTTATAAGAACAACCTATTTATGCCCAGTTTTGTAAGTGACTTTTCCATTTTCACCATGAAAACAATTAAAAAAAAATATTTGGAAAGCACATATAAAGTTTGGAGATGCATGAATGGCCAAATGTGTACTTATAATATTTAATATATAAATTCAGATAAAGATGGCTATTCATAATTACATTTTAAAGAACATCATACTTAGAAATAATAGCTTTTGAAAACTCAAATTTCATATGTCTTTTTCCAACTCACATTCTATGAGAAAGACTTCAGTGTTTTTTTTTTCTCATTATTAGGATCACTTTTTGAGTCATTTACAATTTTCTGGAGTGCTTCTTTGCTCATTTGTTGGAGATAGCACTTTTTGGACATGTCTGCATTATTACAGGAAATCTTATCTTCAGTTTCAGGTACCCATTTGTATAACACCAGAATTTTTAAAAAACTTATTTATTCATGATTATTATATCAAATGATCTTCAAATGCGTTTTTAAAATGATTAAAATTCTGAGACCACAATCCCAGAAATAATTAGTATTTTTTGTTAAACTCACTTGCTGTCTATTTAATGTTTTTTGTCAAGTACCTTGTCATTTTAAATAAAGCAGCTACTAGAGGACATAGACAAGGAAGGCTGTTAGAAATGCCACATATGACAACACCTTCTTTTTTTTCTTAAGGAATTATTTCAGGGAAAATGTTGTACCATACATGTATTTGTATAAAACAGTGTTGTGTGTGTATTGCTGAAATAACTATTTCTATGCTAGAAATAGTCTCTTGGCCAGCATCACAGAAAGTAGCTGCTGCCATCAGGTTTTTGATAGGAATAGGGTATTAGCAAGTGTTAAAGGTAAAAAGACTACATTCAAAAATCTGTATTTATGGGTTGGGATTGTGGCTCAGCAGTAGAGCACTCGCCTAGCATGGGCAGGACCCAGGTTCCATCCTCAGAATCACATAGAAATAAAGGCATTGTGTTTTGTCTATCTACATCTAAGAAAATAAATGTTTTTTTTTTTAAATCTGTATTTATAACCTTATTCATTTCTCATATTTCCCGGGTCACTTTTCTTTGATTGTTTTCCCCCTCAGAATCTAGTCAAGTGTTTTTAAAAATCATGGCTGTATTCTGGGACCCTGGGATGCAGGGTGGATAAAGTATCCACCCTAGCTTTATAGGGTGGATACTCTATTAAGATTAGAATGGTAGTGAGTTAGTAGTTAGTTCAAGAAAGATTCCAAAAGAAGGTAAAGGCCTGGGGTAAGGCATGGCCCCCCAGACTCTGTTATCTGTATCTCCTTGAAATTTCAAGACTTACTATCCATTAAAATATCCACAGAAAGTTTAAAAAATAGATGATGCCACCTGAGAATATGGAAGTCAGAATCACTGGGGGTGAACCCCAGGCATCATTTTTTTGGCAAAGTCTTTTCCAGGGTTGAAAGGGCCAAATCCTTCCAGAAGGCCTTTAGTTTCTTTTGTATCATCCTCCTAAAAATTTGAACAGAAGCAACTTATTCAAAGCCAAGAGTTGGATCTTTTAGGAAAAAGCATTTGTGTAATGTACACATTTTTCTTTATGTCTCTTTTCTCCACTTCCAAGTCACTCCTAATATTCCCATTATGGCGTTAGAAATAGAAAAAACAGATGGAGAAGCTGCATGCTCCCAATGGGATGGGAGGTTATTGGTAATGGGCAGTCTCATTGCTGAATTGAATTTGACTGCCGGGAAAGCTTCTTGGCTAATGTTTCAGTCCTTTGGTTCAATTCATCTTTGACAACAAATGCCTGTGGTTGAAGTTACACCATTCTCATCCCTTTCCATTTCCCTTCACTGGGGCAATCTTCCTCTGCGTATTCTCTCCTTTGATGGGAAAAACTCTGCAGCTATTCTCTTCTCAGCCAATAGTCTGCCTCCTTGTAAATTGTTAGAAGCTAAAAGAGGGAGTTACTAGTGAAGAGTTGGGAAACAAGGATCCTTAACCTGTGGACATGCCTCTTTGCGCATTTTAGAGAGAGAGAGAGAAAAAAAAAAAAAAACAGGAATACCAGTGCAAAGTAATGATAATATCTTACATGTGTTTGATGCCTTACAACTTTTAAAACACTTTCAAATTCATCACTTTTCCTTGGATTATTCCAGAAATTGATGCAACAAATCCTTTGAATATTCCAGAAATGGATGCAACAAATACTCACAGGCTCATTTTAGGATAAAAAAAAAAACACATATGTTGAGAAAATAAATTATTTTCCCACAAGAGCCTGGGCAAGGACAGAAGTGGGTCCAAGACCTGATCTTTAGTAATTACCTACAGAAGTCCCCTATCTGGCTACTTCCTAGAGTGGCCTGGGAAGATTGTAAAATAACACAATTACTACAAATGTGGGACTCTAATTCAATCAGCCTGGGTTAGAGCTCAGGGAATCTGTAATAGAATTTTCTCATAGATCTCAATTCCAATTAAACCTCTGAATCACCCAGGAAGTGTTAAAAAAGTCCATTGCTCAGGTTTTACTCCAGCATCTCTAGTGTGGAGTTTCAGGGGCCAGTGGTTTGTGAGATTTCATCTTGGCACTAAAGCTCTAAAACAGTGCTCTAGATTATAGCCTTACAAAGTCCCTTTTACAGAGTTTCAGCACAGCAAGTAGGTAAAGAAAAGTGTACAGTTGAAATTGAGGAGACCAGGATTCAAATCCTGGCTCTGGTTCTTTGGAAGAACAGAAGAAGAAGAGAGGGGAAAAGGAGGTTTGAAAAATTGGAAGCCTCTTTCTGATGTTGCTATTGGCATATTCAGCCTTCTAAACCCTGGAGTTATGGATCTGCCAGTTTGCTAAATGCTTACTCAAAAGGGCCATTTATTTTCAGAAGAACACTTTAGCTATTACTATTCACCTTCCCCATTCCTCCTTCTAGCTCTTTGAGTTACCCTGAATGTGTCCCCAAGCACCTTTTGTTTAGTCCCATTCAGCAAATTAAGGAAAGTTCTAGTATGTGTTTCTTACTCAGTAAATGCTGAGTTCACTGTAACCCAGGCCCACTGGAGAACAAAGAAAATCATACTATAAACACCCACTCCCTTGCCTCACAATTTGTACTGGTTAGAATGAAATCTTCTAATATTAGGAATGGTAGCATGAGGATCATTTTATAACCACAAACACAGCAAAAGCAATCATGAAATTATGGATGACTCACTGTCAAAGGAACACTTGAATTATCTTGATCAACCCCCTAGTTGATCAAATGGGGAAACTTCTGAACCAAACTCACACTGTGCCATTAGTCTGCTGTCTAATCGATTGTTATTGCTGGATTTCTCTTGACCACATCAGTTCTATTTTTAAACTTCTCATAATTCCCTGCTCCTTCACTGTTTTTATGCCCCTACCCCATTTGTTTTTGCATTGCTGGGAATCAAACTCAGGACTCTGCACATGCTAGGTTAGTAGATCTACAACCAAGTAACATCCATAGATTCTATTCCATTTTTCAATTAAAACTCCTGATATTTAGAGAATTTAAATAACTGGCTTAAGTCATGTAGCTAATAAGCAAGAGAGCAAAGAGTGAAACTTGATTTTAATCCAAAACCCATATTATTTCTGTGAAACTCTCTTTACTATTATTTATACCATGCAAGATGGTGGTAAAGATTAAATGTATGCAATGTACCTAGCACATACAATATCTGCTACATAATACGTTAAAATAAATGATAGTTACTACTGGTACAGAATCAATTGGGTGTATTGTGTTTCTCCTAAGGGAACTATAAATTTCTTAAACAATGAAACTTAAATTATTTGGTAGCTTCAAGCAATCAGAACTATGCTAATATTTATTAAGCCAGTCACATTGGATGCAGTTAAGTAGATTGTAAACAATATACCATGGACACTCCTATAATGCATATCAATTTCCTAGTAAAAGAGATACACATGTAGGAGCAGGCATGACAAGCAATAGTATATGTAGGGCCACCAGATCCCTTTTAGTAAACTACAAAAATGTACACAAGATGTAACAGATAGTTCAAATAATTGTGTCTCTATTAAAAAATTGAATTTGCAGTTAAGTTTCCAAACAGCAGTCTATTTCCAGGCACAGATTGCTGCACTGAAAACTTCTTACCAAATACTTTAAGAAAAATTAACACAGTTTCCATATAATCTTTTCCAGGAATTAGAAGATGAGAACAATCTCAACTTAAATTATGATGCCAGCATTACTCACATGCTAAAGACAGCATAAGAAAAACTCAAGAACACATTAGACCAAATATGCTTCATGAACCTAAGTGCAACAAGCTTGAATAAATATAACACAAGTTAAATTCTTCAATGTATAAAACAATAATACACTATGACCAAGTGGAGTTTAGAGTGGCCATATAAAACTAGTTCAATGTTGGGAAGTTAATCAATGTAATCCATAATGTTAATAGTATAAAGAAGACTTGATTGATTTTACCAAATGGTGCAGAAAAAATATATGACAAAATTCAACATCCACTATGATAAAGATTTTCTGTGAACTTGTAATAGAAAGGAAACATTCTCAACCTGGTATCTACAAAAGAGGTAAGCTAAAATAATTTTTAATTGTGAAAGACTGCTTTCCCCAAAAATTTAGAAATAAGGGGAAAATATCCATTGTTACCACTCAGTGTCATACTGGATGACCTATCTAATTTTAATAAGGTAAGAAAAAAAAGGAGAAACAAAGATATTCAGATTCTCAGATGACATATGATTATCTATGCAGAATATCACGAGAAATCCAGAAAAGAACTCCAATAATAAGTAAGTTTAATGACATTGTACACTACAAGGCCAACATATAAGAATCTAATGTATTTCCTTATGCCAACATTGAAGAATAGGAAACTAAATGTGTGTGCAGATGTGTGTGCTGGAGATTAAACACTGGGGATTAGACTCAGGGCCTTGAACATGCTAAACACATGCTCTATCACTCAGCTTTCCTCTAGCCCCTGGAAACTAAGAAATATTTTTAAAATGCACATTAACTCCACAAAATAACATATTTATGGATAAACATAACAAAACATTAACAGTTTTTGTATGCTGAAAACTTCAAAATCCCGATGAAGCAAATCAAACAAAATGTAAACAATGGAGAGAGATACTGTTTTATGGGTTGAGGTATTCGACATTGCAAAGATGTACTTCTCCCTGAATTGACCGATAGATTTAGTGTATTTGTAATAAAATCTCACCAGTATTTTTATAGATATAGATAAGTTGATCCTAAAATTTATATGGAAAGTCAGTGGAACTATAATAACCAGGACAATTTTTAAAAAATCGTAAAAAAGTTGGAGAAATCACATTATCCATTTTTTAAGATTTACAATAAAGTTGTGGCAATAAATTCAGTATATATATATATATATATATATATATATATATATATATATATACACACACACACACACGGATCAATATTCCAAAATAGAAAAAAAAAAACAGAAATAGACCCACACAAATACTTCCCAATATTTTTTTACAAAGGTATAAAAACTATCCAAAGGAGAAGAAACAGCCGTTCAACAAATGGTGTTGGAATAACTGGACAATCATGCAAAAAAGAGGTTTGGTCTTAAGTTCAAACCTTGTGCAGGTTGATTTATGCTGGTGTTAAATACTGATAAGCCATCAAAAGTTGAAAACAGGGACAGGGGCTGGGGCTCAGTGGTAGAGCACTTGCCTTCCTTGTGTGAGGCACTGGGTTTGATCTTCAGCACCACATAAAAATAAATAAATAAATAAAAATATTGTGTTCATTTACAACTAAAAAAGATATTTAAAAAAAAATGTTGAAAATATTCTAAGTCAAAAATGTATTTCATATACCTAATTTCCCTAACATCATATCTTGGCATGATGTTTTAAAGTTTACCTACTTAAAGATGCTCAGATCACCTACATTAGCCTACAGTTGGGCAAAACCCTCTGACCCAAAACTTATTTTGTAACAAAGTGTTGAATATCTCACATAATTTATTTAACACTGTACTGAAGGTCAAAGGCAGAATAATTATATGGGTATGCTTTTGCACTATTATAAAGTTAAAAAATCATAAGTTGATCCTTCATAATTCAGAAAGTTAACTAAACATGGCTCATAAATCTATTTTAAAACCATTAAACTACATATAGAAAACTTTTTTTGATTCTGGGAATTGAACCAGAGGTGCTTTACCACTGAGATCCATCTCCCAGTTCCTTTTTTTGTTTTGTTTTTGTTTTTATTTTGAGACAATGTCTCTGTAAGTTTCTGAGCTGGTCTAAAACTAGTAATTTTCCTGTTTCAGCCTCATGAGTCCCTGGGATTATAGTACCAACATGCCTGGCAAAATTGCAAATTTTTAAGAAAAAAAAACCTAGGAGAAAAACCTTGTGGATTGTAATATGAAAAAAAAATTAGATGTGACACTAAGAGCACAATTCAGAAAAGAAAAGATTATGAATTGGATTTCTGCAAAATCAAAAACTTTTGCTCTATCAAAGACTGTGTAAGAAAGAAAAGTCATTCTACAGACTAAAAGAATATAAATCACACATCAAAGGACTTTTATCTAGACTCTAAATCATAATTATAAGAAAATAAACTATTCAAATTTTTAAAATACTGTATGCATGAGTTAGAAGACTCAATATAATAAAGAGCCTCTTCACAAATTTATCTATACATTTAACTGAGTTCAACTCAAAATGTAAACAGGATTTTGGTGGTGTACTAAGGCTTATTTTAAAATTTATATAAGATGATATAAGCATGAGGATGATCGATAAAACACTATGTTGTACACTGGAAACTTGTTGAAGTTCATAGATCTTTAATCTTCTCAGCACACAAACATGAATGATACCTTTGTAGGGGTGGTATAGTAAATAGAATGTGGTGATTATTTCACAACACATATGTGTATTAAAACATCAACTGTACCCCTAAAATATACAATTTTATGTCAATGATATTTCAGTAAAAATGTTAAAAATTTTAAAAATAAAAACAAATTATTTGTAAAAACAAGGAACTAAAATATCTCTAACACTCAGAGCAAATGGAGGCAAATAAGCATTTAAAAAATGTTTATTAGCCAATCAGAAAAGGCAAATTAAAACCAAAATGAGGTAACACTGAATATCTATTTGAATGACTGAAATAAAAAAAGCATTGAGGAGTACAGATAAGGATGCAGAGAAATGGACTTATACACATGGCTAGTAGAAAATGAAAAGGCAACTCTACATAACACTAGGGCAGTTTCTTAAAAAGTTAAACATATACTTATCATATGCCTCAGAAATCTCATTTCAAGGTACTTGACCTAGAAAAATGAAAACTTATGCAAAGACATTTATGGCAATTTTATTCAGAATTACCCAAACATTGGAAACACCTAAATGTCTTTTAATGAGTGAACATATAAACTGTGTTACATTTGCAAAAAGGAATACTACTCAGCAAAAAAAGAACAAACTATTTGTAAAAAAAAATGAATGAATCTGAAATTCATTATGAAATGCAATAGAAAGGAGCCTATTTCAAGAGATTGCACACTGTGTCAATCCAATCATATGCCATCCTCTAAAAATGGTAGTGCCAGGGAGATGATCAGCCATTTCCAGGGGTTGGGGCAGGGAGAGGCTGTGACCATACAGATCAAGACAAGACAATTGGAGGCAGTAGTATGGAACTATTTTGTGTATTTATTTGGGAGGTAGTTACCTGACTCTATACATGTGTTACTGCATTCTATGTGAAAAATTCAACTAATTGCAAAGTTTTAATAACAAATTAATTACTTGAAGAATGATTGGTACTAAAGGTATTGAATTGGATGTTAAAATAAGGCTTTCCAAAACTTCATTGCATTTATTCCCTAGATTGCCTGTGTTCAATTGTCACTTGATCACTGGAGCGGGGGTAATTATATATTTATATACATTAAGAAACTTTGAGTCACTTTTGGGTAAAATATAATCTTTAGAGTAAGTCACAGTTTCCTTCAGAGTTTTAGCAGAGAATTCTAGAAGAATACTTTCCAGATAGAGGGAGAATCAATTATATGTTCAATTACCTGTATATAAATGTACTAACCCCAATATTTTCCTGCCAGAGGTGTTATTTGTCTTCAAAAGACAGCTTGTCTCCTTCGATCCCTTCATTCTATTTATACTAAGTCTTACAGGGTCATTTGTATACTTACTTATATTAAGGAAATTTGAGTAGCTTTTCGGTAAAATATATGTGTGGAATATTTATGGTAGAGATATTTGTCATTTACATATCTGGAACTCAGGAGAGAGGAGAGGGTGGGTAATTCCATTTGTAAATTATAGGTATAGATAAGCTCATCCAGGAATAATGTGTATTATTGTGAATAATGAGTGAGACAAGGACTGAAGAATGTAATTCAGGGTTATCAATGTTTGAGAAAAAAATTGAGGAGGAACTCATGAAGGAGATTAAAATGGGAGTAGGAAGTATAACACTTTGTGAAAGCCAAGAAAGCTTAGTAAGAATAGTTAACTCTCTTCAACTCAATGGAGAAGTCAACAAAGATGATGTTTGAAACATTGTCATTGTGTTGCACAAATACAAGGTCATTGGCATTGCAAAAACATTTTTAGATTTGATGTGGGAGAAAGTGCAGAGGGGATATAGCTTTAGAAATAAATGAGAGGCAAGGAAGTTCTTTTACGAAGCTCTGGCTTCTTTATATTTGAATTCTTGAATAAGGTTTTGATGTTATGATTACTCTTACTTCAAGCCATTGAGCGAAGTTAAATTAAAAATCTCAATAAATTTTTTATTTATGGCAAAACTTGAAGCTAAGTAATAGTTACATATGATTAACATTTAGATAAAATCCTCTTTTGGTAAGACTCAAAATTGTTAAATTTTTCAACACTGCTTGAAATCTACAGTATTACAATGAAAGAGATGAAAACATATATTAAAAATAAATTTACTTTTTCTTTAAAAACTGGAACAAGACAGAGATGCCCTATTTCATCTCTTCTATTCAATGTAATCCTTGAAACTCTAGCCAGAGCAATTAGATGAAAGAAATTAAAGGAATACACATAGAAAAAAAAAAACTCAAAGTATCCCTATTTGCCAATAACATGATCTATACTTAGAAGATCCAAAAAATTCCACAAGAAAACTTCAAGAACAAATGAATTCATCAAAGTAGTAAGATATAAAATTAACACTCATAAATCAAGTGCATTTCTATATGTAACTGATGAATCCACTGAAACAGAAAGAGAAAAACTACCCCATTCAAAATAGCCTCAAAAAGATAAAATACTTGGGACTCAATCTAACAAAAGAGGTGAAAGACCTCTACAATGAAAACTACAGAACACTAAAGTAAGAAATTGAAGAAGACCTTAGAAGATGAAAATATCTCCCATGCTCTTGGATAGGCAGAATTAACATTGTCAAAATGGCCATACTTCCAAATCTTCATCATATTGGATTAGGCCCTGACTTCCTTAATAAGACTCCTATAGTGCAAGAATAAAAATCAAGAATCAATAAATGGGATGAATTTAAACTAAAAAGCTTCTTCTCAGTAAAAGAAACAATCCAATGAAGTGAATAGAGAGCTCACACAATGGGAGCAAATTTTTACCATACACACATCAGATAGAGCACTAATCTATAGGATATTTAAGGAACTCAAATATCTTAACACTAAAAAAACAAATAACCCAATCAATAAATGGGCTAAGGAACTGAACAGACACTTCTCAGACTAGGTTATACAATCAATCCACAAATATATGAAAAATGTTCAACATATGTAGCAATTAAAGAAATGCAAATCAAAACCATTCTAAGATTTAATCTCACTCCAGTCAGAATGACAGCTATTAAGACTATATGCAAAAATAAGTGTTGGCAAGGATATGGGGGAAAAGGCACACTCATACATTTCTGGTGGGACTGCAAATTGGTGCAGCCAGTATGGAAAGTAGCATGGAGATTCCTTAGAAAACTGACAATGGAAACACAATTTGACCCAGCTACCCACTGCTCAGTTTATACCCAAAGGACTTAAATGCAGCATACTACAGGGACACATCCACATCAATATTTATAGCATCACAATTCACAATAGGTAAATTGTGGAACCAACCTAGATGCCCTTCAGTAGATGAATGGATAAAGAAAATGTGGTCTATATATACACAATGGAATATTACTCAACATTAAAAGAGAATAAAATTATGGCATTTACAGGTAAATAGATGGAGTTAGAGAAGATAATGCTAAGTAAAGATAGCCAATCTCAAAAAAACAAATGCTGAATGTTTTATCTGATGAAAGGATGCTGATTCATAATGGGGATGAGGGGGCAACATGGAAGGGATAGACAAACTTTACATAGGCAAAGGGAAGGGAGGGGAATGGAGGGGGAATGGGAATAGGAAAGATGGTGGAATGAGACAGACATCATTAACCTCAGTACATGTATGAAAACACAAATGGTGTGACTCTACTTTGTGTACAACCAGGGACATAAAAAATTGTGCTTTATTTGTGTAATATAAATTGAATTGCATTCTGCTGTCATATATAACAAATTAGAATACATAAAATTTAAAATAATCTCCTCTGTCAAAAAAATGGCCATATAGATTTAATCCAATTCCTATTAAAATACCAATGACATTCTTCATAGAACTAGAAAAAGCAATCATTAAATTAATTTGGAAAAATAAGAGACCAAGGATAGCCAAAGTAATCTTTAGTATGAAAAGTAAAGCAGGAGGCATCATAATACCAGACCTTAAACTATACTACAGAGCAATAGTAACAAAAATGGCATGGTATTGGCACCAAAATAGACATGTGGGTCAATGGTACAAAATAGAAGACACAGACAAACCCACATAAATACAGTTATCTTATACTAGACAAAGGTGCTGAAAACATATATTGGAGAAAATATAGTCTCTTCAACAAATGGTACTAGGAAAACTGAAAATTCATATGCAGCAAAATGAAATTAAACCATGCACAAAACTCAACTTGAAGTGGATCAAGGACCTAGGAATTAGGCCAGAGATCCTGCGCCTAATAGAAGAAAAAGTAGGTCCAAATATTCCTTATGCTGGATTAGGCCCTGACTTCCTTAACAAGACTTCTAAAGCACAAGAATTAAAATCAAGAATCAATAAATGTTATGGACTCAAACTAAAGAGCTTCCTCTCAGTAAAAGAAACAATCAATGACATGAAGAGAGAGACAACAGAGTGGAAAAAAATCTTTACCACATGTACGTTAGATAAAGCACTAATCTCCAGGATATATAGAGAACTCAAAAAAAAAAAAATAGCACACACACACACACACACACACACACAAATCCAGTCAATAAATTGGCTAAAAAACTAAACTGAGACCTCTCAGAAAAAGATATACAAGCAATCAACAAATTATAAAAAAAATTCAACTTCTCTATCAATTAGAGATATGCAAATCATAACCACTCTAAGATTTTATCCCACTCCAGTTAGAATGGCAGCTATTAAGAACATAAACAACAAAAAGTGTTGGCGAGGACATGGGGAGAAATGTACACTCATACATTGCTGGTGGCAGTGCAAATTGGTGCAACCACTTTAGAAAGCAGTATGGAGATTCCTCAGAAAACATGGAATGAAACCATTATTTGACCCAGCTATCCCACTTCTTGGTCTATCAAAGGACTTAAAATCAGCATGCTATAGTGATGCAGCCATTAAACTAATCCATGTTATTATAAACTAATCAAATGATTATAACTCAATTTGCAATAGATACACTGTGGAAACAACCTACATACCCATCAATAGATTAATAGATTAAGAAACTATGGTATATATACACAATGGAATATTACTCAACATTAAAAGAGAACAAAAATTATGACATTTGCAGGTAAATAGATGGAGTTGGAGAACATCATGCTAAGTAAGCCAATCCCAAAAAACTGAAGGCTGAATGTTTTCTCTGATTAGTGGATGCTGATCTTTAAGGGGGAGTGTGTGGGAAGAACGGAGAAACTTTGGATTTAGCAAAGGGGAAGGTGGGGAAGGGAGGGGAAGGGACATGAGGCAGGAAAGATGGTGGCATGAGATGGACATCATTACCGTAGGTATATATATGATTGCACGAATGGTGCAACTCTACATCAGGTACAACCAGAGAACTAAAATGCTGTGCTATATTTGTGTACAATGAATTGAAATGCATTCTGCTGTCATGTATGATGAAGTAGAACCAAAATAAATAAAACAAATATTGAATCTATTCAAAAAAATATTTAATCTAACTTTCTTATTTAAAAGATGAAGAAACTGAGACCCAGAAGGGAAGTAAATTGTTCAAGATCATGCTACATTCATTCTCTTCTCTTTTACTGCCATGTTGTGCTAGTTCTCAAATAATTTCCTTTATATAAGCTGTTCTTCACCACAAGTGTAGTAAATATGAAAAAGATTCTCATAATCTTATGTTTGGCCCCTTTCTAAACAAATTAGTGTAATTGGATGAAACTGAAATTTATGAGAATAAAAGAAATTATCTTCCTAGGAAGTAAACAAGCAGCAAATTCAGCAGGTGGAGTGTATGATCCTGGTCTTGATGGAGGAAAAGACTTGGTAAAAAGAGAAAGAATAGATAGAAGGAGACAGGCTATCTTTTGAAAACAAACAAGACCTCTGGTAGGAAAATACTGGAGTTGGTAGTTGAAAATATTATAATTGGTATTTGCATGTACAGGTAATTTAACAGATAAGTGATTCTCTATGTACTTGGAAAGTTGTATTCTAGAATTCTCTGCTAAAACTCTGAAGGAGTCTGTGATTTACTCTAGTGAGAAAGGCTGTTGCTATACTATTATTCCAGTTATCGTTCCAAGAGAACAGGGAGTAGGGCAATTTGGTTGGAGTTTGCCTAGAGGGTAAGCTGGAGGGGAAGAATGTTCCTAAGCCCAAGTTTAGGAACAGTGATTATGCCTGCAGATGCTCAAGTTAGATGCATAGATGTCTGCTGGAGTTCATTCATTTACTTGTCAGTGACCCCAAATATGTGTGATCAACTCTCTATGCCTCAGTTTCAACCTATAAAATGGAATTATTTGTGAGTACTGAGTATGCTACGTATGATGAATTTAGCTCATTCTATAAAATATTTAATAAATGTTAGGTTTCACATTTATATTATTAATTAGCAATGTCTTTCTATTCTGTAGGAAATGGCCAACGACAATGCAAGCCAACATTTTCAGACATGAATAGTTTCAGTCTTTTGTAAATTGATCTTTATGTGGCTTAAGCTGGCATGGCTTGGCCCCTCAGTGGGAATTGCAAAGATATTTAGAGTTGATGGCAAAGGTCTGAACTCAAATGGGATACACAATGAGACAATACCAAAGATATAAATGGGTAAGCACACTGTACTAAGCGAGGGGTGGGGATGGAGGCATTATTTGTCAAGTGGCATCAATGTGCACAGCTGATTGTGTCTGCAGAAGAAGGGGAGGCTGGATGACAGTTCCTGCTACAAAATGGGCCTGGAAAAGAGCAGTATGAGTAAGCTCCTGATTGGATTTCTTTAGGACGATGAGGGGATTATGATGCTCTGAAAGATTACTGAAGCTTACTTAGAAAGAGTAAGTAGTAGAATCACCTCTTCCTGCCATGGGGAATTTAGGTGTTGGAGACTATGTTTCCAGCTCTTTTTATTCATTCATTCTTTCAAAAAATCATTTTAAAACAATGATAACAAAATTGGTGAAAACTGCCCAACATATTTGTTTGTTGTGATTTTCTCTTGGATTCCAGAGTAAAGACATAATGGTGCAGGAAGTGCGATTTACTTAGATACACCAAGTACACACATGCTTATACACAGATACACATGCACAAATATACCCTACAAAACTCACTAATGAAGACACACAGTTACACCTCTAAAAAAATTTTTGTTCTAGTCATTAAAAAAGTATGGATTTATAATTCAGTTACCTCTTTCTTGGAGGTGAAATGACTGGGTAGATGAGTAAACTCTCTAACAAACCCCAGTGGTTCTAATTTCTGGCCTGGACCCCACTCCATTGTATTTACATTAGACTCTCCAATGTTTCTAGCTCTTATTAATAGAAAAATAACTTGTTTTAATTAATCATCTCTGAATAATTTTTGAAGTATTAACTTTTTAAAAAAAATTCTGACCCAGCATATCTATCATGGGGCATAGAGCAGGAGAAAATGGCCAGATGCATGCAAAAATTTATCAACCCTGAGCCATCCCAACAATGTTTTTAAAAGCAAAAATAGGAAGCATTCTAAATGTGCAATGAGGGAGATATTTTTCCAACTCTACCTTACAGCCATTAAAAATGATGTAAGAGAAATATTTAATGAACATAACATGCATACATTCAGTTAATAAAGAGAAAAAAGGATGTTATACAAGTCCAATGAGATTTTACTTCTTTGGAAAAATCCATTTGAGAAGAAAAAAACTAAAATAATATATTCCCAGATAATGGTATTTATTATAAGTTAATATTTATAAGAAATGTGATATTTTTCACATTCATTCTTAGGCCTAGAGTTATTTTTCCAGATTTTCTAAACTAATCATTAATTATTTTATAAGGAGAAAAATGTAATGCATTCTAGAAACCTGAGGGAGATTAATATTGAAATATTACTCTGTGTATAGCTGCCCATCTATATGTTTAAAGTAATTGATACCTTCATTTTGCATATGCTACTTATGTGAATAGATTCCACAGATAACGTAATCTTAAAGAAACACCCTGGATTTTTGTATGGAAGTAATCACAAGCAAGTTCTTGTTTAATATATGACTTTGATTTAGGAAGTGAAGCCTGCAACAACTGGCTTAATTGGCAAAGATAGAGTAAGATGGGATTTTATGCTCTGTGGTTGGTTTTTGCAGTTGTTCTGAGCTAATAGGCTGTTTTCTTCCTTAATGTCTTATAATTAGGAACAGCTGCTATGAACTCTGCAGGATATTTTTTCTCCTCTAAGCCCCCCATACCCTGAAGTTAATCAATCTCTGTAATTAAAGAATTGGTGGAACAGATAAGGAAAGGGGCTGGCAAATTTGTAGATTTCTTCTCCTTTTAAATTGTAATTTAAGTGTCCTGGAAGAAGTGGACTATTGTGACACAATAAAATCATGTTACATTTTTCTAAAAAAGTCCTTTAACATTTGACTTTAAATCTGGAGACTAGATAAATTAATTGATTGGGCAACTGATGGAAACAACCACAAAAGTGACCAGACCCCTGTTTCCCTTCTCTAAATTGATTGGATTTCAGATCAACCAAGAAGCTAAAGATAAGTTCAAGACTATACTGTTTGAAGACATGTCATTTTCCTGCAATGGAGAGTAGGTGAAGTGTGGTTCTTCATAACTACTTTGTTTCAGTCCATTGATAATGTTTCTTAGTTGCTCTGTGTATGTCTAGTATAGGTTTGTTTCCAAACTGAACTAAACAAGAAAGTCCCCGTGATCCAGTGGGTGAGGGGCTCCTGGAACGGGCTGGGCATTTGGGCATAACTTGAGAAGTCACTCTGAAGCCTAACCTCCTAAGGCCTCTATCATCACTAATAGTGTAGATTGGGTACACTTCAGGAAGAGCAGACTCCAACTCTTGAAGACGAATCTTGGAGATTTTGTTAGTCAGAATTCTGTAGAGATATGTTATCCTCCTTCTGAAAGCTGGTGAAACAGAAAAAGCCAGAAGAAAATGGTAAAATTCAATCCAAAGGCATGAGAACTGTGGGCAGGGGTGGAGTAGGTGAGGCTAGCCTAAGTCCTGGGGTTTGAAGACCTCCAAAGCCAGGAACTCTGATGTCTAAGGGAATAAGAAGATGGCTATCTCAAATAAATAAAGACGAAAATTCATCCTTCTTTCACCTTTTAATTGTGTTCAAATCCTCAACTAGTTGGATTGTGGTCAAATCCTCAACTTGTTGGATGATGCTTATCCACATTGGTGAGGTCATCTTCTGGAAACACCTTCACAGACACACACATGCTATCATTTTATTAGATATCTGGGCATCCCTTAGCCCATTTAAGTTGACACAAAATTAACCATTGCAATAGTTTCACCTTTTGCTAACAAGCCCCAGTGGTTCTCATTTCTGGCCTGGACTCCACTCCATTGTATTTACATTATACATTCCAATGTTTCTAGCTCTTATTAATGAGAAATTAAACATGATTTATGATGCCCATCATCATAAGTTATGTTTAGTTTCTCATAAAAAACAAGAAAAAATCATTTTTAACACAATAATATTATCACACTTACAACCAAAAGTAATCCTTTTCCTAGAAGAAGAGATCAAATTTTTGAGTAATTTTTATTCCTTTTCTGGTGTCCCATAACTAAAATACTATGATGTAAAATTAATAATATTTAAAATCAATATCTTATGTTGCATAAAAAAGGATTAGGAAAGGAAATAAAATGAAGACATTTGCTTAATATGTGCACACACACCCACAGATTTATGTATGATTAAGGAGATATATGCATGATAATTGTAGTCCTCATTTTAAAACAAATGGACATGGTATTGGTGGTGTTAACAACTACCTTTTCCTACTATCCATTCTATAATCCCTTTGCTTTCTACAAAGACCTCACTAGACTCTGGTTCCTTACCCAGTGGAATGACCCATATCTTCATTCTTCAAGAATCTGGGTCATTCATGCTCCTGTGTGGACTTGGTAATTTTAGTTTCCCATTGATCTTCATCACAGGCATGGTAATATGAAGAGACTACCTGTGGAATTTCCTGTACTCCAGATACACTCCTCTTTGCCTTAATTGTAGAGTTGTAGTATAATTTCCTCTTGGTAGTCTGGGTCAATTATTCTAAACAACACCACAACTCCCTTCTTTACCAGTTGACTCACAAGTATGAAAGCCTAGTGTAGTTGGGTGGTACTCTCAATAGCCTGTTTAACTGGATGATTATTGTGTCTGTTGGTGGAAGCATTCTTCCTTCTGGGACTCAGAAGCCTAGGCCAACAGGGCATAAAGTTGTATAAACAAGAAGAAAAAATTTCTTCTTGTGGGTAACTTAGAGTGAGTGTTTTCACCACCATTTCTATTCCTTATTTTTTGGACCTATGAATCATGGGAGAAACATCACCAAATATTGGATACTGATTCAGAGTATATACAACCTTATTGAGAACCTTGTTTAAATGTATTATTATCTATATGGCTCTGTAACTGAGTGTTCAAAGGGCCATTTCACCCTTATATAAGAACAGTTGCTTCAGAATGGTGGAGAACATAAAAAGGCCAGAGAATATCATGAGTATAACCTGATGCTATTCTTCTTTTGCTGTGAATTTAGGATCTTGATCAGAAGCAATCCTGTGTAGAATACCATGATGGTAGATAAAGCATTTTATAAGTCCATGAATGGTAGTGTGGGCAGAAGCATTGCATACAGGAAAGCAAATTTATATACAGAGAAAGTGGGGACCAAATATTGTCCCACAATGAAGGTGATCTGATGTGAGCAATATACCACCAGGTGATCCCTAGGGAATGATGCCGTATTGGACTTCTATGTTAGTTTTGGCTGCTAGCAGATTATGCATTCAGCAGTGGTTGAAACCAGGTTAGCTTTGGTGAGTGAAGTCTATATTACTGCCTTCATGCATCACTTCCATTCCTGTCACCATGACACTTTGCTCATGAACCTCCTGGGCATTGACAGGAGTGGCTAGGAAAAACAAGCTGATTGGTATACACTAAATGGGTGATCCTATCCCTTTGATTATTAAAATCTACTCAACTGAAGTCACCCATTGGTGGGCATTCACACAGGATTCAAATATCTTCACTTTTTTTGTCATTCAGGGAGGTCTATTCACACACCTCCATCTCAAAAATCTTCATCCTAATTTTCCAATCATGTTTACCTAGCAAACCACTGGCTATAATTCATAAATCAGTGTATCATATTATGTCTAGCCATTTCTCCTTTGAAGCAATGTGCACAACCAGGTGCACTGCTTGAAAGCTCTGCCTACTAGGAAGATTTCCCTTCCCTGTTATTCTTCAAATATGTCTCAGAGGTGGGCTGTAATGAAATAGCTGTCTATTTTTGAGGATGTCTGCATATCACACAGAACTCTGTAAACCAGACCCAGATTCTCTCTTCTGTCAACTGACTGAAGGGAATTCCCATGCAACACAGGTGCAACCAGAGAAAGAAGGTAGTGTATTAGGATTGAAGACCATGGGCATTTGGTCTATTTCTTTATGTAACTGCTCAGGCCTGATCATATGTATATCATTCCATTTGATGATGAAATGCTGTTGTGCATGCTGAACTTTATAGCTTGGCAGGTCAGGTAACAGCTATTTCTTTATGTAATGGACGGCTCAGATTACATGATAGCTTTATGGCCCATGACCAAGCATGCAGTTTCTACTGAAGCACAATAGCAGCCCAAGAGCTATTTCTCTAAAGGAGAATAATTATCTGCAGAGAGAGGATGGCTCTTGAGGAGAATCAGCATTGTCTTACATGGCCTTAGAGGTGGTCATTGCCATTTTCTTAGACAATACAAGGCCAGTACTCTCATGTTGGGAGCCGGGGACCGCACCCTGAAAATGGCACTGGCTTCCTGCTTCTGATGACTTAGCGGTTAGAGTTGTTAGAAGAAAACAACTCCTTGTAAGGCTGTGGGCTGGGCTCTGGCCTGCTTCCGCTGCGCTGTACCTATTAGACTTTTCCACGTAGTGCTGGTTCATTGGCGAGGCTGGGTACTTAAGCTAGGGCAGACCGACCGCTCGTGCGCGCTCTTTCCTCTCTTGTTCCTGTTTTCTCATCATGATTCAAAGGTCCTGAGTAAACTGCTGAAAGAAGAATCTTGTGTCATTTCTTCCCTTGCCGGCGAGGGGTCGTGACACTCTCAGATAGACATTGAAAAGTTTATACCATTGTGAGTAGAGAGGTGGCTACCACTGGGGTAAGGGATACTGTTGAGGGAAGTCAGTTCTGCTGGGGTTGGAGGCTAATTTATCTGGGGTGGGAAGACATGCCCTAGCAAAGAAGGCTAATCACAACTGAGGGGCTCAGTGTGTTCATATTCATCAGGGTCTCCCCATTTTAACTTGTAAGATCCCATTCTTTTCAGTTCAGTGACTTTACTTTACCAGTAGACATCCTGTGATTCTAGGGGTTTAACTTGCCTCAGAATTCATCGATCACAGGATAAGATCTTACATTTGATTTTCAATAATTTCATCCCTGTAGCTACAGGAGATAAAACTCTCCCTCAGGGAGGACCTAGGAGCTCTTATGTCATTTGTGCAGAATTTGAACTGGGGAGTTGAACCTGTGAGCTCATCTTTTTTTTCCCCACCACGTTTCCCAGTTGCTTTAGAAATAACCATCCAACATAATTATATTCTTTAGTTTTAAAAAATATAGAGAGATCCACTGAGCTCCTTTATTCTTATAAGTGATTTGTCAGGAATATTCAATGATATTTTGTGTATCTCTATAAATAGTACAAGAGGTGGACTATTAGAGCTCTCTTTACTACTGGAAATAAGAGTCATTATCATCTTTAAATCTAATCATATTAGAAAGCTAATTTCAGAAACCACAGAACCAATTTTTAAAGCATGCTCTTAAAATTCTTTTCCTCTAGAACCACTCTTGATATGAAAATCTGTGTTTTCTGGAGTTCTCCAGAGAAACAGAACTGATATATATATATATATATATATATATATATATATATCTATATATATATATATATATATATATATATATATAGATATATATATAGATATATAGATATATATATATAGATATATATATATAGATATATATAGATATATATATATATATATATATAGATATATATAGATATATATATATCTATATATCTATATCTATCTATCTATATATATATATATATATATATATATATATATATATAATTATCACACACAATAATGGAGGAGTTATCACACATAATAATGGAGTCCCATCATCTGTTATCTGTAAACTGAAGAACCAGGAAAAGCCATTGGTATAATTGAGTCTGAATCAAGAGACTAGAGAATAGAGGAACTAACAGTATAACTCTCAGTATGAGTCCCAAAGATTTCAGAACTGAGATGGAGGGTGGTGGCTAGTGGTTTGTATTAATTCTGGAGTTTGAAGGCCAGAGAACCAGGAGATCTGATGTCAAGAGCAGGAGAAGATGGATATACCAGCCAAAGAGAAGGGAGAAAATTTACCCTTCTCTGCCTTTAAGTTCCATTTTTGTCCTCAATGGGACACACACACACACACACACACACACACACACACACACACACAGAAGTCCCATCTGGTGGTAGGTAAGAATAACCTCACCTACCAATTCAGTTGTTATTTTCTTTTGGAAACATCTTTATAGACACTCCCCAAAATAATGTTTTGCCAGCTATCTGGGTATCTTTAGCACAGTTGACACATAAAATTATCCATTATAGAGATCATATCCTTACTTGTACTATTTCCCAGATGATAAAGCTTACACCAGTTTATCCAAGAAAACAGAGTGAGAAACACGGATTTTACTAAACCCATTGATTTCCCTGTGGCCCTCCCCCTACGATGCTATTTTCCCATGATTAGACTAAAGAATATTGTATGGAGGAAGATAGTTTTTGCTTCCCCAAACTCACAAGCCAATGAGAGGAATTCCCATAAAGCATTCACTGTCAAGGAGGACGTGGCGAGGAGCAGATTGAAGACCAAGGCAATTGCCAAGCTCAGATGTATGGTGAACAGGTCTGCCTGGGTGATGGTTGTTTGGAAGGGAAGGAATGACCAAATATGAAAATGACATAAAGAAACATTTAATTACATTTTATGTAAAATATTTTCTTTTGTTCACCTGTAAATGAGATGAAAAGCCCTAAGCATCATTTATAGCATTTGGTAATTACTTAGGAAACATGAGCACTTACTGATTATAGACAGTATATCAGGCTACTAATGAGAAAGTTCCTCTATTTGAATAAGCCTAATGAATTGGATATTATTTCATTCCTAGGCCAATTTTATATTTTTGCTGGGCTGCCATGGAATTAGTGTTAAAGACCCATCAAAATATGTATTCAAGATACACAGATCTAAAAACACATTAATATATATCATTAAAGTCAGTCATATCACTTTCTTTTTCTTTCTTTCAAAATATATACATGCACATTAACACTCAAGCCTCAATTAAGGCATATTAGCATTATCTAGTAAAAGATGCATGCATTAAGTTATTGTAAAGTTTATATGCAATTAAAGGCACATTAGTTCTAGCCAGGTATTTTCTCTAAAATGTTCTGCATATCTATAAGTGTATCTATGTATTATTTTATCATCCATTATGAATTTCTGGCTCCTTACAGGAAATAACCTATTTAGGACAAAAGATTTTACATCTGTAAATTGTATTCAGTACATGGTCTGTGAATAAAAATGCTATAACTTAAAATATTACCTTTGGTATTTGAATGCTGCTTTTTATTGTTTTTTAACAAAAACCAATCTACATATTTATTTGTCAGAGCTAAGTTCCATAAATGTGATGAATTAAATATTTTTCTTAGTCCTTCGACTGATAGTAAAGAAATGGGATTTTTTTTTTTTGCTTGAATATGAGGCTACCCAAGAATTACTTCCTGAATAGATTCTATAGAGGTAATGGGAAACTTCCGTATCTCTTTTCCAATGAGGCCATGAGAGAAAATGATCACAGCAGGAAGCCCTCTCTCTCTCTCTCTCTCTCTCTCTCTCTCTCTCTTTATTTTTTATTTTGATATTTTTAAAAAGCAAGTCAGTCTATTCTGCAGCCTAATCTATGAAGATATGGTAACTTTTTACTCCCAATAATCTGTTGAAGTGATAGGTGATTCTACATAACCAATTTCATATCAACATAATCCCAGTGCTCCTTTTCTTCCCCTACCATAGGTGATGACTAGAGAAAGGAGATTGAATAGATGCAAGAAAGAAAAAGCAAATGAAAGTGTTCAGGTGACTAATGAGGCTGCGTTTAATCATGATGGCTTTCCAAACCACATACCAGACATCTTGCCCCATTTTCTCTGAAGGAATTGAGTCTCCATATCAATTATATGGTTTTGGCTACAAGGAATATAAAAAAAGAAAAGAAAAGAAAACTGAAAGCAATTTAAATAATCAACACTTATTATCTCACATAACACAAGGTGTCAGATGGAGATTTATGCTGCAGGCTGCTTGGCCCCGGGTCGACTGGGCTAGCTGAGCTCCGCTCCTGCCGCTGCTGTCGCCGAGCACTGCCTGCTGCACCCCTGCTGAGCGCTTTCCTGCTGGGCTGTCAGTGCACGCCGGCTTGCAATCTTGCAACCCGGTTGGGCACAAAAACACAAGCCAGTCAAACTAAGACAAAGTTTTATTTTGTGAGAGGCCGTGTGCGTCCCCTAACAAGTGGGTCCACCACGTGTGTTCTACCTGAGCCGGGGGGGCTCCACTTCCCCCGGAACACCCTCCTACCATCCTTTCCCAACCAATGGGAACTCTCCCATTCCAAGAGTGACATGAGTAACCTGAGTCCCGAAACGGGCCCAGGTAAACAGCAGGAGACAATTACCATAATGTAACTTAACATAATCATAATCTGAATGGCTGGCTGGCAGTCACTAAACCCAAAGGTGCCTGTATCAATATTTTTGCTGTGGCTCCTAGCAGATTTAGATGGTTTTAGGGTGGTTCAATGATGACATATAGGGCACACTTTAATTCTCTTTCTTATTTCCTTAGTCAACATTTTGGTTTTGAGCTAAAGTTTCTTTCTTCATGGATCCCAAATGCCTTTTATTTATTTATTTATTTTTTTTAGTTTCAAACAGCAATTCTTTATTCCCGAACTCACACCGACCTCTATACACGTTCTGGGGAAATCCAAGTTCTGGGCCCAAATTCATGTACTCCACCAGGCTTTTTTCTAAATACTTTCTGAATCCCATGAGAACTCAACAGGAACTCAGGCAGCAGGATACGCCCTATTCCCAGCAGGAATAACCTTAAACCTGGAACTGCCCTAAACCCAGATTGTCCTAAACCGGGAACGCCCTAAACCCAAGGAGTGGGATACTTCCTAAAACCTGCAGGATACACCCTAAACCTGGATCCACCCTGGTCCTTGAGCAGGGTCACCTTTCTCAAACATACATGCAATGTCACAGCGAATGTCCAAGGCAAATCCATTTCCACAAGTCCTTCCTCTAAGCAACATGGGGTACGCTGGCAAGGAAATTTCGATGTGTCATTCCTACTTGGCAATGGCCCTCAGCATCTCCCCCCTTCTGATTAATTAAACAACAAGCAATGTGGCTTAAGGACCGTGCCTGGTAGGTTGTCGAATTCAACATATGGTTCTTACCCATCATGGGAAAAACTGACCTCTAGGCGTCAGCCTCCTGTCTTAGGTTGATACCACTGCAATCGGATCAACCCGTCACTGACTACCGGTCCAGCATTCAGCCATACTTGTGGATAGGCCTATGCACCAGTGGGGGGGGTGAGGTTCTTGCCTCACCCTTGTTTGGCCCCCAAATTTAGCCTTGGTGCCAGTGGGGGGGTGAGGTTCTTTGCCTCACCTCTGTTGGCCCCCAAATTTTAGACCATCACTAGTAGAAGGGAGGAGGATACAGAAATGCCACAACAGCAAGCCAATTGACGGCTCCTTTGGAAAAATTGCATCACTGGTGACACCATCAGCAAAGATATGCCAGCACTACCACAATTAACATTGGGTGCGCTGGCAAGGAAATTGCATCACTGGTGACACCATCAGCAAAGATATGCCAGCACTACCACAATTCGCTGTACCAGACGATAGTTCACAATGCATACAACTGATATATAGTCCAGGCAAGTTCTGCAAGCAGTTCAAATCAGAGGAGTCTATCAATATGTCCATTATGTCAATCAATGGAAGGGTAACTGATGTGATACAGCAATCTTTATACAGGGTAAAATTGGGAGTTCATAACCCACTTGAATCAAACTGTGAAATATGATGTATTAAGAACTATGTAATGTTTTGAACGACCAACAATAAAAAAAAAGAAAATCTGCATATAATTAAAAGCACTAAATAAAAAAAAAAATTATAGACAAGAGCCAATTTAGAAAACATTAAACTAGAAGGAAATTGGTTTAAAACCACTTCAAACCAAAGCAATTTCTACAAACTAAAAAGAAGATGATTTGACTCAAATCCATAACAGCTGATATCCAGAGCTCCAGCTTGGCTATTCTTACATCTGCAACAGTGATTAACCAGGGTGCTTTTTTCAATATCTATTTTATTATTGCATTTTTTCCACATCATAAAGTTCTATTTTATTTTTGAGCTCATACAAACCTAGGTTAATGTTTTTCTGATCAGTTTTATTTTTTGACTGTGGAGTTTTTAAACATTGCAATGGAGATTTCACCTAGGTAAAGCTACAAGGCCTTTACTGTCTTATGTGTTGTATGTTATGTGTGCACACTTCTGTTTTTTGTTGTATGTCTGTATGTGTGTATGTCCATATTTCATATATGAGGAGCGCTCATGAAAAAATGGATCCGAATTTTTTTTTTTATTCACGTGATTTAAATGGTTTAATTTAAATTAGGTAAACAGCTGTTAAGGATTGTTTTTAAAGGTGGTTAACAGATATGTTTGTTTACTTTCACCTTTCCTTTTCATTATGTTTAATAATTCTGTTCAGGATAATGTCTCTTTAGCATCATTGCCAGAATTCCCATCTCTATCCCAGTGCTGGTGAAGACTAAGATAAAACCAAAATACAGCTTCTATGATAGCTATCACAGTAAACTGTATAAACTGATGCATCAATGAATATAACTCAACAAGTAATGCTCAATCAAGGACTCAAGTTACTTTGGGAGGAAATGGACATATTGATAGACTCCTCTGATTTGAACTGCTTGCAGAACTTGCCAAATGCCTTTAACAGCTCCACTCTTCAATCTTATTTTCTTGGGAGTATATCTCCCATATTCTCCTGACCTATTCACACCATTTGTGTCTTAATACATATATTTTGTATAATGGATAGATTTTCTCCCTGGGCTGCTGCTCACTTATCCATCCTGGGTTGTCCCTCTACCTTTGTCTCAAGAGTTTCCTGGATCTATTTCTTAAGTCGAATCCCCTGATTCCTGGATTTCTTGCTTTTCATTTTTTGGTTTATATTCTTGTTTGGGTAGAGTAAATCTTCTAGTAGCTCTCTGAAATGGGGTACATGGAAAATAATTTTTGAGACTTTAAATAGCTGAAGATATATTTTATCCTCATATTTGATTGATAGTTTGGCTGGATATAGATTATTCTTTGGAAGTAATTTCTACTCAGAAGTCTGAAGAAATTTCTGGGTAATGTTTTAGCTCCCAGTGTTAATGTAGACAAGTCTGATGGCATTTTGATTCTTGGTGTTTTTTTTTTTTACAGGTTCTGATTCCTCTTTATTTATTTTGTAGTATTTCCTTAATGATCTGGCACACTTTTGCACAAGCCATCTGTATGTGCTCTACTCCAGGGACTAGAAAGACACACATTCCCTTTGATAAAAATAATTCACAATAGTATCTGCCAGTTTTTAAAACTCTGTGCCAAAAACATGAACGTGTATTTTAATTTGCATTCAGTCTGCAGAGCAACAAGGTAGAAAATATGACCCAAGCTTACGGTGAGAATCTGAAATGGAAATTAATTTTCCTGAGGTCACCTAGCTAGCAAGTAGTAGAACCCAGATCTTCCCTCTCCAGAGCCCTTACTCCTGACCACTATGCTATATTTATGTCAGTCCTATTTTCACAACCTATGTCCTTTTTGCATAGCCAGAAAATACCATGTTTTGCTCTCATAAAACCACAGTTACAGTTTTTGGTGGATGACATCATTTACCTTTGATCTGATTGAGTACTCAAAATCCTCTATAGCAATTAGCTTAACTCAAAGTGGTTTTTCTCTGCTAATGAAATCTTTTTTAAAATTCTGATTTGTCATATGTGACAGTGGAATGTACTACAATTCATATTACACATGTAGAGCATAATTTTTCGTATCTCTGGTTGTATACAAAATGCATTCACACCATACATGTATTTTGTATAATGATTTCCATTTCATTCCACCATCATTTCTAACCCCATTCCTCCTATGCTCCCCTTTTCTACTCCACTGTGAATCAACCTGATGCTGGTTGTTTTAATGAATCATAATGATAACCATTATTTATCAGGTAGTTAGTGTGTGCCAAATACCGTTATTTCCTTTTAGAGTCCTGTTTGTTGAGATATGATTTATATATGGTACAATTTTCTCTATTTAGTTTTATACTTACATAATTTTTGACAACATAAATATAAAAAAGGCAATATATATATATATATATATATATATATATATATATATATATAGTACTATATATAGTACTACAATCAAGATATAGAATGTTACCTTGTTTTTTTAACTTCTTTTTTTAAACAACTAGAGAAATTAATTTTAATATATTTTCATTTAACCCATGGATTACCAACAAAATTTGCAAAGAAAATAATTGTTGTTAAGCTATTTCATGTTCCTTTTGTTTGGCCTAGTAATTCTTTGGAATCCAATGTTTATTTAACACATACTGCACCTCAATTCAGACTAGACACATTTCAAGTACTCAGTAGCTTCATGTAATCAATGGCTGCCATATTAGCTCCTTTCTCCATCTTTTACCTTTTGGTGAGATATATGCTGTAGGCTGCATGATAAATCTCCTTATTATGTGGTTTCTTGTTGAGTTACATCAGAAAGGAACACCAAAAAGATGAATTTAGAATATAAGAGTAGAGCAAGATGCTTTATTCCTTTCCACAAGAATTTATTAGACTGTGAATTGGTTTCTTCATGCTTTTGGTGGGAATAACTTCAATTAGGTCGCCTTCTCCTACAAGGTTTTCTTAATGGCTCTCTCTTCTTTCACCTCCTACCTCTCCAAGTCTATGGAAGGACAGGTACTTCACAAAATTTGTTGGCTTCCCTCAAACTTGTCCTTACCTTTACAAATACTTTATTAAATAATTTTTACCCTGATTAATATTTTTCATCCTTGAACCTTGAATAATGTTTTTTTTAATTATAAGAAAGTAAAATATACCTCATCCCATATCACAGGCAATGTATATACACGCCAGGTTAATTATATATTAAAATATAATGTATAAAATGCTAAAACTTTTAAAGAAAATATTTGTATAACATTGTGAAGAGAAATGGAAAACAAAAAAATATAAAATAAACAAAAGCCTAAATAATTAGATGATATTGTAGTTAAAATTTTTATGTGTAAAAATTTATCAAAAAGGGTTGAAAGTTCTGGGGATATGACTTAGTTGGTAGAGTGCTTGCCTAGCATCCACAAGTCCTTGGATTCAATCCCCTGCACAAAGGAAAAAAAAAGTGTTAAAAGAGACATGAATTATATGTATTACTGGCCATTTTTGTTTATTTTTGGTATTTAGCTTAACATGATTTCTCCTTTGGTTGGCTTTTCCTTTGTTGTAGTTCTTCCCTTTGCAGATTTTAATCATTGTTTTTCATTTTGTTCTTGTGGAATATTTTGCCAAGAATGTTCTATAGTGCAGGCTTTCTTGCTGTAAATTCTTTTAGCTTTTGTTTATTATGGAAGGTTTTTATTTTATTGTCAAATTTGAAGCTTAATTTTGCTGGATATAAGATTCTTGGTTGGTATCCATTATCTTTTAGAGCTTGGTTTATGTTGTTCTAGGATCTCCTGGCTTTGACTGTTTGGGTTGAAAAACCTTCTGAGATCTGAATTGGTATTCCCTTATATGTAATCTGATTTTCCTCTCTTGCAGCCTTTAAAATTATATCCTTATTTTGTATGCTAGGCATTTTAATTATAATGTGTCTTGGTATATATTTATTATAATTTTGTACATTTGGTGTCCTATAGGCCTCTTATATTTGACTTTCTAGTTCATTCTTCATGCTTGGGAAATTTTCTGATACTGTTTCATTGAAGAGATTGTGTATTCCTTTGGTTTGAGTCTCTGAACATTCCTCTATACCAATAAATCTTAAATTTGGTCTTTTGATGGTATCCCATAATTCTTAGATATTCCATTTATAGTTTCTTACCATCTTCAAGTGAGGTCAACTTTATTTTCAAGATTGTATATTTTGTCTTCATTGTCTGAGGTCCTGTCTTCCAAGTGATCTAGTCTGTTGGTGATACTATCTATTGAGTTTTTAATTGGCTTATTGTTTCTTTCATTTCAAGGATTTCTAGGTTTTTTTTTTTTTTTCAGTATCTCTATCTCTTTCTTGAAGTAATCTCTTGCAACCTGTATTTGTTCTGTTCTCTCTTTGTCAGAGTGATCAATTTTTACCTATATATGCTCACTTAGGTTGTTCTTTAATTTCCAAATCATTTTAGTTAATTTCATGATGTCTATGTGTCTTCCTCTCTCGCAGTGTGGATCCAAAGTATTGCAGCTTCTGCCCTATTGTCTTATAGTGTCACTATAAGTTACCAATACCTCACTTTTAAGGAAGAGATCAATATTACAGCATTTAATGTATCCAATATGCAGCCATATATAAGTTAGTTTCTATTTTTACATTTACACATTTGTCACTATAATCAGAAATGATGAATTCAGTTATCTTCTACCATATAGTAAATAGGTTTGCATAGTGGTTTACAGTTTCTAGTGGTAAAAGGGGGGACTTAGAGGTTGGCTGAGATGTTTATGAGGTAGGATGTGAGAATACGGAGGTATTAGATTATATGATTAGTGAGGATAAGAATAAGAAGTTGGATGTTAGTAGGAGAAATAAGAGATAGGCAACCCCATGCAAAATTCCCTGTTAACTCAGTAGCAGGATAACTGTTAGCACCCCAATAGAGAAATTTGTGGTGCAGCCAGGTCACAGGGACCTTGGTGACGCCAGGTCCTTATTGTTGTCCCTTGATAGTAGTGGCGATATCCAAGTTTTGTGGTGGTGGCAGCCTCAAGCCTATAAGTACCCTGATGTTGGGCTGTGGAATCACACTTTGGTGAATAGGAAACCCTAGCACAGGCTGGCTCTCAGTGCATATGTGGGGTAGGCCTTTCCCCTGGATCTCTAGGGCGTGGTGTTGGCATTTTGATTCTTGATCTGTAGTATGTAATATGAATTTGCCCATATCTTTAATTTTTCTCCACCCTACTCTTTTCCACAATAGAAATTTTATGATTTCGTGCCTGTTTTAGAATGTTCAGACTGCTATAATAAAATACCATAAGCGGAATGGCTTGTAAAACAATAGGAATTTATTTCTTATAGTTCTGGAGGCTGGGAAGTCGAAGAGCAAGATGTCAGCAGACTCAGTTTCTGTAAAAGACTTTCTGGTTCTTAGACAGTATTTTGCACTTGTGTCCTTATGTGGCTGTCGTGGACTAATCTCTATGCTTCAGCTCTTTACACTATTACAACCTACTACATAAAACACATTTTGGAACTAAGATTATGGAGAAGAGTTCTTCAGTTCACCATCTGGGTTTCTGAGGATTCGTAAAACTCCTGAAATAGAAGCAGTTTTGTGTGTTCGAGACTATATATGGGTCCTTTTTAAGGAAACTGAGATAGCAGCAATTAAAGGGCTAAGAATCAGAAAACATATCATCTTTAAGAAATGGCCCAGGACTCTCTCCAGAAAGGGCTGCATTTAAGGATGCAGGCGCCTGCTCAGCCTCTAAGGTGGAAGACAGGAGATTGTTTTGGTTTGCTGAAGGTACTTGGAAGGGTCCAAGGAACCTTGGGACCGGTTGTATCGGTCGGGCAGCCTCAGTAACTCCGTTCCTCTCAGGCTCAACACCTCGGCCTCTACGTCATGGACATCTTCGTCCACATCTTCCTCATCCTCTCCGTCACCATGTTCATCGTCAAACGAGAATCTCTGGTGGCCGAGGGGAGACAACAGTGACATGGTGGAATTGCTGCAGCCCTGAGGCAGCGGCGACCAACAGATAGACGTCGCCACCGCCCCCAGCCTCTGCCCCCGGGGACCCGTCATGAGGACGGAGAAGGAGGCCACGGAGGCCTCAGACTCAGAACTGCAGTCCGCAGAGAACAGGATGCCGGGAGGGGAAGAAGCAACACTCCACCGCCACACAGCCCGCATCTGGCCCGCATCTGGCCCGCCAAGTTCAAATCGGCCAAGCTGCAGCGGGGACATGATCTCCCAGCAGGCCCCGCGCGCTGGGCCTGGCCAATCCGGGCCGGCCCGGGTGCCGCGTTGCCGTGGCGACGCAAGGAGGACGCGAGGGCTGTGTCTGGGCCTGTGGAACTTGGCTTTCTCTGTCTGCCCTTCTTCCTGTGTCTGGAAGGTGCCTGTTGCGTGTGAACTTATTCAATTCTGCGTCTCTTCCAGCTGACACCTTCCGGGGGCCTGGGCTTTTTTTGAGGTGTTGTTGCAGACCATTTGGTATTTGAAATAACGTTATTAATGAATAAAGTAACTCCTCTTAAAGGGAAAGAGGCAGAATTAAGGACTAACATCCACCCCTCCACCACACCCCCCCCCACCCCAACACACACATAAGGTCAGGATTATATGCACCAGTCTTGATTTCCTTGAACAGGTCATGCTTTTTTTTGAGGCTGATTTAATTTAACTTTACAAGTGTATCCACGAAAGCAGGTTTAGGTGGCCTGGGGAAGTAGCTCAGTGGTAAAGTGCTTGCCTAGCATTCATGGGGCCCTGGGTTCCATCCCTGCTACCAAAAAATAATGCAGTTTTAGGACAATCTTTCAGTGTTTTGATACATCTTGTTTGCCTGGCGTCTTAAGGCAACTAGTCTGTCTACACCTGAGAATTGTTTTTACTTTTTTAAGCCTCTATTATGTGCTAAGCCTCTAACCTTTGCTAAGCACTGGGATAAAAACTGCTGTTACTCTAAATTCCTCATCTTTTGGTGGTGACAAATGTAATTAAAATATGCTGTTATGTGTATTTTATGAGGAAAGAATATTTTGTGGGAACTCGGTGATTGGAGATGGGGATAAAGGTAGCAAGAAGGATGACAGACATTATAAAGCTGGATGCTTTATTTATACTAGTGTAAATTTAGCTCTGTCTAGTTCATAATTTGTATAACTGGTAGAAGTATCATGTGAAAACGGACAATGACTAAAAATAGCACATAAAGTTGTTACTGATCAAAGAGTAATACACCATCCTTGATGAAGTTTGGATCTACAAAATTTGACACAGGACAATGAGATATGATAAAAATATTAACAATCAAAGACATTTCTGGAAGCAGAAGCTATAATAAAATATGATATGCCAGCTAGAGACACAGAGCATGGGAGACCCTGAGTTTGATTCCCCTACCACAAAAAAATAAATATGCATGCTTAAAACTTCTTAAATGGAATATTTTTAAATTTTAGTAACAACATTGAAATGAAGAAAATCAGAGCAATCCAAGTGACTAATAAATTGATCAAAGAATAAAATTTATTTAGTAGAGTTTTTTTCATTCTCTACCCCAATAATTCAATATAGGCATGTCTGGGCTAAAACCTTTCATTAGAACATTTTGAGAATCAGTAATATCAAAAGACCCTAAACTGTTTTAGGACTTCATAAGGAAGAAAGCTTTAGGAGAAATTTCCCAACAGACATAACCTAATGCAAGCATAGTGGAAAACTCACAGGTTTTATCTATGAAAGAAAAAGAATTTTAATCAATGGTTTTTCTCTTAATAAATTTCCATAAATAAGCTGTTGACCTTTCTGATCCTTTTCCTCTATAATATTAAGGAAATAATCTACATTGCAGTCATATTATCTAATTAATCCTCAAAATTTCTAGTTCAGGATCTGACAGATTTAAGAGTAAATTGTATCACTTGAATGCCAAAACTTTTGCACTGTAACTTTTTGGTATGGGAATCTAAGATGTCATATACTTCCCTTCCTCCTTTAGATGTTTTATTTTTTAAAAAATGCTTTATAAAAGAAAGCCCTTTCCTTCATGCTTCAGGGTCATCATTATGACAATTACATTATATGTTAACAATACTGGAGACCCAAAGACTATGGGGCAATTCCATGCTGTGTGTACACATATTTGAATGTAGTCAAGTCTTGTGGTCTCTTATACTGCCTTTACATTATTGGGGCCAAGAAGTCATAAAGAAGAGTATAAAAAGCATTAAAAGATTTTTCCCATATGTTTTACTTACTAATGTCTTTTCTTACTACTCATTTATTTTCACTTTCATGGTATATTTGAGATTTTTTTTTTACTGATTCTGTAACCTGTAAGTGAAGAATGACTTTTCCTTACAAATTCCTGTATGACATTGTAACAAAAATCATGCCAATTTCAGTTAGTTTTAAAAATAATTATTCCTAGACATTTACAGATGAAACAATATGTCTTGGATTGCTTCAAATAATCTAAGAGGCAGAAGGATTGAGGGGCTAGTGAATAAGGTAAAGATGAAACAGGGTTTATTGTGTGTTGTGGTTTTGGTGGTGGGCATGGGAAGGGGAGAGGGAGAGGGGTACCTAAACCATTCTTTTTATTGTGAAAATTTCAAACACATATGAATTTTAAAACAGGAAGAGGCATACACATTTACTAACACCTACAAAATATAGCCAAAATTAAGAGGAACTAAGTTTTGATTGGGATCTAATTTGCTGTGGTTCAGGCATTCACTTAAATTTTATTAAACCCTTTGTTTTCTCATTTGTCCAAAGAGAGCTTGGAGATTATAATACTACATTTCTAGGCAACTGACTACAATTAATATCATGTAGATATTTTTAATCATTTGCTTTTAAATAAAGATTAAATTGGTGATATTCACTTATATTTCAAAATATGTTTTCCACAATATTGTTCAGATTTAAGACAGGATAAAAGTTTTAAGTTTAAGTGTTCTTAAATATTGACAGATAACTATCAAACAATATTTTCTAATGGTTACTTCCAACATTTTTTCTAATAATGCCTTTTCTATTTAAAACTTATAAAATTTGTCTCCATAATAGTTACTAAATGCATTAACATACTTAGTTACAAATTAAGGCAAAATATATTGCTTTCTAGAAACTTTAATAATTTGAAACATAGAGTACAGTATTGTATTTCATACAATATATAGCACAGTTTACCACAGATTTTATATATCTGCTATTCTATTTTTTTAAATGAATGAAGTTTTCAATAACTTGAATTTTGAGAAAACAAGTTTAATTAAGATTATTACCAAGTTATGATTTAATATTTATCAGATGTGTAAATATACAAACCATGATAGCAAATTTTAAAACTTATAAATAGTTGGCCTTACAAAATTACAACACACTGTAAATAAATCCCTCCCACATTTTATACAAACTACATGATTTTGATATACAAAGATTCTGTTTTTACACTGACAATGTACAACCGAGATTATTTACAATGAAAAATGTATATAAACCACAATTTAACATTCTGCTACTGGCAGTCACTATAGGAGGTAGCTTTAATTAAACGAACTGAACAGAAGCCATGTTTCCCTACTTGTGTTGTAAAAATAATTTACATAAGATAAAAATTATTTATATGCACAGTATGTACAGTTTAATTATTAAACTGTAATCTAGCTTAATTTTTTTAGTATATCCAGTATAATAATATGGCAGTAGGTTTGCTATTTAGTACATTGTTCAGAAAACTTATTGGGCAATTATAACTTTAAGACTCTACAAAAAAACATGGCAGAAGACCCTAGATGAGAATCAGGTAAAATTTTTTTAATTTTCAAAGACATAGGACTAAACCTTATCCTTTCTCCCCCACCCCCTTAATGATATGTCTGTCTAGTCTAACCAAAACTCAGCATACGAACTATTGAATAGGTTTTTTTGTAAGTCATGGTATGGGAAATTTTTATAGAAGCATCCAAGTAATAACATAAGTTTAGGAGAATCCAGTTCACTAAGAAATAAATTATGTGCTTTGTGTCATATTTATTTTCAGCTTCCTCCAATTAAAAAATGACCCCAGTTTACTTTCTGTGTAATCCATACTGTAAATAGATGACATACCAACAAAACTGGAAAATATCAGTAGATCCAATGATATTAAGAAGCATTTATTAATGGGAACATTACATGGAGCCATCAAATCCCTTAGGTACTATTAAAATCTCATTAGTAAGTAGTGTAGCCAAAACTACTTCAACTCACACATCAATTAGCCATTTATTTTGTACTAGTAATATAATTGCAAAACACTGAAATCATGGTGAGCATAACAAAGCAATGTAAAATGACCCCAAACAAATGTACTGATTTTTTATTCTATCAGCTGTTAATATGGTTTTTAAAACATCTTCATGTTTATATAGATTTATAAAGCAATTTAACAAAATCTATGATTCTCATGTAAAAGTGGAAATAGAAAACAATGATACCTATGTGTACTCTCACAGTTCTAGGTGGGAGACAATCAAGACAATCCTTTTTTTGGCCCTGTAGTAAGTTGTCCTGAGATTAATGATCAAATATTAGGTAAAATTAGCAAGACTCTTTTGTCAGTTATATAAAGTCACATTTGAACTACCTTTTTAAAAATATTAACAGCTGTCCTTTATCTTGTGCTTAATTCAGAAATGGGTATAAATTTGCTCCTTATGGATCTGAAAAACCTAAAAGTTATATTGCTATACCACACCCCAAATCCTTTTCAAGTTCTGTTTCAAATAGACCACACATTCCTTGGAAATTGCATTTTTCATCAATTAATAATTTAGGCACCTGTTCTTTAAAAAATATCAGGTTTGAGAAATAAACTTCCACCTTCCCCTTCTATGTGACACCAGGCAGTGATTACAGAAGTGCTTCCCAGATGAAAGAATAGAATATGGTTCACTCTGTAAACACTGTGAATTTGGGTGATGGGGGAAACAGTTACAAACACAGTAGTTCAGTCTTTAACTCTTGGTAGATTGTAAGCATCAAGCACCAAAGGGAATCCTTGACTCTGATAGAAGCAGGCTCTATCACGCCTGCACTTGGTCAGAACTGTCTGAGACAAAGGAGTCTTCTTCATCTGCCTAATCAGAGTGGGCTGACTGTGTGCCACAATCAGACCAATATCCCTCTGGTCTTTGGCAAGAAGCCACTGCCAATGCAGGACAGCTGTGTGATTTTATTAAGTGTTTGCATGATACTGGCTTTGTCAAAAGAAAAGATTCGCAGCAGTCACATACAGTCAGGTTACCCTACAAGTGTGAGTACATGCCACAGTCATTGTAGAAATCCTGTTCCACACAACCACCTTGGCTACTGATGGAAACTGAAACTGATCCACTTTTCTTGGTAACGTGTCATTTCAGTAACTTCCAGTCTTCTTTAAATTTTGGATTGAAGAAAATATACAGCACCAGATTTAGGCAAGCAGGCAATGGGAAAAATATCAGAGTAACAGACTTCATTATTTCAGGACTGATAGAGATTGCAGTGATCAATGGTGCAAATGAGAAAAATGCAACAGGGCAAAAAAAAAGATGCAGTTGGTGAAAATTAGCCAAGTAACATGCTTAATCATGCTAGATTGTGAGTTTTCTGAGAGGTCTTCTTTTTCCAAGTTGCAGTAAAGTTTAGTGTAGATGATGGCCATTAATAAAAATGCTAGTGAGTTTAACAGCACTAAAGTCACGGTAAATCCTAATGATGGCATCTCTCCTGTGGGAAATGGCAAGCACAAAGATGATGCAGAATATTCCCCTCTATGGAAAAGGAGGAAACAGCCTGCTACTGCAGCACCCAGAAAAGCAAAAAGGGCTACAATCCGGAACTGCTTGAGATGATTGCTTTTCCCATTTTTCATGATTTTTTTTGCAGATAAGCTTCTTTCAACAGCTTCTAAACATTAATAAAATATGGCACTTTCTGAGGAAAAAAACTGTAAGGAACTCAGCTGCTTTGCAGCCACTGCCAGTGTCCCACCAAATGCCAAATTCAGCAAATCTGCCCCAGGATATGGCATCAAGAAAAGTTAAGATGCCAGTATAGATTCTCATGAATAAGTTAGACACAGAAATCAAGCCTATGAACAACTTGGAGGAAGGCAGTGATGTACAAGATGTGAATGTTGTTAAAATGACTAGCAGGTTGAAAAACAATGCAACCAAGAAAATGAACCACATGGTGAGACATGTCATCTAGCTTCCCAGTAAATATTCACAGGGCTTAATAGCATCTAACATGAAAAAGAAACAGAAACATGAAAGACCTTTTAGAAAATACCATATTTCATTTAATATGCTTGATAGAATGACTATTGATGGTTGATTCTAGAATAAATGAGTTACCTAATTGAATTGAACCAAACTGAAAAAAAATATTGCTTTTAAGATATTTCAGTCACAGACTAGGCTACTTTAAAAATTAAGCAGCTCTTAGAAATGATTTACAGTAGAAGGGGTAGAGAGAGAAAAGGGGAGGGGAGGGGAGGGGAGGGGAGGGGGGATAGTAGAGAATAGGACAGACAGCAGAATACACCAGACACTAGAAAGGCAATATGTCAATCAATGGAAGGGTAACTGATGTGATACAGCAATTTGTATACGGGGTAAATGCGGGAGTTCATAATCCACTTGAATCAAACCATGTAATATGATGTATTAAGAACTATGTAATGTTATGAACGACCAATAAAAAAAAAATAAAAATAAATTTGAAAAAAAAAATAAGCAGCTTAATATCTGGGTGTAGCTAGCACACACCTATAATCCCAGGGACTCAAGAGGTTGAAGCAGGAGGGGATGGCAATTTCAAGGCCAGCCTCATCAACTAAGCAAGATCCTGTCTCAAACTAAAAACATAAAAAGGCCTCAAGGGAGGGTACTCAGTAGTAAAGCTCCCCAGGGTTCACTCTCTAGTACTGAAACAAAACATAACCAGGATTAGTTTCTTTTATTATTTGGTAAGGGCATATAGAGATATTTCCAAGAAAATTTCTACTTTTTCTTTTTCTTTATTCTTTTTTTAAATATTTTTTTTAGTTGTAGATGGACACAATATCTTTATTTTTTATGTGGTGCTGAGGATTGAACCCAGTGCCTCACGCATGCCAGGCAAACACTCAACCACTGAGCTATAACCCCAGACCTCTACTTTTTCTTATACCAAATATACAAAGCACAGAATTTAGCACATAAAGGGTACTTAAATATTGAGGGTCTGTAATCAGATGGTTTATAACTTGCTACTCTTACCTTAAAAAAGCCACTTAAGCCTAATAAGTTGCATTTTCTGATATGTAGATAATAATGCCTACTTAATTCAGTTGACAGCTTAAGTAAATTTGCATACATAAGTACTTATGCAGGTTGCTGGGCACATAGTGGAACTTTAGTAAATATTAGCTTTTTTTTTCTTCCTTCCTTTTCCCTATGTATTTTATTTTTTAAAATATTTGTATTAGTTGTTTATGAACATTTATTTGTTTGTTTGTTTGTTTGTTTATATGTGGTGCTGAGAATCTAACCCAGTGCCTCAAACATGGCAAAAGCTTTACCATTTACCACTGAGCCATTACCCCAGCTCTCTATATATTTTATAACTGATATGCATGTATATACACAGATTTGTAACATTTTAAACCCAATTTCTTATGGCATTTCACAGCAACCTGCTGAAGTTGGTTATGGTTGATAATCAATGTTAACTATTCATACAAAGCTTGGCACAAAACAAAACCCCTCTATAATAGTAAAACCCATATATATATATATGATCACAAGAATGCACTTAGTAGCTGAATTGCTGGTTCTAATGACTGACTTTGACATGCTAGTAATATCACAAATGAAAAATATTTCATTTATAATTAAGGAGTGAAAATGTTTGACTATAAAGAACAAGAAAACTATGATTGTCTAAAAGATGTTTTAACTTTCTGAACTGTCATGAAATTTGACATATACAGTGGAACTCCAGTTCTGCACCATTTATTTGATTTTCAATGAACACAATTTTTTTAATCAAATTTCTTTTCACTCTGAACCCTCAAGAAGTGCTAAAATGGAAGTTCTTTCTCACATTTTATTTGCGAGGAGGGTAGTACAGGGACAAAATCCAGGGGTGTTCTACCACTAAAGTATATACCCAGCCTTTTTTATTTTTTATTTGGAGACAGGATCTCATTAAGTTGCTGACACTGACCTTGCACTTGCAGTACTCCTGCCTCAGCCTCCAGAATGGATCCAATTATAGGTGTGTCCAGTACTGCAAAAGAATGCTGTTTCCTGCCAGGCAACGTGGCACACACCTATAATCCCAGAGGCTCTGGAGGCTGAGGCAGGAGGATCATGGGTTTAAAGTGAGCCTCAGCAACTTAGCAAGGCCTTAAGCAACTCAGTGGGACCCTGTCTCTATAAATAATATATAAAAAGGGCTGAGACTGTGGCTCAATGGTTAAGCACCCCTGGGTTCAATCCCCAGTACCACCGTCTCCTCCAAAAAGTATGATGTTTACTTCTCACTGATCGTCAGTTCTATGTACAATCTCCAACACCTGAATCCTTCATGGGAAAGAGAGTCAACTGCATTCCTAACTGTCAAAAATTAATATCTGCACAATAAAATAAATTACATAAATGATTCTTGCTAGTTGCACTTACTCATCTGTTAAAATTAAGTTTATTCTCATTCTCCACACAAGGAAATGGGTTAAATATTCAAAGCATACATACATAGGCCCTTAAGAAGCTCACAATTCAGCATCAGTTATTAGTAAATTCACAGCACTGATGATTCTAAGTTATAAAATTAATGGCTAACCCAGGCATGGTGGCACACACCTGCAATCCCAGTGGCTCAGGAACCTGAGACCAGAGGATCGTGAATTCAAAGCCAGCCTCAGCAACGCTGAGGAGATAAGCAACTCAGTGAGACCCTGTCTCTAAATAAAATATAAAATAGGGCTGGGGATGTGGCTCAGTGGCTGAGTGCCCCTGAGTTGAATCCCTGTTACCCCGTCACCCTCCCTACCCCCAAAATTAATGGCCAATTCATCCTGTGACATCATACTAATAGGAATCTCTTTGGTAGCACCTGATTTAACAAAAAATATTTAAAACCTTGCCTTTATAGTAAAAGTATAAATCCAAGTTCTCTGGTAGGCAGGCAGAATATGACATTACAATCAAGTAAATATTGGCATCATTTAATAACTTTCCTAAAACTACAACTTCAATGAAGTAAATCAGAAAGAGTAGACAAGATTGCATTTAAAAAAACAATTATAGGTTCATGCTTATAATCCCAGGGGCACAGGAGGCTAAGGCAGGATGATCACAAGTTCAAAACTAGCTTCAGCAACTTAGTGAGGCCCAAAGCAACTTAATAAGACCCTGCTTCAAAATGAAAAAGTAAAACAGGTTGGTGATGTTGCTCAGTGGTTAAGCAATCCTGGATTCAATCAATACCAAAAAATAAAGTGAAATAAAATAATAATGATAATAATAATAATAATAATAATAATAATAATAATAATAATAAAAGAAGAAGAAGAAGAAGAAGAAGAAGAAGAAGAAGAAGAAGAAGAAGAAGAAGAAGAAGAAGACGACGACGACTGGGGACAAAACTCATTAATAAAGCACAAGCTTTGCATTCTGGAGGCCCTGGGTTCAATCCCTGGCACTACAATAAATAAAGAATAATATAAAAACTTTATGGACCAGTGACTTATTTCAGAACTAGTTCTAGACCTAAAGTTCCATCAAGAAATTCCCTCTCCAACTTGATGTACATGACCCTCCCCTGCAAGAGCTGTTAATATGCAGATTCTGATTCAGTGGTATGAGCCTGAGATTCTGCAAGAAATGCTGGTACACTGACCACACTATGAATCAGAAGGCCTTACAGGATCATCTAGTCCCACCCTTATAAAATAGAAATAACGTCCATCGCCAGGAAGATTAGATATATTTGCCCAATGTTTACTTAAAGTAAAATATTACAGCCAAATGGGTTGAGCATTACCTGTTGGGAGTGTACAATGGATAATTATTTGACTACGCTCTTCATTTTCACCAGTGCTGGTGACATTTGCTGCATCAGTGGTACCCGAATATACAACAAAGTATGTTGAATTAAAAGTGGGCAGTTCAAAAGAACCAAATGTTCCCACAATTTTCTCTCCCCTGCATGATGTTAAAGTTCAGTGTATACAAATGTGGCTTGATAATACATTAAAAATGCCAGTAACAGAGGAAAGGCCATTTTTTTCTCACAGACTTCATATTGATCCTTCCCAAACTGATTACAACACATACATTTTGATTAATGCCTTAGGGAGTGTTCTGTTTCTAAAGGTTCATGTACTTGCCTTTCTCCTTTGTCACACTATGGTCTTGAAGCCTGTTATCTTCTATGTTTAAATTTGCATAAGATTCATAGTCCCAAAATGCACAGCACTGATAAGCATATGGTACTGATAAAGTCCTGGAGAAAAAATTGTAGAATACACCCTGAGTAGCAATTTCATAGACATCATTTTGTTTTGTAAAAAGCATTTTAATCTTTGAAAACCCCAACCTGTGGGTCAGAAAAGTCTAAGTATCATATACTTTAGTCTTGACCATTTATCCTCTAGGAACCTTATCTATGTTAAACACTCTGGTAAAGCTCATAAAAATGATCATAAAGATACACCACAAAGTTTCTCCCTTTCTATGAGGTGTCTCTTAAGAAAGGTGGATGCAAATCAAGTATATATAAAGTTTCATAATAATACTGCAATTTAAAGTAAAACTGTTGCCAGGTGCAATGGCACAGGCCTATAATCCAAACTGTCATATATAAAACAGTTTTTTTTGGTCAATGTTTTCTCCAGCCCTACCAATGGTTCTATGGGGTGCCTGACATCCTCTTGTGCAATACCCTTTCTACTTAAAGCAGCTAGTATTTCTACCCAAAAACACTGGCCTCTCATAAGCCAAAGCCCATTAGAGCCCAGGATATTTTGGGGAAACTTGCTAGAGACAGTGGTACAAGAAACTTTATCTGCTTTAAGAGAGAGCCCCGGGAAGATGAGGTGGCACATGCCTGAATTCCCAGCTACTTGGAAGACAAGGCTAGGATGATGGCAAGTTTAAAGTTAGCCTATACAACTTAGTGAGACCATATCTCAATATAAATGCTTTTCAAAAGGGCTGGAGATGTAGCTTAGTGGTAGAGTGCACATGCAAGACCCTTGTTCAATCCCCATACTGCAAAATGAATATATATATATATATATATATATATATATATATATATATATATATATACATATATATATATATATATATATATAGAGAGAGAGAGAGAGAGAGAGAGAGAGAGAGAGAATCTGCAGGAAGCCTGTACATCCCCTTTCCTTAGCTAATTCATGTGGTTAAACCAACTCCAGTTGGCTTCTCTGATTCTTCAGCCCAAACATTCACACTGGATCAGGCAGGAAGGCAGCAATTTATGGGGGATAAACATGCGTCCTCCCTGCCATCTGGAGCCACCCCAATTCCTGTGAAACCTCCTAAAGTAGCCCTCTCCCCATCAGTCCTACTCAGGTAAATGCTGTCTGGTTCTAAGCACTGAATTTGACAAAGAACCTCCTTCCTTGGCCTCTCACATCCTTTGATTATCTCTTTGATGGGTATAAATTGTCTTTTACTTGCCCAGCTCACACATCTCGTAAATGGCAGAGCTTAAGGTTTGGACATTCAGGCTTTTAACCACAAAGTTTAATGCCATATACCATCTAGCCTCATTAAATTAAAAAAAGCAAAACAAAAACAACAACAAAAAAAATAGGGCCCTGAGCCAAACCAAAAAAAAAAAAATTCAAATACCACTCCATATTTTACACTTGGCCTTGAACACATCTTGTAAGTATTGCTGAGAAATAAAGTTGATGCTGCCAATTTTGTAGTCTGGTAGTGATTTGCACTGCTCACCAATGACTTCTGGCTTTTCATCTTCTGGGAACGTGCAGGATTGCACTTCCAGATCACATGACTAGTCCTGACCAAAGAGTGTGCATGGAAGGAGTTTGTGCCATTTCTGGGTGGAGCATTTAATGCTAGTGAGAGACAAGCCTGAGATATTTCTCTCTGATAGGACAAACAATAATGCCCCTTAAGGTGTTTTCTCCATTGAGCAGAGCCCTCAACCAAACTATCATGGTTGCAAAATGTGAGCAAAACACAGATCTTTTTGATTTTAAGCCATTGATATTTGGGGGTTAATAACTATCATAGCCTGCTCTAGTCTATCCTGACTGATTTAGCTAGCCTCCTATATCCATAGTTCAACCAGTTGAGGATCAAAAACTTTCTTTAAAAAAAAATGCTTTGATGGCTGGGGCTATAGCTCAGTGGCAGAGTGCTTGCCTAGCATGTGTGAGGCACAGGATTGGATCCTTACATTGCATAAAAATAAACAAATAAAATAAAGGCATGCTCTTCATCGACAACTACAAAAATGAAAGTAAAATATTTTTTAAAAACTGCATTTATGGGATAGGGTGGTGGCTCAGTGGTAGAGCACTTGCCTAGCATATGTGAGGCACTGGGTTTGATCCTCAGTTCCACATTTAAAAAAAAATAGATAAAACAAACAAATAAAATAAAGGTATTGTGTCCATATGTAACTAAACATATTTTAAAAACTGCATTTTTACTGAACATGTATAGACATTTCTTCTTCTCATTATTTCCTAAACAATACATTATAACAACTATTTTCATAGAATTTACATTGTACTATGTTTATAAGTAATTTAGAGGTGATTCAAAATGTACCAAAATATTTATAGTTTATACAAATATTATGCCACTTTGTATAAAGTGTTGAACATCCATGGATTTGGGAGTCCAGGAGAGGTTCTGAAACCAGACTCTCAAGGATACTGAGGGACAACTGTACATACAGTATGATTGTTTACTCATTGATTCAAACATTTTTCTGCCCAGCTGGTCAAGAGTAAAAGCTTATGCCAAAGTCCTGAAGGACCTAGTTTAATACATCTGGGATGGGGAACAGACCTGTGCAGCCTTCTGGTACTCCCAAGTGATTCTAATGGTGTAGCAAGGCTGAGATTCCTGCATGGCTACATCTTGTGATGGTGTCTACACTTGAGGGCTACCTAGTCTGAGAGGACAAGCCCAGAGCCAGAAAAATCACACTACTAACAGGGTAAATTACCTGAAATATGCAAAAGTAAGTAAGAATATAGAAGCAATTGATGAACAATAAAGCTTTACATGTAATAGAAAGTAGATATGCTTCTTGGAAAATCCATTCATCACATGTAGTAGAAATTAGATATTCTTCTTGACAAATCCATTCATCAACTCTGTGAATCCAGAGCAGGTACCCAAGCTGTCAGTTTAACATGTAGATTATTATCCGTCACTATGCTTCCAGTTATGTAAAACAAAGCTTAGAAAACCTCTAAAGATGTGGCTCAGGGTCAAAATAGTTAGTACATGGCTCAATTGGACTCCAGATCCAGGCTTTTATCTATCTAGGGCCCAAGGCCTTGGCTGATTTATTTCAGGCCCCTGCTTCTCTTCCAGTTTTCTCTCTGCCATGCTACTTACTGCACACTACAGTGCTTTGGCTCCTGCTGTAATATCTGTCTGGTGTGCCCTACTTCAATTCTCACCACCTTGTTTCTGAACCTCAGCCAGGTCATTGAATACGGGGTTGGGTGGCCCAATCCCGGTGCTATGACTGCCCCCATCAGCACATTCCTTTACTGGCTCACTGAGCACCTCTATCATTAGATTGCAGTTGGGTCTCAGTTTCTTTTCTATGAGTCATGTAAGTAGCATTGGGGACACTGTGCTAAAGCACCAGCAATGGCCACATGGATGCTTACCTTGGCTAAATCAAATCACTGCAACCCACAAGACCGATCCTTCCAACAAGACCACACAGTAAAATATTTATGAAAGGCCTTTGTTTTCTTGTAGTTTTGCAACCACTGTACAATTCTCCACCTTTGTGAATCTCAGTTGTCAGATGTAAAATGGACTAATGGGAGTACCTGCCTCACGGTTGTAAGAATTTATTAAGATGAAAACTTAAGTGCCTTGCCTGTTCATAAGGGAGACATGAACTAAATTCCAACCACCTTGGTTGTTATGAGTATCTTCTTATTAAACCACTGGTATTATCCCTACTCAGAATGCCCCCAAAGACATCATCATTAATATTATCACTCATACATCCCACCAAGTCTAAGTGGCTGTGCTAAACATTCCTTCCTAGAATGTATAGTACTCTCAGAATCCTCAAAAATGAGTTCTTCACATTCTTGTGATGGTTCAGTGTCCCAATCATGAATTATCTCCCTGATACCTCCAGGAAGCTGCCCAGTGCATTCTCAGGAAGTGTGTGGCTGCTAAACAGTTCCATTCAGACTCTTTGGATATGGCTAAGAAAACATAGGTTCTCCTTAGGCTCCCACTTTCACTGACCTTCTCCCCACTATGGATGTTTCCAATTCATTTATGGTCAGCCCAGGCCACTGTGGAGGTGACCCCTACCTCTCCCTGCAGGAGGGTCAGGGTGGCAGTCAAACAGTCCTGTGGACTTCTGGAATCATTGATAACTCTAAAAGGAATAATACCTGCACCAAGCTTATTTTTATTCTTACTAGAAGGAACTCAAAGAATGGGGATTTCAGTTGGGAATAATAATACTCCATAGGCCCTCAGAGTGATCTAATCTTGTTTCCCTTCCTTCCTCATTTTTCACATATCTGAAGCACAGTAGGCCAAATTGGGGTTTTGGTGAGGCATTCCAGTTGAGGTTGCCTGTTGAACAAGTCTGGGCTGTTATAAAAGGACAGGAAAAGAGTTAATTTTCCCACACCCCAAATGTCATCAGAACAGGCAACCTATGAGGGAAACCAAAGCTCAAGCCACAAAGTAAAGAAAAATGTAAATTTGGCTTTTCTGATTAAAAAGATTCTGAAGACCCAATTTGATTGAGCGGTGTTTGCTGAGACCCTATCCTCAGCACCACATACCAACAAAGTTGTTGTGTCCACCGAGAACTAAAAATAAATATTAAAAATCTCTCTCTCTCTCTCTCTCTCTCTCTCTCTCTCTCTCTCTTCTCTCACTCTCTCTTAAAAAAAAAGAAGAGACCAGAAATCAATGAAGAGATAAACAGGTGGCCCAAGAGGCAGGTTGCCTCCAGGCAGGCCAGTGGCCAAAGTGAGAGGACCTCAGAGTGGAAATTTTCCCCAGAGGGCTGGAGCAAGAAATAACTTTTTTTTCAGAACTATGTTCACAAACAACTGCTTAAATAAATTTTCAATCCCATATCATCTGTCTCATTTGGCTGGAACAACAAGTTTACATTCCACAGCCTGGGCTTACCTTTCTGGACTCCACTGCCAATAAAGCATAAAGAGTGTGATTAGTTCTTTTTGCATGAAGAAGGACCATTAAATCAGTTGGCTTCTCTTTTATGTAGCTTCTTACAACAATATCTACCAACCTATCTTGTGTTCTTGTGTCATGCACAATCGAGGAACATTTTTTCACAATTTAGTAATATGTAAGCAACAGCCTTTTAGTTAAAAAAAGAAAAGGAAAAACAAATTCCACAGTCACAAGTAAGGAAAGAGGACATTTGGTGGGTGCAGTAGTGCAGGCCTGTGATTCCAATTACTCAGGAAGCTGAGGCAGCAGGATGGAAAGTCTGAGACCAGTGTCAGCAACTTACTGAGACCCTGTTGAAAAATGAAATAAAAAGGGTTGGGGTTGTAGCCCAGTGGTAGAGTACCCCCTGAATTCAATCCCCAGTACAAAAAAAGAAAAAGGAAAAGAAAAAAGATGGTGTTAGGATGAACACTGTGGTGATGAATTGAAATTAGTAGTAAAAATATGAACTAAAGATTTTTGAAGAAAGGAAAAAGAAAACAAAGAAAAAGAGATGTATGTGTATGGATGCATTTATAGGTTTAACATAGTTCAAAATTCTGAACACTAAGAGGACTTAAAACTTTTTTTTTCCATAGCAATGAGCAGGACAGATCTCCACACAGATCTGGCTTCTAAATACCATTCTCCAATAATAGAGACGAGGGCTCTTTAAGAAATGCTTGATCCCAGAACTGGAGCAGCAAAAATGTAAAATAATCCTGGAAATCCTTATGGTGGCAGAAAATAGAGAGATGCTTAATAAGGAATAGGGGATTGATTTTTTTTAAAAAAATGGTACATTATAATTACATATACCAGGAGGATTTATTGTGACATATTTGGAATGCATGCAGCATAACTTGGTCAATTTGACAGGGACTTATTGAAAGGATTCAGGAAACAATCTGAAAGAGTTCCCAACAGCCAAGTTAGAACAGTTTGAGCAAATACATAATGGTAGTATTTGATTATAAATTATAGAATTAAATATATAACCATAGCCCATATGAATAGTAAAAAATAGGAAATGAAAGAATAGAGAAAGGGCAAGTTGTTTCCTTAAAGAAAATTACAGTTCATAAATAAAGAAATGATGAGAAAAATAAAAACAAAATAACATTTAGGAGACCATAATAATAATTGTTATTGGTAACATCTGTGAATAAATGCCAAAATTTAAGTGAGCAAAAGCAAAGTTATTTTTTCCCTCTAGTACTGGGAATTTAACCCAGGGCCTCACCCATGACAGGCCAGTTTTCTAGCACTGAGCCACATCCCCTAAGTGAGTAAAAATTGAGGGAGAAATAATATATTCTCAAGGTATCTCCCAAAATATATTTATTAATTACAAAGAAAGAAATAGTAAGCTCATAGTAAGAAATCCAAAAAGCATCACATTAATCAAATAATTGAAATTAATATCACTCCTAACCAGTCATGCTGATGTGTCCCTCTTCCCACCAAATAATTCCATAAGGACCTTTCACCTCTGTGACATCTCCCTATAAAACCCATAACTCTGCCCAGTCATAAGTAAACACCAAACCCAAAAGGAGAGACTTTGTGCAAAACATATGACCAGCAACTTTCTAAAGGGTCATGGTCATAAAAGACTAGGAGAGACCGAGGCATTGCCACAAATTTGAAGAGAGTAAGGAGTCATCATGACTAAATGCAACCCAAGCTCCCAGACAGAAACAGGACCTTAAAGGAAAATTGGTGAAATTCAAATAAAGTCTATAGGTTAGTTGATAGATTTGTACCCAGGTTTATGTCTTTGTTTTGATCATTATATATCTTTATTTATGTGTTTCTATTGGGGATTGAAACCAGGGGTGCTTGGCCACTGAGAGACATCCCCAGACTTTTTTAGTTATTTATTTTTTTTTTATTTTGAGACAGAGTCTTGCTAAGTTGCTTAGGGCCTCGCTTACTTACTGAGGCTGGCCTCAAGCTTGCAATTCTCCTGCCTCAGCCTCCTGAGTTTCTGGGATTACAGGCATGCACCATTGTTCCCAGCCTATTTAACCTTTTTAAGAGTCAATATTAGAAGAAACTGGGTGAAGGGACTGTGGGAAAATTCTGTGGATTTGTAGAGGGGGAAGGAGACTTCCAACAGCACCAAGACAAAACCCTTGGTTAATAATTATAGTAACCAAGTGGTGAGCTCCACGCCGGCATTTTAGGTTAGGTCTGTGTGAGGGCATGTGATGTACTACACATCAGTGGGCAAATAAATCTCTGCTGTTCTTTTTCCCTTGCAAAACCTGATGTGAGGGCAGGAGACCAAATCAGAGTGTGTTTCTCAGCAGAACTAGATCATCAGAAGAGAGAGGTGCAAAGAGAAGTACAGAGCAGACTTTGAAATTAGGGAGTTGAAAAGAAATAAATTGTTCTGATAAGGAACAAGGTGGAGGAGAATATTGATGAGGGGCAGGGAATATAAAAGGTGAAAAGAGACAGATATTCAGGGAGATTTGAAAGAAGATTCCTAACATTCATGTAGGAGTTGTTTGCATTAAAAATTCCTTTCATATCCCCAGACCCTTGTAAATTCTGCTGCACATACAAGTCTGGTGTGTGTGTGTGTCCATGAGTCTCTGTGTATCTATCAATTTTTATGTGTGTGTTTATGTCTAAGTATGTAAGAGTCTATAAGTATGTATGTCTATATTTCTATGTTTCTGTGCATCTGTGAGGCAGTCCAAGTCTATGTGTGTTCGTTTGTGTGTACTTTTATGTGTTGGGGTCTATCCATAAGAGTGCATCTGTGTGTGTATATGTTTGTCTGAGCCTGTATGTCTTGTGTGTGTGTGTGTGTGTGTGTGTGTGTTGGAAATTCCAGCAAAGGACTGATTTCTTGTGACAGTGAATTAATATAAAAAGACACAGGACTCAGGGGACCAACAAGACATCAGCCAAGACAGGTCGAAATTGAGCCCTAGTTGTCATAAGAATGTAAGATCCTAGGAATTTGATGATGCCATCTTTGCACAGGCATTGGAATTTTCCCAGTAACTTGAAATGCTGGTGGGGGTGGAGTTTCAAGTCAGTAGTAGCTAAAGACTTCAGAGGGCAGGATGACCCTACCCCAAGATACTGCCTTCCTTCAGGTCTCCCAGACAAACAAAGTGGGAGGCACCTTGGAAATACACACTGTCTCTGGGCCTCAACATCTTCACTTTTCCAATGGGAACAAAGGTCACCTCCCAGTGTTAACAGGATGGGTTAGGGGCAGAGCCATGAAGTAGATTGGCAAAGGTCAAAGGCTAGACAGGGACCCTCCATGCTCATCTTCCCTTCCATCCTGCTGGCTTTCCATGGACACTGTCACAGTCATGCCAGGAGCCAGCTGGGACCAGTGTGGGGACTCAGTGACTAGAAAGAGATTGACAAGCATCATTTTAATGCTCAAGTTGTGTCATGTCACCAGAAAGTTTTTATGGATACTTGGTTGATTTGTTGAATTAATGAATGATTAACTCAGGGACCATGGGAGTCATGAACATCAATGATGTCAAGAAAGGCTCTGATGTGCTTTTGGTGGGATTGCCTAAGTAGCAAAGGCAGTCATATTTTAGACTTAGTTTAAATATCACCTTCTGAGAGAGGATTCCCACGATATCCTCATCAGATTTAAGTGCCCACTCTGTGCTCTTCTCTACCCACCCCCCATATACTAGATGGTTCATTGTGGTTTTCATTTGACCTTGAGTTCTTAGAGACAAGGTTACATCTCATGTAATCTTCCTGCATCCCTAGCAGGTCTGGACCAAGGAAACAACAAAAACCATTTATTAAGTGTTTTTCAGGTACCAAGCATTGTGCTAAGTGCTTTAGATACCAATATGCTTGACTACATGAATATCAGGTACCAGGGTGACATTACCATGCCATTGTGCAGGTAGGAACACTGAGGCTCAGAGGAGGTAAGAAGCATGATGTTTCTCCCTGCTTTCTGCATCTTTCTATACCAGACAGCCTGGCCTAATTCTTGAGTTTGGGGAACAGTATGAAACTCCCAATGTTAAAAGGATTGTGTATAGATGCCCAACCCCACTGGTGCTTGGTAAAGTGATGAGGCAGTCTGTCTGTATTGCTGGGTGGGTGGATAGAAAGGGAGAACAATGAAGAGACAGTACATGTTAGCAGCTGTCACCCATGCCACATGCCAGACACAATGCATTCTCCATCACAGAACCACGGCACCAAGACCACCCCAGGAGAAGTGCCTCATGGATGGCCTCTAAATGGGGAGTGTTCACTTTGGGCACTATAGGAACCATCTGCTAGTTGATTCAGAACAAATTGGTACATGGATACACTGTTAGGTACATGATATTTCTGGCAGGAAGACCAGGAAAAACAAAACCAAGACAACGTCTTGAAACAACAACAACACACATGGAAATTTGCAGAGGTGAGCTGACGTGGAATAGAGACAGTAACACAATAATATCGACATCCACAACCAAGAGGAAAGAAAAGTTCAACATCCTGTTTGCACATCCAGTTTCAAAAAAAAAAAAAAATAGGGCCACAGTCTTCCAGATATTGAACCTACAGAAGCCAAATCACGTAGCTACATCACAAGGCCTTTTTTTTAAAGAGAGAGAGAGAGAATTTTAATATTTATTTTTTAGTTTTTGGCAGACACAACATCTTTGTTTGTATCTGGTGCTGAGGATCGAACCTGGGCCGCACGCATGCCAGACAAAAGCGTTACCACTTGAGCCAAATCCCCAGCCCACACAAGGCCTTTTTCATTTTTTATTTTGAGATAGGATATTGCTAATTGCTTAGGACTCTGCTAAGTTGATGAGGCTTGCTTTGAACTTTTCATCCTCCTGTCTCTGCCTCCCAAGCTGCTGGAATTATAGGCACATACCATGGTATTTGGGAAGAAAATGATTTCTTTTCTAAATATTTCTTGAAACATTAATTGTAATAAAAAGTTAAAAATATAAACAAATAACAATCCCAAATTCTGTTTGTTAAGTATATAGATTCCTAGAAGATGGGGTTCCATAGAGCTATTAAAATTGTGATGGAGAAAAATATGCACTTGGTTTTTAGAAATAATCACATTTAATAATATGCTATAAAATTTGTAAGGATTTTATAATTAATTCAAGTTTTTTATCCCTTGCAAAGTGCTAACAGATAAGTCAGCAGTTAAAAAAATTCTCCTTTTTATTTGTACTGAAATTAAAAAAAAAGGATTCCACCCCTTCTTTCAATCTAGGATATAATACCTGAGATTATGTAGTTGTTGTTTCAATTCTGTATTTTCTTGCCTAAACTCTGATGCCCTGTTTTTTAGCTCATGAATCTCATTTTCCAGTTGTGCATTTTTTTAACCTGAAGTGAACACTGTGTGCAGTGACCTTTTTTGTGTTTTATTATTCTTTGGAGTTATAGAACTGCTTTCTGGGTCTTAGACAGGCTAACAGAATCTGTCAGAAAAAAAAAAGAAAATAGAAGTAAAACATGTGACTAATTTATATATATGAATGCTGTATATTTCATATGCATTATGTATACACTAAACCAATGAGTGCATAAAACATGTGACACAATATGCTCTACTGTGCAGACATAGGAGATGAGATGAGAAAGAAATTAAACCAAAACTAACTGTAACCCTAACACTAGCTCTAACCCTAGCCCTAAAACTAACCCTAACCCTAACCCTAACCCTAAGCCTAATCTGATTAGAGAGCCATTGATCCTAGGAGTCCCAAACTTGGGGAGCTTAATGGGACAAGTGAACAGATGTATCCTTCGAAGTATCAAAGCAATATGACTAAATAATTGGGAGAGATATTTCAGTAACTGTGTATTTTCTGTTTTCTCCTAGGGTGCTCTCAGATAATGTTATTATTATATGCTTCAGCTTAGGGCTACTTCAACAAAAAACAAACCAGACAATGCAAACTGAGGACTAATTGAGTGTGTGAAGTTTCAAGCAGCTAGCACACACCCTGTTTGATTTCCAGCTCAAATTCTATTCACCGATAAATGTCACAATGAATTGAAACCTGAAAATACAAACTGTTTCTGACAGCAAACTGTTGATTCCAGAAGGCCCGCTCTTGGCGAGCATACATAGGTCAGTTCAAAGATGAATCCTTCCCAGCATCAATGAAATTATACCAAAACTAATGCTATACCTAACACTAGTTCTAACTCTTGTTCTAACCCTATCTGAACCCTAACCGCACACGAACCTGTTTGGAGAACCATTGATCCTAGGAGTTCCAAACGTGGGGAGCCTAGTGGTGCAAGTGAATGGATTTATCCTGTGCAGTATCAAAGGAATCTGACAAAAAAATTGGGGGAGGTATTTCAGTAACTGGTTATTTCCCTGTTCTCTTGTAGAGTGGGTTCTGCTAAAGTTGTTTTTGCATCCTTCAACTTAGAGCTACTTCAACAAGAAACTAAAGAGACAATTCACACTGAGAACTGAATGAATATGTGAAGTTTCAAGCATCTAGCACAAATCCTTTTTGATTTCCAGCTCGATTTCCATTCAGCCATATAGGTCAAAATGCAGTGAAACATGAAAATTCAAACTGTTTCTGACAACAAACCATTGATCCTTGAAGACCCAAACTTGGCGAGCATAGTTAAGCTAGATAAAAGATGAATCTTGCCCAGTATCTAAGAAATTAGACCAAAACTAATATTAATCCTAACACTAGCTCTAACCCTTGTCCTAACAGTATCAGAACCCTAAACATACACTAACCTGTTTAGAGAGCCATTGATCCTAGGAGTTCCAAACTTGGGGAGCCTAGTGAGGCAAGTGATCAGATGAATCAGTGAGACCCTGTTTCCAAATAAAATACAAAATAGGGCTAGAGATATGGCTCAGGAGTTGAATGCCTCTAAGTTTCAATCCCTGGTAACAAATAAATAATTTCACACACACACACACACACACACACACACACACACACACACACATCTCACACATGTATACTTCTGTGACTTATATTTTTCAAAATGACTTTAGACCTTTGTTTCTCTCATGATGCCTTCTGGAAGTAAGATGTTATATAGATTGAAGAGGAAAATAGATAGCTGTTCAACACTGTCATCTCTCTGAAGGAATAGACTTTACCTATTATGATATGATTGTTTATTTTTCTAGTTTTATTTATGTGGACCCCAAAGACTTAGGAGAACAACATCTGAGTGAGTGCTGTATATAGCTGTTTAAATGGACTTCAATGGGATCTTCCTCTCTGGGTTCAATCCCATTAATTATTTTTATTTCATCATGGACTGAACCCTGGGGAGCTGAACCACTGAGCCCCATCTCCAGCCCTTTTTGTATTTTATTTAGAGTTAGGGCCCCACTGAATTGCTTATGGCCTTGCTAAGTTGATGATGCCAGTTTTGAACTCATAATGCTTCTGCCTCAGCCACCATGTGACAGGACACCAGGCTCAAGCCCTTTCCTCTTAAGCCACAAGGCACATTAATTTGTTCATTCATGTTCTCCTGTCATCTTTGTCTTCTTTCCAGACTCAACACCAATCTGGTGGAGCGAGCTTTTCCTGAATGTCCTGTCTTCCCTTAATCTCCTAGGGTCCCCTTACTGTCCTCCTGTTCATAAGGCTGTTTTCCTGGTAGACTGAGCCTAAGCACACCTGTGGGCTGCTGCATAGCATTACAAGATCCCAGTACAGTCATAATCTGGTTTTCTGAGTTTGGACATGATCTGCTGATTCTCTGTCATGACCCCTAGCTGAAATCTCGAGTTGCGTCATGCTGATTGCAGCAGCCTTGTCATTCTTCCTGGGCTGAGAAGTCCTCAGGGATATCCAACAGAGGAAAACCAGTGGGTGGCCAAGCAATTTACCAATGATACCACAGTGCAGAGAACCTCCAACATCATTATTAGAACTGTGTGACTGCCACAATTCTGGGCTCTGGGGACATTGAGCATTATCCCTATCCTCATTGAATCCAGGTGACACCCTTGGAGATAAAATGGCGGCACTAGAGCCCTAATGCCGCAAGGGAGTTGGCATGGCCCTGCAGGCTCCCAAGGCAAGCTGTGGAATGAGAAGTTTCCAGTGGTCCCTGTAGGACCTCGTTGGGCTTTGGGTTTTATATGGCGCAAGATGGAAAATCACTGGAAAATTTCACATTAGAGGACGACATGATCTGTCTTCCTTTTGCCATTGTATTTAAGATAAGTGTATTCTGCCACATGTCGACCAAAGTCCTAATTGCTGATCTACTTTTTAAAATTTTTCATTTGATTTAATTAGTTACACATGACAGGAAAATGCTTCCATGCACTTTGATATATCCTATATAAATTGGGTTTGTTTTTAAAAGACCCTTTGTCTTGCTGTTTAAAGAGCAGAGTGAGGAGGCCTAGTGAGGCCTGGAGAGGGACAGAAGGAGGTTCCCGCACAATGCTGGAGGCTAGATAGTGTCAGGCCTACCTTGGGCTCAAGCTCTGCCCAGGAACTGGGCCCCAGGGAAGGCCCAGTTTCTACCCACCACCTCCTAATGACCTTGCATCCTTCAGCTTGCCAAAGGACTGCCTCTGCTCACCAGCAGACATCCTTGGGGGCTCAGTATCTACCCAGATCTCCCAAGACGACATGAGGCAGCAGCCAGGGCAGAGGGTAGTCCCAGGTCCAACCCGCCTCAGGCTGACCCCAGCCAGAGCTCAGACTCAGTCCAGGAATGACTCTGCCCACTATTAGATGACAACCAGAGCTCAGGTTCTACCCCACACTGACTCTGCCTACCAGAAGACACCTGCGAGAGTTCAGCCCCAGCCCAAGTAAGCCTTGCTCACAGGCCTGGGAGCCTGGCTGAATGTAGGCCTGGCGCCCTCCCGCCCCACCATGAGCCGACCACCCCCAGAGTTTAGGCTAGATGCAGGCGAACACCTTCCAAAACTCAGGCTTCTGCCTAATCCGCCATTCAGCTGCGTGGGAGCCTGGGCAAGGGTAAGCACAGTTCCATTCTGCCACTAGCGGACCCATGTGGAGGTCAGGCCCAGGCCTGATCCTGCCCGCTGAACTGCAAGGCAAGCCCCGACAGAGGGTAGTCACAGGTCCATCCTGCCTCAGGCTGACCCCTGCAGGAGCTGGGAATAAGCCCAGGAATGACTCCGCCCACTGTCAGATGTCCTCCAGAGCTCTAGCCCCACCCACCACTGACTCTGCCTAGTGGAAGACACCTGTCAGAGTTCAGCCCTAGCCCAGTTCAGCCTCACTAACAGGAGCCTGGCCCAAGGTAGGCCTTACTCCTTCCCGCCACCAGGAGAGCACCAACAGAGCTCAGGACATCCCCAGGACCCCCTCTGCTCACAGGTGTACAACTTCCGGAGCTCAGGCTCCTCCCTGATCAGCAGCCCAGGCCAACTGTGTGGGAGCCTGGGAGAGGGTAAGCACAGTTCCATCTTGCCATGGGTGGAACCCTGAGGAGGTCAGGCCCAGGCCTGATCCACCCCACTCAACTGCACACGAGCCTCTTCTCATGGTAAGCCCACCTCCATTGCAGCAGTGGCTGACCTCCAACAGAGCTGGGGCTCTGCCCTGATCAGCCTATTCCACCTGCGTGGGAGTCCTTACCTAGGGTAGGCCTTGGTCCATCCCGCCACTGGCTGACCCCCAGCCGATGCTGAGACTCAGCCCAGATTCAGCTTACCTGAAGTGCAAGGGAGCCCAGGAACAGGTTAAGCCCAACTTCATCCTGCTCCAGTCCCGCCACCGCCACCTGCTGACCGCTGCCAGAGCTCAGTCTTGGCCAAGATCTGCCTCACCAACCTGCAATCAAGCCAGGCTCAGTAGAGTCCTGTGTTCCTCCTGCCACAACCGAACCCAGCCTGAGTCCAGGCTCTGCCCAGGACCGTTCTGTCCATGGGCAGACACCTGCTGGACCCTTGGAAAATTTTGGACTTTGATTGCAAATTGAGAAGGAAAAACAGAATTCTCAAGCCAGCAATGGGCTCTCTTCAAGGGGAAAAACTGTTGCCAGTTGCTAGAGAACACTATTTTGGGGATGCTCCTGTGGGTGTCTGCACAGTTCACCACAGCTTAATCACAGACCGAGCTCATCCATGTCAATAAGGAGAAACAACTAACAGATAAAAATGAGAAAACTCACTATCAGCTGTTTAAAAGATGACATACCAAACATTGAGATGACTTTCCACAATACAGTCAATCCACAGTAAACATAAAGTCATCCACAATACAGTCATCCACAGTAAACATAAATTACATGTGTGTTTTTGCCTAACAAATATAAAGAATAAAGAGAGTGAGAAAAATCTAACGTCAGCAATGTTGGAAAATGGAATTGTCATGCTCTGAGAGCTGCCATACAAAATTGTCACAACTCTTCTGTAAAGAAGATTCAGAAAATAGGCCAAAATTGAAAGCAAATGTCTATCTTTAGCCCAAGAATTTCAATTTAAATAAGTTATTCATTGTTATCATGTCAAATTTTTAAATTTTACCCTGAAGTTGTCCATTGTAATCATTTTACTTGCATATATATATAATCTATTTTTATTATTGTTTTTTTTGGGGGGGGGGGGTGTAGTTGGACACAATGCCTTCATTTTATTCCTTGATTTTTCAGTGGTGCTTAGGATCAAACCCAGGGTCTCTCCCATGCTAGCCAAGTACTCTTAACACTGATCTACAACCCCAGCCCCTCTAGTGTTTTATTTCTTAGAAAGCACTTTTTAAATATCTGTATACATAACCTTATATAATTATGTCTCAGACATATTTTTCAAAAAGTTACCACATGAGCTGGGACTATAGCTCAGCTGTAGCACACTTGCCTGGCATGTCCAAGGCACTGTGTTCCATTCTCAGCCCCATTTACAAATATACAAGGACAATAGTAGAAGCAGCATAGTTGCCTTAGATTGTGGAAAGGGATTCATAGGGTATTCTTATATCTAAACATACCGCTACATAGGATAAATGTGTGCCAGTGTCCTGCCCTGAGAGTTTTGGCTCCTGGAAACCTCTCAAGCTGATGACTTCTGGTGTGACAGAGCACCCTATCCAGGCTCCCAGGTCTTTCCTTGAAGCAAATGTCACCCTTTGAGTGTTGGGCACAAAACATGCCATATCTTTATCAGCCTGGCTGGATGTGACCCTCCAAAAAGGCTCTCTCTCTCTGCTCCTATCCTGGGTATTGTATTTACTGGAGTGAGCAGCAGCCAGTTCCTCTGCAGCTTGTGAAGCAGGGGTGGTTATGGGGGTGGGGTGGGAGGGAGGCTAGGTTTCATGGTACTGTCATTGCCTCTGGGGCTTGATTTGTGGGAGTGGCAAGGGACGCTGTGTTGCCTCCACCTTAGAGCCATAATAAAAATATTACTCCTTGATAACCCATTCTGTACAGAATACACTAAATTATTTTCTAAATCCCAGTCCTTTGGTAAATAGGATTTGTTTTTCACTGATGCTCTTATGACTTTTTGATCCTTATAGTTTTAACTTATTGACTGATCATGACCCAGTGGTTTGAATTGTTTATAGTTCAAGTCATTGGTACTCAGGAAATTCTAAGAGTGGAGCTACTTTGAAAGTGAGTTGTCTTGCCTTATTAATGTCCTGTAAAAAGTCAATGTCTTTTCAGAATTTGGGTATCACTATCAAAACAACAATTCATGTGAAGGACAAGATTTATTCTCTTTCTTCAGCTTGCCCAGTAGCCACATGTGGTTTACTCGGACAACATCTACTAAGTAATTATCTGTATATCTCAGTGACAGCTGGTCACTTAGGGCTCATCTTCCTCCCAGAATCTCCATAATTGTGAGTTGAGCAGATCACCTGTTGCAGATTCACCTTAAATGCAAAGGCCATGCTATCCTCCAGTGACTTTTTTCTTGTCTCGATGTACTTTAAGAGTTGATAGTGTAATCCTGTGTTTTCTAACCAGAAGATTCAGAGAACCTGAATCAGTTATACTCCCAAACAACTGAATGTAAAACACCTTTAGCCAACTGTTGAATTCCATATGCCTGTTTATTTCCAGTGTCTTTCTGTAAAAGTAGGCAAATATTGTTTGGATGGCTGTTTCACATTCTCCCAGGAACTCTACTGTTTCAGAGGTCTGTGGTTCTAGCTGAGTTGCTGGCAGTGTTGCCTCAGCCCTTATACTCAAATAATAAAGTGTTGTGAATTTGTTTCATCTTATGTGGATTTCTGTAGGAAAGAGTAGAAGAAAGAGGTGGAAGGAATAGATGATCTAGCCTGGAGAAAAAATAAATAACTGTATTAATAGCTATTTATGTCACCCAAACTTGGGATGAAATATTTCCCACACCCATCTCCTGATATAAACAGTTGTGCTATCTCTGGCTTTATTTTTGTCCTTTTTGTGGGAAGAGCAACTTTACCTTATGTACACTTGCATTAACACCATTTACTTAAGGCCATAGAGCACTATTTGCCTCCTTTTACTATTTATAGGATTCCTTTTTTCACAGAAATTTTAATAAAAACTAACTATAGAAATAAACACATTAAAATTGGTCCAGCTATCATCTAAGCCCTCTTGATTGACTTGGACATGTGGCAGTAGAGTTCTAATATCTGTAAGAAAGTGTTTGTTGCCCCTATAATAAGCAAACAATATGTGCCTTTCCCTCTTGATGCACATTAGGTTATAGAGACCCAGAGTAAAGAAGTATTTGTTCCCAATTTTTTAAATAGTATGCAAAAGAAAATTCTTGAAGAGTGATTTTTTTCCTTAAACAGAAAATATGAAACCCCACATGCCACTGAAAACCTGTTGCAAAACCTGACCCAGGCATAATACCATGCATTTCCTCGAGTGCGGCAAAAATTACCTTATTGTAGTTTACCTGGCAGTGTGGGTTAAAAAGCCTTGAGGACAACCTGAAGCGGCTATTCAGGTCTTTCAGTTTGAAATAAATTCTAGGTATGAAAATGATGATTTTCTTAGAAAACTTCACTAAATAAAATTTATTCATAGCACAATAATGTGTGTGATTATGAGTCACATACTCTTGTGAATTACATTGTAGCAAAAAGTTGATTAATATACAAGTCTTCTTAATAGTATTGTTAAGTGTTGTTCCTGTTACAATGCAATCTGAAGTACATTAACCTACAGAAACACATCCTAGAAATTGAACACTAATAAAGAATTATGAAAGACTTAATTACAAAAAAAGTGTTAACATTCTCAATTATAAGCAATCTGTAAGAAAAAAGCTTAAGGTGCTTTTCAAAGGAATAAATCATTCCAAGCCAAAATGGCAATATAAGTTTTTGTGGTTTAGTTTAATGAGAATAGGGAAAACTTTGGTTCACTAATAAATTCTGAATCAATTAATGGTGAAAAAATATCACATTTCAATGAGACACTACAGAGAGAATATGCTCATTACAATGTAAATGTGATGCAGAACAATTCTTGCACCTCCATGTATAAACTGTTAGTCAAGACTGACTTGGTGTGCTGCTTCTGTATTTCCATATAATTCTTTAATAAAGATTGTATTAGTAGCAACTGTGGTATAAAAATGATATTTCCTCTAGAAAACACTAGTGAGTAAACAATATTAATTGCTTAACTTTTTTCTGTTGATTAATAAATGCAACAATTGCTTCTTATCAATGAGATGTGACTAAACACTTCTGAATATTTAAAATTCCCTAATCATGGCAGTGACTAGTTATATGAATGCAGAATATTATGTACCTACATAGGATTTTGAGATTTTTTTTTACTATAATTTGATAGGTTGAATTTAAACTTGCTGCTGTTAATTAATGAAAATGATAGTTTGTTTTATCAACAAGAGTGAGTGTTCCATGTCTCTCACTATGCGATACACCACATCATCTTTAACTCTACAATCAAAAAGGCAATAAACAAATGTGGGCCTTTGAGTTGGACTTTTATAACCAAGAGCCAAATTAAATACTTTAAAAAAGAAAAGAAAAGAAAAAAGAAACACTACTAATAAGTTGTATTGTTTATAGGATAACAGGAAATGAGTATATATACTGTCCAAAAACATATCATTATACAATAAATTATTAAAGTGTGACACATAATAACAGTTAGTAATACATTAAATTTGTAGAAACATATAGACCAATATACCCTATCAATAAAGAAAGAAATCACATTTTTCTTCAAGTGTACACAAAACATTCTTTAGGAAAGATTATGTGTTATGTCCCAAAAATATTTTAAATATTTAAGAACTTTGACACTGTATATAATGTATGTTTTTTGACTACAGTTGAATGAAACCAGAAACTAATAAAGGAATGAAAATGGAAAAATTTATAAGTAGAAATTTATAAGTAGAAATTAATTTTAAAATTTATAAGTAGAAATTAAATAGCATACTCCTGAACAACAAATGTAGCAAATAAGAAATCAGAATGTGTAGTAGAATGTATCTTGAGAGAAATGAAAATCAAAACCCAACTCAGAAACTTAAGAGAGGTAGCAAAACCAGGAAGTTTATAGAAAATTTTGTCAGAACAAGTAAATTCAGTAAATTTACAAAAAGAAGAGAGAACATACACAGCCAACCTAATATTACTATTATCATCATTTTGTGCAGTGCTGGTGACAGACCCTAGAGCCTCACATATTTGGACAAACACTCTATCCTGAGCAACATACCAGGAAAATAAGCACAAAGTCATTCATATACAAAATACAATTGAGCACAAATAAACATAATGGAGAATTATAAAATAATAGAGAAAAATTCAACAACCAGTGAGAGGTTTTTTTTCTTTCTTAGAAAGGTAAGCAAAACTAATAAAACTTACTTATATTAAAATAAAAGAGAGAAAAGAGAATACTCAAATGAATTAAATCAGAAATGAATGAGAAAACATTCTAATTGATTTCACAGAGGAAAAATCTTGCAGCAGAGATTACTATGAGGTTATGGAAAATTATACAAAAAAAAACAGATGACCTAGAATGAAATGACAAATTTCTAAAAACATACAACTTTCCAATATTGAAGTATGAAGAAATAGAACATGCCAATAATAGGGAAGGGAACTAAATAAGAAATGACAACAAGTTAAACAGACAAATCCCAAGAACAGATCAATTCACAGGTAAATTCTCCTAATTTTTTAACCATGCCAATTCTTTTTTAAACTCCTCTGGAAAAGTGAAAATAAGATAACACAATTAATTTTATGAGTACAGCATTATCCTGATACTAGTGTTAGATAATTGTATTAAGATCAGATAAAATTACAGGTTAATATCCCTGATTAAAATAGATGTTAATCTCTCAAAGAATAACAGCAGAAAGTTATCTAATCATACATTAAAGGATTATACAAATGCTGAAACCAATTAACATGATATATCACATTTAAACAAACATATGATTAAGAAAGAATCTAAATAGATGTAGAGAAAACATTTGCAAAATTTGGCATATTTTCATGGCAAAAAAATCCCATAATAAACTTAGTAAGTAGGAATTTAATTCAATATAATCAAATCAAAATATGAAAAGTCCACAGCTAATATTATAATCAACAATAAAAAATAAAGCTTTTCTTCCAACATCATGAGCAAGACAAGGGGGCCCACTTTTATCAGTTTTCTCCCATATAATACTGGTAGTATAATTCAGAGAAATAGTGGAAGAAAAGGAATAAAAAACATATGCATTGTAAAGAAGTGAAAATACCTCTGTTTTCATATGACTTAATCTTACATGTAGATTCTTCCTAAAGAATCTAAAAATAATTTTGTCAAAATAAGTGAATCCAGAAAGTTTACAAGATATGAAATCAACAAACAAAATTCAGTTACATTTCATATGCTAACAATAAACCCTAAAAGCAAAAAAAAAAAAGTCATTTACAATAGCCTCAAAAACAATAAGATAATTCAGGATTGACTTAGTTAAAACGTGAAAATTGTACACTGAAAACTATGAAACATTTATAAAAGAAATTAAAGCAGGCACAAATAAATAAACATCCTGTGATTTTATGTTAAGAGTTGATATCGTTAAAATACCTCCAACACACAAAGTAATTTTTAAATTCAATAGTATCCTCCACACAATGCCAATGGCCTTTTCAACAGACATAGCAAAGGCAATATTTATTTTTATACTAATTCTTATAAAACCACAAAAGCCGCAATTGTCCAAATGATTTTTGACAATGAATAATGTTGAAGGAAGAATAACAGTTCTTGATTTCAAAATATACTACATAGTTTATTAAAATATTATTTTCCTTGCATAATGACAGACATATGTAACACTGAAACATGGAACTTGGAAATAAAACACACATATATGCCAAGTAAACTTCAGCAAAGTTTCCAAAAAGACACAAAGGGGAAATGACAATATTTGTAACAAATGCTAATAAGAAAATTGAATATACACTAGTAAAAGAATAAAATTAAATTTTTTCTTACATCATAAAAAATCACATCAATAGACACTAAAGACTGAAATATAATGTGTGCAGTGTAGGACACCAAAAATTAACCACTGTAGAAATTAGGAGCTTTTTGTCAGTAACTTTTCTTGGATATGATTTCTGGGTTATAAAACCAAAACCACAGACAATATAAACTAAAATGGAGAAGTGGAACTAAAAAGCTTCTACACAGCAGAAGAAACAATAAAAACAATGAAAATGCAATTACAAAATTAAAGAAAAAAACTTCAAACCACATACCCAATAAAGGATTAATATCTAAAATGTATTTTAAATATTTTAAATCTTTAAGAACAACAGCCACACAATAAAAACATGGGCCAAGCTGTCTTTTCTCCATTCCATGTTTTTGGGCCCTTTGTCAAGAATCAAATGAATATATAAGTGTGGGTTTGTCTCTGTATCTTGTATTCTAGTCTGATTTCTGTACACTTTTTGTGATTACCATGCTTTTTATTATTGTTGTTTTGTCTCTTCAGTGTAATTCGAAATGAGTATTGGGATTCCTCCAGCATATTTTTTTTGCTTAAGATTTTTAGACTATTCTTGAGGATAACTTCAATTTAGATTGTCTGAGTTTCACTGTTCTCATCCTTCCATAGACTAGCTTGCCCAGGCTTGCAGTATTCCAAGTTTGGCTCCAGTTATTTAGTGCCTAGTGCTGCATTGGCCAGAACTGCAGCCCTCCCACGAGTTGAAGCCAGGAGGGTTCTGAGTGCTCTCTTGGCTTCCCAGCAAAAGGTGTGCATCAATCCCAACCGCTACCACCAGGGGACTCCACGCTGCCTCCCGCACTCTGGCAGACAGGGATCTTGGCCCCTCCCACCGCCGCCTGGGCAGCGCCTCCCTGCAGTGGAAGAAGCTTGCACAACTCAAGCCATCCTCCCATCCTCCAGGGCGCTGTTTCCTGCTCGACCCGTGTGCACCAGGTGGCCTAGCCCCAATATAGCAGGGCACAGCCCCGCCTTCTACTCACAGGCGCCCTTAGGGCACACGCACAGATGCACGCACTGACACACGCAGGGTCGCACGGCAAACTGCTTCGTTGCAGTGGGTTTCCCGCGGCCTAGAAGTGTCCGGAAGATGGTGGAGGAGCACATGTCTTCAAGTACGTGAGATTCTTCCTGCAGAAGGCTTCCCAGGCTGCTGCGCTCCTGGCCACGCAGCTTTGTCACCGTCTGGTAAGATGTAGTGGCTGTCCTTAACACTTCGAGGTTCCTGGTGAGGATTTGAGGCCTCCCACTGGGACAGGCTGGTGCTCACCCATTATGCTCCTGTTGGCCATCATGGATCTGGGAGGAGAGCCTCATGTAGGGAGGGTGCCAGTGTGTCCAGCAGTTTGTGGGGTGCAGCCATGGCTGCAGTGGCATCCTGGGTCCAGAGCTGTGTGGGGTAGTGCATGGAGGGGAGGCAGACTGGTTCTCTTCCTGCGAAGTGGTTCATGGAAGGGGCGACCTGCTGAGACCTGTGGGGGATGGGACCCTGGCTGGAGATTTCTTAGGGAACCAGGAGCAGGGTTGGGTAGGAGGTGGGTGGGGTAGGAGGTGGGTAAGGTAGGAGCTTCTTGGGGTAGGAGTGGGTGGGGTAGTGCAGGGGAGGAGACGTTCTTTGTCTGTCCCTGGGAGGCAGTGACTGAAGGGGTGGGCTGCCCAGGCATCCACTGTGCTTTCTCTGAAGGGGCAGGTGGATGGATGGAGAGGGCTGATCAGATTCTGATTTGGGGTATATGACACAGTTGCATGATATGTTCTGGGTGAACTTCCTTTCTGCAGGGTCACAAAGGTTGCTCTTCTGATTGAACAGCAAGGATGAGCTAGTTCCTCCAGCCCTCTGGTAAGGGTGCTAACCCTACTCTTACCTCATCACCTCACCCCTACTTAATGACCTCACCCTTCTATGGCCAACTTGGATCGCAGGTTCTACCATAAAAATTTGAGGAAGATAAATATATTCAAACCATAGCATTTGCTGATTTTAATAGCAATAAGTTGGTTATCAAACATTCTCCAAGGTAATCCAAAGTATTTTTGTTATGCACTTAGGGATTTAAACGTATGTAACATGGTTGGTATCTCCAACCAGGCTGATCCCTGAATATTTTAAAAACATTTTTATTGAGATATGTAGTTCACATGCAGTACAGTTTATTAATTTAAAGGATACCATTCAATGGTTTTTAGTATATTAAGAATTGTGCAACCATCATCACAATCAATTTTAGAATACTTTTGTCATCCCCCAAAGAAACTCTGTGCCCATTAGCACTCATTCCCTGTCTCTCTCTAACTACCTTCTCTTCCCTAGAGCCCTAGGCACCCTGCAGCTACAAAACCACTAATCTACCTTTAGCCCAGAAATTTACATAAATGGAATAACATAAGAGAGCATCTTTTATAGCTGGCCACTTTCACTTAGAAAAACATTTTGAAAGTAATCTACATTGCAGCATGAATCAGTGTTTCATTTTTTTTTTTTAAATTGCGGAGTGACATCCATTCTGTGGGTGTTCTATGGACCATCAGTTTCATTTACCGACCCCCTGGGTCATGGACACATCTTGCCTCAGTGTCTCTTGATTGGGTGCCTGGCCAGATTGACAGCATTCTTGCTTTCTGATGTGATAAAACGTTCCATAATTTCCCGGCACATGTCTGCTCCAGGCCTGGAAGAACCTATTCTCCAAGGTGAACCTCTTCCCTTGAGTGGGAAATGGACTGTTAGGATCAAAGTCTGGGTGCTGGGAAGCCCTTAGCTGCTAGGATAACAACTGATGACAGGACTTGCAGCAGATACAGCCAAAAACATTGTTTGCTTTGTTTACTTGATTGTCTTTTCCATTTATAATAAACTATGTGGAGTTCATCCTGGAACTTCTAGTTCAAATGTAGGGCCATGGTGTTCTTACTTAGCCTCATCAACCTTACCTTCTTTTTATTGTGGTGCTGGAGATCAAACCCATGGTTTTTATTTTATTTTTGCACTCTAAGATTCCAGGTTCACAATGAACCAACATAACCACTCATTTTTGTCTTATCTCATAACACACACAAACACACACACACACACACACACACACACACACACACACAAGTTTCAATTCATAATGCCAATACTTATAGGAGCAATATTTTGACTGAAAACAGTTTATGATTTACTAGCGGTTGCTATTTACTCACAGAAGTGCTGCTGGGATATTGGTTTGCAATGCATTTTAACAGCATGTGGAACAGCTCCTCTGGGTGATTATGCTCTCAACCGGACACTATCTAATTTCATTTGGTTCACTTTTCTTTTTATTTTTAAGGATTTTTAAGCTGTTTTTACTATGTATTAAAGTTAAATCTACAAAACAAGATTTGTCCAAAGAAGCATACCTTCTCTTCCTATCCCTTCTACTGTATTCCCTCATCTTTCTGTAGACAACCACTCACAGACATTTATCTTCCCAGGTCTTTTTAAAAATTTTAAGGAAATTCTCTCTACATCCACACTCCCCTCCTTTCCTAATCTATTATAGTTGCTGTTTTTCATTTTGCTTTTTTCACTTGACCATAAATATCAGAGATTTATGGAAAAGTTTCTCATTCTTTTTGACAGCTGCATAACCCTAGTACAGGGCAGTACTCTGGCACCCAGTTAATTCACTGGGCACTTCACAGATGGACCATCTGGTTGTCCTAAGTCCTGTGCATCTCACAATTGAAACTGTAATGAATTAAATTTACATTTTGAAATTTACATTTTCAAATTTTTGCCAGTATATTAGTGAGTTAGGTCCCAGAACTGGGCTAGCTAGGCTGGAAAGCCTTATATTGTAATTCATTTATGGTTGCAAAATGGTGATACTTAAATTCCAACACTTTTTATTCATTGATTAGAATAGTTCTATGAAGAGAGATTTCCTTTTACTACCTCTAAGCCCAAATACCTGCTGGTTCACAACAATGAAGGTTCTCAGGCACACTCCAGAGGTGACAATGAAGGTTTTTGTCTGTATGAATCATAAGCATATAAGTTTAGCCATATTTGGTGTATTTCAATACATTGGTATCTTATAATTTTAATTTGCATTCCTCTTATGAGACAGGTAAAAAAAGTTGAGTATCTTCCCATGTCTCAAAGAGTCAGTTGCATTGATTATTTGTTTTTTCCACAAAGTAAGTGTTTATATTTCTAGATTTTTTTCAGTCAAGTTTTTTTTGTCTTTTATAAAAACATTTTTTATGAGTTAAGTCTATTGATGGATATATGTACTTTTCCCTTAGTATATCATCTGCCCTTTTACTTATGCTTTTCTCCATAATTTTTTAGTGATAAAATTAATCAATATTATTGCTTCTAGGCACTAAACCATATTTACTAAGGTTTTCTCCATTCTCAGGTTAAGGATGAATTTGCCCAGTTTTTTTCTAGGACCTAATGATTTTCCATTTAAACATGAAACAATAGAAACTTACCCTAGCATACAGCATTATTAGATTCCACTTTGTTTCCCAAGGGGCTGTACAGTTATTCAAAGCTATACAGCTTTTCTCTAGTGATTTAAGATGTGTTCTTTCTTGTATAATAAATTTTCATAGTCATGTGAGTTTGTCTCTGGATTTTCTCTTCTGCATCCTGTCTATCTGAGAACCCACTTGAAGCTTCTTAAAGGATAGACACATCACAGTGTGTTCTGACATCCCAGAGGTCTGGCTCCTTGCTCTCCCCCACAGCACTTCTTTCTCAGGGTGTTAGTTATACTTGCTTGTTTGTTATTCCAAATGAACTCTTTCATCAGTCTATCTGCCCCCAAACAAAAACTTTGGAATTTAAGAAAATATAGATTGCATTAAATTTATTTATTAACTTGACAAACCCAATAACTTGTGTTTCCAATAACTTTTTTAATGCAGAGTCCCTTCAAAGAACACAGGTTGGCTTGGCACCTGTGTTCTAGTCTGCTTTTGTACTTTTCATGAGTGTTTTGTGGTTTTATGGAGGATTAATAATTAATAAATGAAGTGTTTTATGGTTTTTTTCACATAGAGTTTGGACCCTCTTTTGTAAGATCCACACATAAGTTTTTCTTCCTTTCCTTTCCCCCCAAAGGCGTATACAGGGGTTTGTTTATGAAAGTAGGTACATATTCAAAGGATCATAGGGGGCTCTCAAGAGAGACACTGTGGGGTAAAGCAAGGAATGCATGTTCAAGGGAGAATGCCAGCCAGGTTTTTATGATGTGCACTTATTTTTCTCTGATGATTTTAAACTTGCTTCCTCACTAAATTCTCTTAGTGTCATAGTGTCTTTCCCTTTGATTCTTTTGAATTTTCCACAGATGTAATCAAAATGTGAAAAAAAAGTGTTTTTTATTATCAACTCAAAGAAATGTTTGAAATCTGAATCTATGAAACAATGTGCCTCCTGGGGCTGGGATTGTGGCTCAGTGGTTGAGTGCCCACCTAGAATGGGCAGGACCCAGGTTCGATCCTCAGCACCACATAAAAGAAAAGCATTGTGTTGCATCCATCTACACCTAAAGAATAAATATTTAAAAAAGAGAAAGAAGTGCCTCTTAGGAACCGTGTGAATGCAGTCGATGCAACTGCCAAAACTTGTGGGAAGCATATGAGGAAAAATATTGGCATGGAAAGTAAATAGTGCTTTTTAAGATTTGTTGTTTTATTTGTGTATTACCATCACATAATAGCAGCATTCATGGCTGTATTTGTACATGCACCTGATGTGATTCCATTAGTCACATTCCCCAGCCTCTTTCCTCCCACCTGCCAATGTGCCTGCTCTACTCTATGGATCTCCCTTCGATTATTGTCATAGTGCATTATAATATTTATAAGAGTGGGATTTGTTGTGGTATAACAGACAATGACAGCTTTTTTAGTGTTCATCTTGCAATCTCCAGCTCATAAGGCTAGAGAAGCATTACAAAACCATGTCACTGTTTTCTTGGTCCCTCTGACAGCCCTTTCTTCCTGTCTCCTTTACTCTGTTTTCTTAGGAGAGTCACTGCAGCATGCAGGGTCTGCTTTCCTCACGGATTCTCTACCTTTCCACTGTTTAGGGCTCATTTCCGCTCCTCTTTACTCTTCTGCTTGTCTCTCCTGTTTCTGCTTCTCTTATTTTTGCCATGTTTTTTGTTTATGTTTCCATTGGAAAGAACATTGGAGTATAATCAGGACTAAAAAAAAAAAAAAACATCCACTGCAGCACAGGTCTTAAAAATATGTGCAAATATTTCCAGACATCTTTTTATTTAATTTCTGGGAGTGGAAAAACAAGTGTTTTTGTTTTGTTTTGTTTTGGCAAAGGACCTAGCACATAGCACAGCTCTTCCTGAACATCATAGAATGATTGTGAAGATCTCCATCCCATGGGCAGCTTCTCAGCTCCAGGTACACTGCCAGACACGGGGCTAGAAACTCATCCACTCCAGGTACCACTCACCCTGCTGTGCATAAAAGGAAACCTCGGCCCTCACTGAACTTACCTTCCAGGAGGAGGAGAGAAATTATGAAATGAATCCACAAACTGAAGAGAATCTTCTGCAGCTCTGCCTTTTCTAGAAAGTGGAGGTTTGGGAGGTGTGAGGCCGGGGTTGGGAGAACAAAGAATGAGGACACAGAGGTTGAAGGTGAGCTGGAAAGGGGTGTGGCAAGTGGCAGGTTCTCATGCACCAGAGTCCTGGGGAAGGGGCTCCTAAGGACGAGTGTCTGGGAATATTCACAAGAGATATTCCTCAGCCTGGCCCAAAGCCATCTTCTCTGTCTACTGGGAAACTTCTCCCCACAGAAGTTAACTTCCTCACACTCCCAGATCATGCTTCCTGGTGGCTTATCAGAAAGCCAGACCACTTTGTTAAGAAGGTGATGGGGCAGGGGTGACACATTGAACAAGGGGAAAAAAGGAGGCAGTGGTGACCAATGGGGAGGACAGTTTGTAAGAGGGTGAGTCTTGTCACATGAACTCAGAGAGGTAAAGGGGTGTGGTGGAGGGCTTCTAAGTTCCCAGAAAGACACTGGCTTTGATTTGGTAGGTGATGAGGAACCACAGGGGGAGGGCCTGGAGCAGAGCACTGACCCATCTGACTTGTGTTTTCATAGGGCACAAAAGACCTGCACAGGCAGTGATTCATCCTCGAGGATGTGAAAAACTTTCTGGTAGTCACACAGAGAAGGTGGTGGAGCTAGGATGTGAACCCAGGTATGAGGCTGAAGTCCCCACTGTACCTACGAGGAACATTTCCTACCTGATATACTAGTTGCATATTTTTTATTCTTTATGTCTCTTTTACACCTACTTTTCAGGTCTGTGCCTTTCTGGTTGGTGGAGAATGAAGCTCTGCTCAGTCTGTATTTTTTTCCTTATGCCCCAAATACGTATTTATTTCTGCCATGTGTATGACACCATAAATTGCACCACAGATGATAAAAGAGGTAGACAGCAAGGGACTTTCTCTCAAGATATATATAGGCTAGCTATGAAGATAAGACAGGATTTGTCTTTAAATTGTTTAAATCCAATGATTTCCACTTTTGGCAGGGGGCAGGGGGTTCTTGCTTGTTTCATTTAATTATCTGAAAGAAAATCACTATTTTTATTTTTTCAGGAACAGCTCTATCCAAGAACCATAAGAAGATTAAATATGGGATTCCCTCTTTGATTTTATAGATTTTGTCTTCCAAATTGACTGTTCCATTAGCACAGTAAAAGATGACTCCCCAGCTCCCCACCCCTAATCCTTGCAAGCTCAAACTGTTATCAGGAAATCCAGTTGTGAGCATTCTATTTCTTGCCTCATTGCCAGGAATAAAGATTCAGCAATCCCTGCTTAACTAACAGTATTGCCAGTGACACCTGAGGCACAGCAGAAACCAGCTCAGCAGTTCTGCTGAAGCTGAGCTGCTGCTTCTGGGCAGCGGGTAAGTGTTCAGTACCAGAACCTGCTCCTGTCTCCTTGATGAGGAGATGTGACAGCTGAATGGGGGGTTCTGGGTCAGAAGACACTGCTGTCTCCCTTCTGATGCTCTTTCAGTTATTCTGAGGACTTGAACCCAAGAGCTGTGCCCTTGGAGCCCCTGCAGGAGGCCAGGAAAGTTTCACATTTTAGTGGAACCAACTCCAGATGAGGATCACAAGTTTGAGGTCTACCCTGGTCACCATCTGTCTGTGGGATGTGTGCCCTCCAAGAAACGAATTCATGGAATCCTCCCGTTGTGTATTCCACAGATTTGGGTTTTGCAGAGTCCACAGGGCAAGCCAACAGGATCATACGTGGCCTTTGCAACTCCTAAAATTCCTGTTTGAAAGTCCATCTGTGTTCACCTGAGTTTGCCTCTGTGGTCATATGACTGTGCAGTCTCTCTGGCTCTATAGATCAGAATAAACCCTCTGTATGAGTCAGCTTTTTGTTGCTGTGACCAAAAGCCCTGAAAAAAACAACTTCAAGGAGGAAAGGTTTATTTTGGCCCACAATTTCAGAGGTTTAGTCCATGGTTGGTCAACTCTATTGCTGTAGGTCTGAGATGAGCAGATCATCAAGGCAGGAGGACACTCTATGGGAAGTCAGTCACCTATTGCAGCCAGGAAGCAGAGTGTGCAGGTGGAGCCAGAAGCAGAGCATAATCCATAGTTACGCCCCCAGCGACCTACTAGTATACCCACCTGCCAATAGTTTCCACCCAGAATCCATTCAGATTATCAATCCATCAAATGCATGAATCCACTGATTGGGTTTCAGCACTCACAACCTAATCGCTTCATTCTGAACATTGGTTTGTTGTCTAACACCTGAGCTCTTTGGGGGATACCTCATTTCCAAACCACAGCACCTACTCATGGCCCTTCCAGAAGTTTATGATGACCTTCACTTAGCCAGTTTGTTCTCCAAGTTCTTCCCCTCCAGCCAGTGGAACTCTGCAGATTTCTGACAGCTGTTCTTCACATTCTGCAGTTCTGGAGCTGCCACCCTTTGCTCACGACAACTGCTTGTCACCTGGCTATGTGTACAAGCCATTCGTTCACTCAGTCCTCCAGTTAATACATAAGTGTCAAGAACTGATTGCTGCCAGGTGTTGTGACATCTAGAACCCATCCTGCCCCTTGGGAGGCTGATGCTCAGGGCAGTTTGTCTTTATGCCTGTTGCTTTCCTATTTGAATATCTTTGTTGTAATAATTTTACAAAAGAGTAAACCTTTCATGGTACTATGGGCTCTTTACTGATCAATTTTGTGTATCATAAAAATCTCCAAGATTCAGTATTAGAAATCATTATAACTAGGAAGTCCTGACTTATTTATCTGTAAAAATCTACTTAGTAATGGTGAAATCCCCTCTCCCAGGTACCAAAAATGATAGAAATGAGGCTACTTTTAATTTATTTCTTCCTTCTCTTCCTCTTTCCTTCCTTCTTCTTTTTACTTTTTGATTAAGTTGTTTGAACAAGTTCCTCTGGGCTATAAAAACAGAAGCAATAGTGGTATCAGTTTCTGAAATAAAACTTTAGATATAACTGCTGTATTAGCTAGGCAAAAGTTTCTACTGAAAACAAAATACACTTGAAATTTGCAAAAGTTATCCTGTGAATAGTTTTGTATTGATTTTGAAAAACTTACAATTCATTTTTTAAATGTTGAATTGAATTTACATATGGACTACCAAATAGTACACAAGTATAAGAATCTAGTTATTTTTAATTTTAAATATCAATTCATTTTATTTGGTTTTCAAATACATAGCAAAACACCAGATTCCATACCTTAAATGTATACAATTTTATCAGTCAATTATATATCAATAAATTTAAAAATAAAAAAATAAAACATAACCTCATGTCTTTTAATTCCTTTACTGCTTTATACTCCGGTTTGCTTTCACCGCAGAGGTGCACCTTCAGAGAAAGTAGTGCTCCCAGGGAGAGTTAGAGCTCTATGCCAGCATGGATCAGCCAGGTTGAAGCTGCCACCTGACAGGGGGAAGAGACCTTCTTCAGGCCATTGGCCCTTCTTAGGGTGCAGTGTGCCCTAAGATTCAAAAGAGGGCAGCAGATAACTCACACTGCCGACAGGGCTAGGTGGCTTGTAACCCGAGGAATATCAGCAGCAAATTTGGTGGCTTTTCACAACTCTAGGCAGGCTAGGGCCCACTGTGCCAGAAATTTGTATTTCTAGAACTGTTTAGATTAAAAAGTAAATGCTTGATTAATGGCCTTTGACAAGCCATGTCGATGTTGAGGAGCAGGTGAGGCACATTGCCAACTGAGGCAGCCTCTTGCCTTGTGAGCAATGCAGAAGCTGCCCCAGCGGTGTCAGCAAAGTTAGGGCCCAAGTGCAGGAGAAATGGCCACGGAGCGCACAGCAGAATGGCTGCCTGGACATTTTTGCTGCCTTGTAACTGCTCCTGCTGTATCTGCTATGAGCAGATCCTCTTCACCTAGTGTGCATACTTCTCCTACCTGGGAGTTTGCAAGGGCTGCAGGAGAGCAACTCTCCTCGGGATTTTCCAGTGCTTCCAGAAGAAACTTCCTTCACATCCCTGGGATTGGGATTTCAAGGAGGCTGAGTATCAGGAACTCTGAAGTTCTCCATCAAAGACACAATCTTAAGCAAACCTGCATAGTTGAGGTGGTGGGTTTTCATCCTTAGGATCATACAGTAGTCATTGTTATGACCTAGTTTCCTGAATAAGGTGATACTGGAGTGTGGATCCCAAGTGCAGCTTCACAGAGAAGCTCTGTATCTTTTGGAAGGAGAGGAAGAGTAAATAAAATAAAACTTATTCTTAAAATACATCTTTAAATTATGTTGCTGGGCTCAGGAGGTCTGTGGTAGTCTTGTTTATTTGTTTTGTGGTGCTGGGAATTGATCCCAGGGCCTTGTGCATGTGAGGCAAGCACTCTCCCAACTGAGCTACATCCCCTGGTTTTAAGTTATCATTTTCATTCTTCAATTTTTATGAAAAGCATTTTATAATTGTTTTGACTTACCAAGAAAACGTCAAATGACATAGCAATCCAGAAGGTGCCTCTAACAGTTGAGCCCTCTGTTTGAGCATAGTTTTTATTTTTTAAAAAAGATGAAAAGAATTGATGATTTTTTTTTACTCCATCAACAAGTTGGACTATTTAAACTGTTTTGAGAAAATGCACATTCTCCTTTTTTTGGTCTTTTTTTCTCTTATAACCTCAAAGTTACCAGATGCTGTACTATCTACATACACACCTGATGCTAGATAGAGGGTTTCTAAGAAACGCGCCCTTAAAATTTGGGCTGATTTAATATTAAACAGTTCCTACAGAGCTGAGTTAATCAGCCCCTTTATGGATGTCAGTAAGCAGAGCATTCCCTTCATATGTATAGGAAGAACACACAGGTCCACATGATCCTGTTGTTTTTCTTGGTAATCTCTACAATCCTGAAGCAGAAGATTGTTTTTTTTGTTGTTTTTTTTGTTTGTTTGTTTTTACTGTGTTTCATGTCATGAAATTCGAACTGCAAATTAATAAATAGGGTCTCCAGTGCCCTCTGGGATCATTAAGAATTCCTGGGGTCTTTAAAGGGACCCTTGGAGTCTAAGATAGAGTGAAATAATCCAGAGTGAGCATGAAGTTTTTCATTTCAAATAACTCTAGACAAAAAGATACATGTATCTTTTCTGGAGCAGCCAACTCTAGAGTAAAAAAAATAGTTCTCTTAGGAATGACTCCAGTCAGTCCTCAAATTACATACACAGAAAAGATGGCTATGTTTACAGAATTTTTATAAGAAGAAAATTATTTGGAGAAATAAATACATGCACCAGAAAATGGGAACTAAAAAAATGACTCAAGGTAAATGCTGGAGAGAGAACAGCCCACTAGAACAAATAATCATGCCACATATTGAACTAAGCAAGGTCCCTGTCACTGCAGGTCAGAGGCCTGAGTTCCACTGGCAGCTCTGCCTCGGCCTCAAGTTCCTTACAAAAGGTACATTTTTAAAAATTCACAGCCTCAGTTTCCTTATCAGAAAAATGATGGAACTTGACTTTCTTGGAAATTCTACTATTTTATGTTTCACTTAAATACAGCAATGGACACATGGACCCTCAGAGAATGGGTTTCCCCACCCTGTTGAATGAGCCTCCACTTTAGCCTCATGGGGATGTACAACTACCAGAATATATTTTCAACATAAATTATGAAAGGTTCACTTTCCTAAGCCATGAAGAAAGATGCAAATTTTATGCAGCTCTCAACCTTAGCCTGTTTCTGAAGCACCACTTGCTGCACTGAGCACCACTCTAGTCAGTGGTTTCTGTACCTGGAGAACCTTGCTAAGGTACATTATGGCTTCATCCAGAAAGTGGAGCTTAGCCTCTGTCTCAGTTCTGGGCCACTCAGCCACGAATCAGAAAACAGACTAAGGACACACAGGCTCTGGACCTGGCTGTGCTGTAGGCAAGACCAGCAGGTAGTGGCCCTGCTCAGCCTCCTGTGAGACCTCACCTGGGTTCCTCCATTTGCCCTGGAAATAAAAGTGATGCAATGAAAATAGTTTCTGCAGTTAGAAGGTTTGAAGCCTTTTGCCTCCTTGAAAAGGCTGTGCATTTGTGAAATCTTTGTGCGCCATACTGAGTTAACACACACACACACACACACACACACCATGTTCCTCCCTTTTTCCTAACCCTATTTTTATACTGGAAGGAGTCAAGTGTCCTTCAGTCATTCCTGTCCCTATTCAGCAAGCATGTGGCCCGCTGAAACCTACCTCCATGAAACAGGAAGATAGATACAAGGCTTATAGAAAAGGAACTAACAGACACTCAAGTTCACATGCCTGGCAGTGTGTTGGGTTTTGACTCTCATTGCCACCAGAGTCCCCTTTAGAAGTTTAAGCAAGTCTCTGAGAGGTTAAGTAACTTGCCTGGGGCCACCTTGCAATCAATCAAATTCCACAGACTTACTGACTTTTTTCTTTTATAAAAAGTTTTATTCAGTTTTGGAAGAGTTAAAGCTATTATTTTTCCCATTGCTTTTCGATTCATAAAAATTACATGTAATTCTACCAAAAAAAAGAAATCTATTACATGAAATTAAGGTACAATTGTACCATTTACCAATTTCCATATGCGACAGTCATGCCAGGTGAGACTGTTGAGCTGTTGGCCTCCATTGGGCCCCGGTGGCCTCTGAGTAGGGCGGAACACAGCAGGGAAATCGTGGATTTCCCAGAGAGTCCCTTTACCATGAAAGCCATCCTGCCCCTGAGGCACTTTCTCCAATCACTTTTCAGGTCATCACAGAGGTAGTGAGGGAAGGTGTTAGAGGAGAAGGACAGATAAGAAGGGGGATATTTTATTTCTTTTGAGTTTTACCTTGGAAAAGAATGTGATTTAATATGAAAACAAAGTAGGTTATCATAAAAATCTGAGTCAAATCAAGTCGGGATGAAAGCCAGGGCTAGTGAGAAGCCAGCACTTGGCGCTCACCTGTCCCAGGACCCCTCCAGTGTCTTGCTTTTGAAGCAGCTGCCTCCCAGGTGACCCCTCTGTCTGTGTCACAATAACCTTTCCTGTTTACTTGATCAGAGCTCCTGCGGAGTTGGAAGTTGATGTCAAAGAGGATAAATATCCTTGAAATGGCTGAAGCTGACATATTATTTTATGACATTTTTGCAATTTCTCAAACCGGGGTTCCTAGGAAACACTAAAATATAGACCACTCTAGACCTGATGAATCAGGGTCTCAGTGGTGGGGACAAGAGAATGAGTGGAACTCAGGAATCGACAATTTTAAAATCTCTCCAGATGATTTTTATATACACCAGAATTATAACTACTGCCTGGAAAATTTTTTTCATATATGTTATTTTATTTTACCTTTAGAGAACACGACAAAGCTAGGTTATTATGATTTTATACTCATTTTACAAATGAGGCAATTAAAATGTGGAAAAGTCACTTGCCTGAAGGAACACAGCTAAAAATTGGTTAGCTCTGACTATGGGCCAGATCATCTGTGCCTCTTCTCCACCCCACACATTTTCTGACTGGAGGGTGGGTCTGAGCACACAGATGTGGTGGATTTAACCATAAGAACCATTTAGCCTGGGCTTCCTCTATGGATCATTCTTTTGGTGTTGTACCTAAAATGTCATCACCAAACAGAGGAGCTCTCCTGTTTTCTTGTAGCTAATTTATAATTACACACTTCATTTTTAGATCTACAATCCATGTTGAGATACCTTTGTGAAAAGCAGAAGGCAGGGGACTGAGTCAGCATTATTTTATGTTTTTTCATGTGCACATTCAGTTTCTCCAACATCATTTGTTGAAAAGAGCATACCTTCTTCACTGTGTTGCTTCTGTTCCTTTGTCAAATTCTTGATTCTTGTTATAAGAGAACCTGCCATCTGTTCTTTTTTTCTAAAGGCAGCAAGATCAATTCAGCATTTCATAGTTATTTGTTCAAGATTTGAACCCCTCCTTCTTAGGACACAGGGCAAGCTGCAGGTGAGACCACAGAAAAAGAGAGCTCGAGGAACACTCAGCCGGGTGAAGTCCATCCACACAGGGCTTTGTGATCCTGGCTTAGAAAATCAACCAGTTTCCAGAACTGACTCTGCCCCTCACCTCTTACACTCTGTTCCCTTTAGTGGAAATGTGGGGAATGCCCCAAGGCCTAGTTGAGGTTCCTTGCCATACAACTCCACGTCTGGGGCCCTAGAGCAGAGGTGGGAGTAATGAAGACTCCAATCAGTAACTGCTTTCCCTCATGTGTGGAAGCTTGTCCTTCAGGCCTGACTCAGGAGGATCTGTTACAGGGGCTGTGCCTCAATCTGTTCCACAACAATTCACCAATCCACAAGAATAGAAGCCCAGACACACCCACAGAGAGGAATCACCCAGTGCCCTCCCCCTGCTTCCAGAGGGCTCTGTGCTAGTCTTTTACGGTGTCCCCTGGCCCAGCCCAACTCAGGCACTGAAGTGTCTTTGTTCACTTATCTCAACTTGGGTCAGCAGGGCCTGTTTCTTTCCTGTGGATACGGGATCAGCTCTTCTTGTCCCTTCTCAGTCTCTCCTTCCAGCTCTCTTGCCCAAGGCTGACCACACTCCTTCATTGTCAAGAGCACACAGCTTATCTATTTTCCATGTTTGAGGCAGCCAAATGCTTTCAAAGATAATGAAAATCTCTCAACTGCAGTTTTGAGCTGAAAAGAATTTGCTAGATTTTCTGGTACAAGAAGTTACAGGAATGTTCTTCTAGTACTTGTGGTCGGGAATCCTTGGGGGTTGGGGATTCACCAGAAGCATTGTCATATGACAATGATTAGATTATTGCATGGGGAAGGGACCTTTATTTTAGGTGAGAAGAAGGTCCAATAACTTTTGCAAAAGAAGTAGCAACTGAGCCTTGAAGTAATAGCAACCCAGACAGAGGCAGGGGAGCCGAGGTTAAGGCAGAAGGACCACCACTGTAGAGGGAGCCACCATGGAAGAGCAGGACCTTTCAGATGTGGGGAGGTCAGCTTCTACTCATGGGTGTGTGAGGTTGACTTAGCTGGTTAGGCTGGCCAGGGAGGTGTGCTCTGTCCCCCACCCTCCTTGGTCCACATTCCATACATGCCCTTCCTGAGGCTGCTCCCTTCTTGACACTCAGGAAATCAATCTACTCTGTCAAGACATAAAGGCCAGCGTGCTTTTCTGTCCAGCACATACAGGATGAGATCCCACGTACAGCTGAAGCATAAAATGCGTGTGTGTGGAGGCAGCCAGGAGTGGAGGAGGGAAAGGACTGCAGGAAATGATTCTTGAAAGACCTGCTCATGGGAGCCCTGTATGCTGGTCAAAGAACTTGGAGTCTCCCTGTGGGCAGTGGGCAACTGTGGAGGAGTAATGTGGTTCGATTTACATGGAAGATAGAAAAGAGGAAGAAAGATGGGACAGGAAGCCAGAGATGACCTAGAGCCCAGATGTGAAACAGAGGGGAGAAGCCATGAGGACTGGGAGGCTGGGAGGTTCCAATGAGCTTCAGCAGGAATGTTTGAGTCCAACTGAAGGTGTGGATCAAGACTCAGTGTGAGCACTTGCCCCCGGTCTCTGCCTTGACCACAGGTTCCACTAGCCAAGATGGGTAGCCCAGAAAGGGAGGGTTTGGGGGAAGAACATCAAAGCCTGTTTCAAATCTATGGCTTTTCAGAGGTACAGAGGAAAAGAGGACAGCCAAATGGATTGGTTTGAAGCTCAACTGTGACTCAATGCAGATGAAAGGGCAAGGAGTAGTGGAGAAGGCTGGAAAAGACCATCTTTAGGACATTCTTCACGCAGCTCAACATCCCATTACAAGGCACCATGGGGCACAGAAAGAAAAAATTCCACCTTAAGAAGGCTGCTTGGTTTTAACCATGGCCATAAACTCAGGTTAAATACCTGAGAGTGAGAAGTGTCTTCCAGTGTGATGCTGTTGTAAGGTGTAAGGCTTTTATCTCTGTGTCCATCTCCCAGATTTCCTCTAAGCTGGACATACAAATAAGAACTCCCTCCCTCCTCTCTCTCTCTCTTTTTCTTGAGATACCTGAGAAGTTAAGACTGCATTTTAGGAAATGTGAAGTGTAACAATTGATTTACCAGTGCTTTGCTTTTTATCCTGCCTTGAGCTATAACACAACACTGTTGGTTGTAATAGTTCCCCCACACACACAAATGCAAGGTGCATCTTTGTGGAAAGCACCACCTTAGAAAGTAAAACCTCAGGGGAATTGGGGAAAATTAACATAGTGCATTTATTTTATTAGGGTGAAAATCCCTTTTGAAAGATAATTTCCTGCACATGGCTATTTTTTGTTTACATACCCACAAGTACAGTCTCTTATTTGATGTTAAAACTTGAGAAGGAAATAGGAAATATTTAAGAAAATCTTTTAAATAGGTAAGCAAATGTTTAAAATATTTAAGAAATATTGAAAATACTTATGTAAATGTTTAAGAAACATGAATTTGCACGAAGAACTGTAAGACCACAGTTCTTTCCCTTGGAACTTAAATTTCGGAGAAAAGGTATAATTTTGAAAAATCAATTTTATTACATGCATTTCAAAAGTGCAGGTAGGTATTTTATGTCATAAATAATTGAGAAACAGTCATTGAAAGCCTATAATGGCCTCTCATTTACCCATGAATTTGAATATTTTACCAATACTTACATAATCTCTTAGAAAGTTCCTATTTATAGTATGAACCTTCTTCTCCAGAAAAAAAAGATACCAGTGGATACATGTAGAAAATATGTCTTGGTTCTCTTTATTTAAACATTTTAAGTTCAGTTCCTCTTTAGCCATCTTCCAGCCAGAGGAACACAGGCAACACACTTTGCTCCTCTTTCTGGGATGCTGAGGTGTGTCCCCTTTTATGGACTCACAGGGACTTTTCAAATTAACTAGGGTTTTCACAGTGCAGTGCTCTTGTGGTTCCTCAGAATGAGGGACTGACTTCAGCCCCACTGCTGGCTTGCTTTGCTTGGGTGGGTTAAAAAACCTTTGGCGATATGGGTTACCTGGGTTTCAGCACTTAGGGAAAACTGTAGAAAGAGCCAGAACATGTGAATCAGTGTAAAGGAGGCCCTCAAACACAAAACCTTTGTGAAACTTCACTGAAAATTCTGAGCATTTTCAATTAAGTCTAAAAACTACAGATTGTCTCCCCTGAGGAAATGGGTTCCCTTTGGTCAAGTTGTTTGTGTCTGTCGTTTGGTTGGTTGGTTTAATCTTTAAAAGGATGGATTGAGTCAGGGCTCCAGGTAGAGAAAGTAAAATCACAGTTCTAAAATCTAATGTGTCATGGTGCTAATCAATAAAGCTAATAACATTTTAGCAAAATGTGTCAAGAAACCATCAGGTCTGAAGAACGCTGACTGAGAGCAGCCCTAGAAGGATTCGCTCTGGAGCCGGCCAATGACTCTGGGCTTAGGAAGAGCAGTGGAAGGGCTTCCTTCCTCAGCAGGCTGCAGGGTGTGAGTGGGGCCCTGTTGAGACACCAGGGTTAACTGCGCTGATTAACATGTATGTAATTCAAGTGTGCCAACTAGAAAGGCAAGGCCAGTTTTATTTGGCTGTCCACTATTATGAAACAGTTCCTTCTCCCTTATGTACCATTTTGGGTTTCAGCCTAGTTTCCCCTGGACAGCATCCTGCACTTTCTTGAGGCTACTGCTTCCTGCCCTAGGAGACACTGAAGAGTAGGGCAGCTTTTTTCCTTTCAAAGGAGCCTTTTCTGAGCCCCATTTTTCATCATACGGCAAGAAACACTGTAAATAATTGAGGTGATCCATCAAGAGACCCATTCTTGATAATGAAAAATAACAACTCAGTAAAAGTCAATTAAAAACCACAAAAAATTAAAAACCTTTTTCTCAGTGAAGATTTATTGTCATAGAAGGCATCTAATACAATAGGTATTGGGGAGTGAAAATTCTTAAAAGTTCTAAAGATGCAGTTAAAGCTTTACAATAAAGTTTAGTAGGATTTATACAATAGCAGAGTATATGAGTTCTTTGAAATGAAAAGGTATTTTTTTCTTTCCAGCTTTACCATAAGATGTTTGAGATGTGAGGATTTTATACCAACCTTAGAAGCAATATCCACTGTGTGGGGTATTTACTTTCTTTCCAGGGTTTCAAATGACTCTTACTCTTTGGTTGTTCCTATATAATGAAAGTCTACAAATTAAGAAAAGTCAGGAGTTTTTCCTTTGTGTGAACCTTCCCGCTCCAGACTTGCTGGCGCCACAGACAAACTCAAGACGTGCTCGATCAACAACCCAAACAACACCAGCAACCCTCGCCTGGCGTGGTGCCCAGGTGGAAGCGCTGGCCTCTGGGAAGCCCGGAGCGCGGACCTGCTTGTGCCCCTCTTTACAGGTTTCAGGCTTCAGAGAGGACAGGGCGAGCCCGCAGGTCACGGGGAGAGGCCCCAGGATGCCAGGGAGAAGAGCTGATTAGTGTCCCTTAAGAGGGCAGCCCGGTTCTAAAGCGACGTGCAGGTCCGCTGGCTAACTGGATGGCGGAGAGAAGTGTTCACTTCCTTGGGAGTTTACACTTAGAAACGCCGCAGGCACCGGAAGTCCCTGGGGAACTGCGTCTCTGGTGATGTGCCACTGGAGACAGGAAATGCGCTCTCACCTGGACAGCAAGGCTCAGTGACACAAAAAACTGCTACTTCAGAGTCTTCCATAGTGGGCAAAATAAAAACAATTAAAAGCCAAGCCAAACAGAAAAGACATTCAAGATATCAAGAGCTATGCAATTGAGCTGAAAAATCATTTTCCAAAACAAGTATTCCCACAGATTAAAAAAAAAAAAAAACCACACATAATAATTACAACAAATATTTAATTAAAAAATCTTATAATTACAGTAGTCTATTAAAGCATATACTTTCTCACACTTATAGAGCAACTCTATATATACATGGTATGAAATGTTACTCAGTTATCTATACAATATGTAACATTCTTGTAGTTTACTCTAGTCCAACAGCAATAAAAAAATCTAATTTTTAAACCTAAGATAAAGTTTTGATAAAATTCCCTTTTGGAATACATCCTCAATTTGACAGTTCTGTGTAGCTATATCAACCCTTCTACGAGTAATTCAATGCAGGTCGGCAATTTATTTCACAAAACTTAACAGTTATCCATTGTAATGCCAGGTTAAAGTGAAGGTCTCTGTGGATCCAGCTGGTAGTGGTAAAATCACGAGGAGCAATTACTCTCAGTATGAAAGAAAAAGCTAAAATCAAAAGAGTTTCTACTCTCCTGAGGAGACATTTTAGAAATTCAGGGCCATTCTTTTCAATAATGTGGTTGTTGGTAGACAAATTTTCTTTCCATTAATATTAACTCAATTAGTTGTTAACTTGCTTTTTGTGTATTGATTTTTCTCAAAACAATAGGTTAGGCCACTGAAGATGGTGATTTAAAGACACATTTTAAAATAATATTACCACCTCTGAAATCAGAATGTATTCAAATGGAGCCTCTTACACAGAGGCAATAAGGCTGCTCTTCTGACCTTACCAATCTCACCTTTCTTCCAGGTGCAGGATCTGTTATTGACCCAAACTGGAATGTATGTATCCTTTTGCAGGCTTCTCTCTGATGGCAGCAAGAATGCACGGCTTGAGTCTCTAGAGAATATCAGCTGCCCCTGGGTCCTCTGCTCTTGCCTTTCTTGCCTTTTGTTTTTGTCCCAAGTGCCATTGAAGAGTAGCCGTGGACTGCAAGACTCTCCAGGTCACAGCAGGCAGAGAGTGACTCTTTCAAGAAGTTCTCCTCAAGCCACACAGTTAACCTACTTTTTACATTTATAGAATGATTTTCTCCATTTTAGTTTAAAAGATTAGAACTCTACTAATGTCCAGCATGTGAATAGAACAGGCTTGCCTGGGAAATCTCCCTCTGAAGTAGGAAGTCCTTCCTTAGGATCTGTAGCCATCAACTCCTGCTCGGTCATAGTGGGATCATATCTCCTTTGGGGCAATCTTTTTACTTGATAGTTGGAAAATTCTTCCCAAAAAAGTAAACATGATGTTCAGACTAAGAGAAGCCCAAGTGTTCCAAGATTTCAGCCTCTCAGTGGCCATAATCAAATATCAGAACCAAGGACTCCATGTGACCTGACTACAGAAGTCTAGTCCCTTACCAAGGAATCTACCACATGTGCCTGTTTATGATGTCTTCCACCATTTTCCATGTGCCATCTTGGTGATCCTTTCCACACAGGTAAACCCCTCAGGACACCTCATGTAGGAATTCTGACACAACTCTTCCTTTAATGCCCAAAGCATAAACTTATTAAGGTAGTGTTGCTCAAAACACCTTGCTTAAGATCTGAGAATAATATAAGGGAATTAGCATGAGGGGAAGGACACTCATTTCTCACAATCCATAGTGTCCCTAAGCTGTCTCCCTCCTTACCTCCTTAGCCTATGTATGCTGTGGTTCTGCAGGGCCCAGATTTGTTGTCTAGAGTCCACTTTATCATCAAGAAACACCTGCTTCTCCAACATAACAATCTTTTGAAGACCTGTTTTACCAGGAGCAGACCATTTGTTTTATCTTCCTGGTGGATTCACCTATTTTTGGAGGTATGTTTCCATTGTCTTTTCTTCTCTTTTTCCAGACTCTTGATATATCCCTGTCTTGCTATGCTGCTACATTTTTATTGAATGTTGTGAATTCACATACATTTGTACCCATGGCAAGTTACAAAGGCTCTGGATCCTGTTATTTCCCTCCAGAGAGGGCTCTATTTAGCTCCTGATGTGGAGCTGGGTTAGGAGCAGACCACTGCTATTCAGGTGGGGATTGGAATGAATATAGATGCTTCTCGCCTCGTGATGGGCCCAGGTCCCAGTAAATCCATGGTAAGTGGGACTGCATTTAACACACCCCACCTACCAAACATCATGTCCTAGGAACACACCACAGAGCATCAGCTGTGGCCCCTCACCATCATGTGCTCCTGATGCCCAGAATCCCAAGAGCACCACGCCCTGTGAAAACATCAAAATTCAAAATAATGCAGTTTCTACTAGATGCATGGCACCTCTGCACTATTGTAAAGTGGGAAAAATTGTAAGTCAAACAATTGTTTGTCGGGGACTGTTTGTACAGCCTCATTTCCACTCTCCATGGGGTCTGCTCTGCTTCAACTTACCCTTACCATCCTACAGGGGTCCCAAGTGAAAACTAATATTTTCCAGGATCCTCCTCTTCATCCAGTCTCAACATTCATTTCCTTAATACCATAAAGATTCCAATAGCTATGTTTTATATTTTTAGCTTTTTCTTTTCTTTACCTCCCTCCCTCCCTCCCTTCCTTCCTTCCTTTCTTGATCCTAACTTCCCCTGTACATCTCAGGTTGAGAGAGTACTTTGAGAGAAGAGTGACTTAGACTCTTGGCTTTACATCTTTCACTTCATGAACTTTCCTTTACTCCACAGTCTTGGTATTTTGGATCCTGCCTCTGTTGGGAGGCCTGTATGTCTAAACTCTTTCTCATTCCTCATAGAAGCATATCAGTCACTGTATTTAGGGCCCACTCTAAACACAGGAGAATCTCATCCTGAGAGTCAATTTAATTCCATCCACATCCTACCATTTAGGAAGATTTTTCCTGAATGCTCTTCATTGCAAGGCTGCTTCAGCAGCCCCTCCTCCACTCCAGATCCCAGCAAATCTAGCCTAGTTCGAGGGATCCTTCAGCTTCATGATCTGAGGTAATGGATACAGGTATCACCCAAGCCCTGGCACTGGAACTGACCACACAAGGTCTCCAAGCACTGCCCCAAACAGGACACCAACTAGGACATCTACTTAGCCATGAAGCAAGCAACCAACCAACCAGAACCCCACCCAGACCAGACCACAGCCAACACCACTCAGGCCTCCTAGGGGAGCTTCCAAATTTGAAACATAAGCTATTCCCAAAGTGATGGCAGCTGCCTCAGATTTAAATGATCATGAATATTTGTTGAACCTAAATTTAAAATTATATTGTTTTATTTTTCCCATAAAAATCATGTATGCATATATTTGTGCTAATACATTTAGTTGCCTGGGAAACTGGAAGAGTATGTGCAGTGAGAGAAACATTTCTGAGAGAGTCTGCACAGAAATGTTTCTGGAATATTCTGTCATGGTGAAATCTGCTAAATGGGTGTACAACATGCACACCTGAGCTGCAGGAACATCCCAGTCCACACTGCTCTCATGGTACTGTGTGACAGGTGATGACAGGTGGAATATCTGTGACTTGAGTTACAACTTGCAGGGGGTCACACCAGTGCTGTTTCCAGCTAATGTCATCTGGCTGGATTGCACTCTGGATTTTAGTGGATTTCCTAGTTGTGATTTTCAGATGTAAGTGGACATAATTATGTCTACTTTAAAAGACAGGAAGGGATACTGCTGTTGGGAAGAGATGGAATTTTCCAGGTATCCAAGGCTTCCTGGGAGATCTGAAGCAGGGTCTTCAACCTTGGCACTACTGCCATCTGGGGCTGGATCACCCTCCCCTCCTAGGGGCTGCTGTGGTGTGCACTGTAGGATGGTTAGCAGCCTCCCTGGACTCCACCCACTAGGTGGCAGTAGCAACCCTCCCATCTTCAACAGCTGGGCCAACAAAAAATGTTCCCAGACACTATTAAATATCTTCTGGGGGACAGATCTGTCCCCTGTTGAGAGTGATGCTTCAGAGATTCACAGGTGAATCCAGGTATCTTCAGGGAATGCGGGAAGCAAGTCATGTTCTGAAAGTCATGGGTGGATGTTTCAGGGAGCCAAAGGGAGGATCCTCTGTGCTAAAGTCTCCTGATGTCTATTCTCCACTTCTCACATTGCCTCAATAACTTTATAAGCCCTGGACACTTCATGCCTCATGGTCTTTTGGAGGCTTCTGCATGTTTTAGAAGGGCAGACGACAGATGTGACTTGGTGTAACTGACAAAATACAAACTGCTTATCAAATTCCCCTCCCGCTCATCTGCAGAGTGCAATGGTGGGAACACACATGCAGAAAAAAAAAAATGTCTAAACATGCACCAGCAAAGACAGTATGCTGACTCTGAGCCTGAGAATGGAAATGTGAGACTCATCAAGTGTGTTATGATAACTCCCCAGGGGCAAGAAAATTGCATCTTTCTCATGGGGACTGGAGGAGTTTGGAGTTGTCCACTCCTGAACCATATCCACTGCCTCCCCTGAATTATATCTACATTCCTATACCTATCTATAAGGCCTCCTGAATTTCCCCGAGATCTAGAATCCTATCCATTTTCCACACACCCAACCATGTCCCTCCTTGCATGCATGGTATGTCTTCCATAAATAACTGGGTTCCTCACCCGTTGTGTACAAGTAACCATTTGTATCTTTTAGTAGCCATTTCATTTGAATAGGAAATCTGCAAGGCTCAAGCAGTCCCATTGTCCCAGAGCACATTCTGTTTCCCTCACATAGTTGCAGACTACTATTAAGGTATCACAGACCATTTCTTGTGCCAGGCTCCCAGCAGGGCACAAGTGTTCAGTGAGGGTCCAGCAAGTTAGGGTCAGTTCCACTTCTTAAATATGGTATTAACAAGTTGCTTTTAAAAATGATATAGACTCTAGGATTCTGTATGTATTTTTTAGACTATGGAATTTCAATTGGATGCTCTTTCTTCTTCCTTCATTCCTTACCAAACCATGATGTCTTTCCTTACTCTTTGAAGCCGTGTTCCATCTCTTCCCAGGTCTCCTGCTCCATAAAATGGGGACTAGGAGATCATGAACACATTCATGCAAAAAACATACTCAGAAGTATCCACCATGTCAGGTCTCAATATAAAACAGAAACCAGGAGATGCCAAGTTCAGCCAGACATTTCCCACAGTTCATTCTGCTACTTACAAAATCTCCCCAATGCTTTCCTTTGTGATTCATGCCTTAGTCCCACAAACTGGGACACTCCATGTAATACCAGAGAAGGAAAAATTTGTAGAACATAATTTATTCCTGATTTACCCGGCTATGCTTATGTTTATTATAATCTAATTTAAAACTAATATGAAACTAAATGTATTTTAGAATCAGAGCTCTGCTCCATTATAATGCTCACACATATCTCCACCAAAAGACTGAATATACAAATAGACAACAGCCAGACTTTGCAGAAAAATAGAACTTTGACTCACAACCTGCAGCCACCTAACCAAACAACAACCTAGGAACCAGCCTGCTGAAGGCCACTCTTGCATGGATGGAATGCTATTTTTAGTGACAACTCAGAACTCTTAATAATTGCCTGAAAATGGCCAAGACTCATTTAATAACTGACAGCTTCCTTAATTTTCCCCTGATTCCTATGTAGGACTGACCAGGGAAAGGCAGATGCATTCTCCTATTTACACACCTCCTTGGGGTGTGTCTGCCTCCAGCTTCTTTCCATCATCAGGCTCCAACAGGTTACACCTGAAAATTCCCTTTTTTGCCCTATAATAATTACTATTCTTCTGCCTTAGAGTATGGCAGAACCTAAATGATAGGTGCTGACTCCCTTGCTACAATAAGACCAGAATAGCTCACCTTTTCTGGTCTCCTTTGGCTGGTGTTTATTTCCACAGCACTCACACTATAAGCAGGAGGATATGTACATTCTTAAGTCAACTGCTCTGCTCAACTGGTGGCTTTCCTTCTCAAGCAACTCAAAGAGGCTCTTAATTTTCAAAATATTGCCATCTTCAGGATGGGGCACATCTGTCCATGGCCAGTCTGCCAATGGCCACCCATGGAAAATAGAACATACAGAGAAATACCAGGGCTATTTGAAATTGCTGAGAATTTGGGATGGCAGATAGGCTATTACCTATGGGGAATTTGGCCAGGGCAAGAAGCATGTGAAAAAATGGAGTCAGGACATTGCTCCCTGGTTAATTTTCCTAATCTTGTTAGGAATTTGTAATGAACTAACAAGAACCTTAGTTTCCATTGACAAGAACTTCACACTGTAAGCCACCTTTCAATCTCATGTATTTGAACTTTTCTTGATCATATCTACACTTCTTAGAGGAGAACAGAAAAATACAGACCTTAGGTACTAATCGATAAGTCTGCATTGTTATATAGTAAATAGTCATGAGCAGTGGAATGGCAGGCTCAAAGTCTTACTGGAAGTTAAAGTTTTCTTTGAGTTACTGCCAAGGCAGATGAGCAAATAACTTGTAGCAGAAAAACACCAGTGCACAGACCTTCAGAATAAAGAAACAAAAGTAAAAGGCACTAAATGGGGGAATATATCACAAAGGAAGGACTAATGGGACTAATTCTTGACTAACCAATAAAGGTCAAGATATAACTAGGAGTTATGGCTTCCAGTTTCCTTGCTGGTCTCCTTTGATCTCAGAAGGGTGCTTTTTCAGTGGTGCAGGTACAGGAAGGTAACCTGCTACCAGTCACTGACCTCAGTGCCCACATTTACATAGGACTTACTTGTAGATGAACCTCCCTGAGTACGATGGCCACCACGACAGTTCCAAAGAGGGCCAACTAGGTTTGAAAACTCACCACCCAGAGAGAAGGAGGGGGGATGAACACCTGAATGATGAGACTGAAGACAGTGGATGCCAGTTCTCAAGGCAAGCATCAAATATAAATAAATTTGGAGACAGTACTGTTTCCTTTGTCTTTCCCTCCACAGAGATGGCCCTGCTATCCCTTGAGAGTGCTCTCTGCTCAGCCTTACTCTGCATTCACCCCTTTCTTGCTCCGTTTCCATTTTGTCTTGACTTAAAATAAAATTCTCTTGCATGACTTTTGGTGTCTGACTTTAAATTTTCTTTTTTCAGAACATGAGACCTGAGGTTGGGAGCTTCAGCACCCCACTCTCCTGTGACAGTATAATATATGGCAATGTTCTAATAATTGGGAAATCAAAATTGCAAAGGAGTTTTTTCTAAATAAGAGTGGGGTCATTTTCCCCTACTTTTTCAGCATTAGATTTTTTTTTGGTAGTGAGAGAATCTATGATGCTTGTTCTTTATGAACAATGAATATCCACTGCTTATCCACTCAATACAACACTTACATATTGCCACGCTAACATTTTGTTGGCTTTGGATTTATTCAAAAGTTAAGTATGAGTGATATGATCAGACCTGTGTCCAAATCAACTGGGCTTAAGCATAAAAATAGTGTGATTCGGAAATCCTTAATTGTTGTTGTTTTCTGGTGACCTAAAGCTGTTCATTGAGTAAGCACTGTGTTTGTCTCAGTGACCATCCACAGGCACTTGCAGCACGTACCACAGTCCCAGCATCTGTGAACACCTAGTGTGCTTCCAAATGGGACAGAGCTCAGGCTCCAGCTGAATGACCCCCTGTCTTAGAGATCTCCTCTCCTCTCACATGATGTTGGGAGGGAATAATTAAGTGGGAATCCAGAGGTGAAGACACTGGGACACTGGGGTACAAATCATTGTTAAAGTTAAGTGAAAATGAATTTCAGATGATGGATTGCTTTGTGTTACTGTGATTTTATTTCCTTCCCAGCTTCCTGTCCTTCATGACACAGAGAATTTTCGAGTGAAGAACCCTATGGCTCCACATACATGCTGCCCTATATGCACAGCTTGGACAATGAATTTACATGCACATCTGCTTCATGAATATCACTTAATCATATGATTAGCATCATTATCTCTTTCATGAGGTTGTTGACCAGGCAGAGAACTTGATAATTCAATGCGGAAACTTGTGAAAAAACCCACGAACCTTTCAATGGAAACTATCAACATATGTGCATACACCTGGAGACTCTGGACACCTGCTTCCACCAATCCTCAACTGGGCAAGCACCACGCTGAAAGCCCTGCTTTGTAAACCAGGCTTCAGACTCCCCATGAGACCTCCCCCAACCATAATGAGGTATGCCTCCTGCTCCCTTAAGTGGTGTTTCCCTCAACATGGCATGGAATAAGTTCAGCTTTGTTTTAGCAACGAGTTGTGCTGATGATATTTAGGAAGCAAGTCTTGGGTACCACTGAGGACTTTTTTCCACTAGAATTCAAGCAGTTGTGAGCATGTGAGGCAGCTAGACTTCGTGATGGCCCTTTGTTCATTATGCTGTAAAATTATTGTATAGCATCATGTAAACTTTGGATATTTTTATTATCAAGACATTAGTTCTGGCCTATTCTTATAATACTTGATTATAAGCTGATTTCTTTGTCTCTATTAGAATGCACAAAACTCAAATTGGGCAGTAGCTAGTTCAATCTTAGAGTTCACCAGAGTCCCTTACAGATATGACCTAATGTCAATAATTTAAGTTTCAAAGAGGAATTAGAATAGACAAAGGGTGACAGCCATAGCTTGGTGTACACTCTCTCACAAGCCACACTAATCTCAGATGACTAACCAATTCAGTCTTATTCGAAGCTTAAACTAAAGGTGCTTTTCTCTTCTATTATTTTTCCTACTAGGCTTTGATGTGTTTATAAATGGAGGCAAGCTTACCAGAGAAGTTTCAGAGGAAATAAAAAAAGGCTTAAATCATTCATGAGTCAAACAGACAAATTTCAACCTCTGTACGAAAAGGCTGAGCTCTTTGGTATAAGGCCAAAGCAATTCGATACCAAGGAAAGGAACTCAACTTAATCAGATAATGCACTCATGTCCTCCTCAAGAATCCTTTCTCCAAGGATTTGCCTGGGAATAGGCTTTTATCTGAGGCTCTGCCTGGCTCCCTGGAGACTCCAGAGACAGTGCTCTTCTGGTGGCCACATCTGGATAGAAGAGTGTTGTTCATGGAATGTCAAAGAGAAGTTCCTCCAACCCTATGGAGGGCATGTGTATTCTGGGTCACAAGATGTGCTTGATCTCCTTTGTGTTCATGTGTTTGAATTTGTTTAAAGCAGGCTTATTTGGGTAGTTAAAACCCAATGTTCTTGTTAAGGCATAACAAGCTATCTCTCCTTTTATCCAACTTTGCAGATGTGTAGGATAACACAGTTGAAGGTCTTGAGATCTCAGGTCCTGTCACTGCAGAGTGCTCTCCACTGCCCACACTTGGCTTCAGAGACCCACCGTGCATCCCTGGGCTACTTGGAAGAACAGAGATGTGATGCTCAAATACAAAATCTGGGCAGGAGGAGTAAGTTTCTTTCTTTCTTTTCTTTTTCTTTTTTCTTTTTTTTTTTGAGAGAGAGAGAGAGAGAGAGAGAGAGAGAGAGAGAGAATTTTAATACTTATTTTTTAGTTTTTGGTGAACACAATATCTTTGTTTTGTATGTGGTGCTGAGGATTGTACCCGGGCCACACGCATGCCAGGCGAGCATGCTACCACTTGAGCCACATCCCCAGCCCAGGAGTAAGTTTCTATTGGGCAAACATTAAGCAGCTGCATAAGAAAGATTTGTGCCTACAATAAAATGAAAATAAAAACATGCTTTGGGAAAAAAAAAACTTCATCAGAACAGGCTAAAGATAACTAAATGCAGCAAACAGTTTAATCTCTTGCTCACAGAGCAGAGGTGTGAAGGAGCCTTTGCCTCGCAGGCCCCTGCACCTAGAGAAGCCCAGGAAAGCACCTGGGCAAGCCAGGGATGAGACCTGATGGTGCTGGGGCTGTTGCAGACAGGCATCAGGGCTGGATGGCATCCAAGATGCCACCTCCCAAGCACTGGCCTAAGAACTCTATGTCTTCATTTACCTCTTACCACAGGCTTTGGGGGTTAATGGTACTACTCTGCATCTTCAACAAAGGCACAGCGAAAATGAATCACTCACTTGCCCAAGTGACTCAAGCTAGAGAACGTGCAATGCCCACTGCTCAGAAATAAAAGAAATAAAAGGAGTGGGAGTGCCTGCTCAGTGACCCCCATCATCCCTGCAAACCCCAGCTGGGATCTTACCTCCCATCTCCACACACCCCAGTTTCTCCTTGAAGATCAGGCATGTTTATTGCCTACCCCTGGTGGACATTCTAGACTCTTTTTTCTATGAAAGTTGAAGACTTAGGATAGAGTAAGTTTAACACTCTCTAGATGGTTCAGCGGCTTTTCGGGAGCATGATATAATTTTTTACACTATAGTAATATTGTCCCAAGAGCTCTGGTCCCACACTAGGTGGCCCTAGATTGTTCTATGCTTGTATTTGTGTGGAGCCATTACATTTCCACCCTCTCATGGCAATTGAGCAGCGAAAATAGACACTGACTCCTGTGCCTGTGCTGGACACTGTGTATATGTGTGTATTGAATCCTGAATTCTAAGTGAATGTCAAATCCTTGGACTAAGAAAGCAGTGTTCAATTTTAGCTTTTGCTGTTTTCCTTGATATTGGCGCAGATGATAAGTAAGCGATTTCCAGAGCTGGAAAGGATGAGGTAAATAGAAGCTCTATATAATTTCCACCTCAGGAGAACCATCTGGTCATGTGCACGGGCAGCAGACATCCATGCAGGGGACATGAGGAAGTTGCTCCCTGCTCTTCCAGAAATCCTTCCTGGCTTCCAGCATTTATATGGAATCTTCCCCACTCTGCATTCTTAGCAAAACATGGATTTCACTCAGCACAGTATCTTTGTTCTACTATATATTGCTTTTGATTGTTTTTCCACTCCTACTCCCCTATCCCTGGGCTTTAAACTTTCAGAAGATAGTAAACACGCATTTCTACTCTAAGCACTTATAACGTATTTTGTAGGTTAGAAAATTTAGTAAATCAGCATCACACTAAAAATCAATTCTCTCTCTCTCTCTCTCTCTCTGTCTCTAATAGTTTCTGAATCCAGAGGCACTTTACTACTGAGCCACATCTCCAGCCCTTTTTATTTTGAGACAGGGTCTTTCTAAGTTGCTTAGGGCCTCACTAATTTCCTGAGGCTGGTTTTGAACTTGAGATCCTCCTGCTGCAGCCTCCCAACTCTCTGAGGTGACAGGCTTGCACCACCATGCCCAGCAAAACAGAAAATCAATCTTTCTTTCCCCATGTTTATTCACAGGACAGCCTAAGCAGATACCCTGTCTCTAATTGTAAAACAGTCACACAGGTATAAAATAATTAATTATATAAAAATATCAACTTATGGTAGAAGCTAATTCAGGGACTACAACCATGGCTCTTAGGAAACACCCCCACTATGTCCTTGCAGAGGCACCTACTGTCATTAGGTGGCTATTTCTATTTTGACATTTTGAGGCTCTACTCACCCCCACCCCAGCCACTCTCTTCTGAGTTCTATAAACTTGGTACTACACAGGAGTAGCTTCGCTAACACACAAACATAAATAGCACTTTTAAGGGCAATGCACTCCACTGATAATCTATTGCAGAACTTCTGAGTGCTGAAGCAAGACCATGTATCTAGGTTTTAATGATGTGCAGGAAAGTACCAGCTGTCTCAGCCATTAAAACAAAACATCACCAAGAAGGGCATGCATCTGCCAGGCTGGTCCATTCCAGGGATCTCAAAGAAAGTTTGCTGTGGTTAAAATTATTTTCAGGGTAATGAACATTTGCATAGATCTTGCAAAATATGCAAAAATCTCCAAGAAGTCATTTACACAAACTGGGGATTTAGTTAACAAGTAACTGATGTGTGATTCTGACTTTAGAGTCAGTCTTCTTATGTCAGAATAAAATGTAAGCATGTACCTCAGTTGCCTGCTGGCTTCCTGGGACCCTCCACAATTCTTTTTTTTTTTCTTCTAATCAGTTACACATGAAAGTAGAATGTTTTTTGGTTTGTTGTACACAAATGAAGCACCATTTTTCACTTCTCTGGTTGGACACAAAGTAGAGTACACATCACATCATTCGTGTAACCATGTATGTACCTAGGGTAATGATGTCTGTCTCATTCCACTACCTTTCCTACCCCTGCACCTTCATCCCTCCTTCCCCTCCTCTTTGCCCAGTCCAAAGTTCCTCCACTCCTCCCATGTCACACTCCATTATTGATCACCATCCATTTATCAGAGAAAACATTTGGCCTTTGGTTTTTGGGGATTGGCTTACTTCACTTTGCATGATATTCTCCAGATCCATCCATTTACCTGAAAAGGAATGATTTTATTCTCTTTTAATGCTGAGTAATATTCCACTGTGCATATATACCACAGTGTCTTTATCCATTCATCTGTTGAAGGTCCCCTAAGTTGCTTCCACAGTTAAATATTGTGAACTGAGCTGCTCTGAACATTGGTGACACTCCACACTCTGATTCTCTATTTCAGGGTAGGAGCTCTGTTTGTTTTCAGATGGGACCTGAACTTGATTGTCTTTTCAGGGTTTTGCAAATCCAAAATAATACTGTGATTATACGAAACAAGGAAGACTTATCAGATATGCTTGGAGATTGTGGTTTGCAGAGGTGGGCTGCTGGGCTACCTCTCTCAAGAAGGCTTCCATGTGGACCACAGAATGGTCAGAAGGGGAAGAACAAAGTAGAACAACTTCCCTTAAGCAATCAGGTTTCAAAATATAAAGATATTAGGCATGGAGGCTAATTTCATCTTTTTAAAAACAACTAATGAAAGGTCCAGCTGTCCAAGACTCAGCAGTGTGGACTGTAGTCTCCATTGTCACTGATCACAGCCCCACATGGAACAAGACATTCCTGGCTGTCAGTCAGCAGGGCACTCACAATTACTTTAAAAATAACTTTATCAAGTAAGTTATCTTGGATTGATTTATGCCATTTTTCTTCCTCAAATGATTTTTCCCTTTATCCTTCAAGGCACAAAGTCTGTTTTGATAGTCTAGCCAAAAATAATCCCACTTTATCAGAAATTCAATTTAGTACATTGAATTATGCATCTCCTAAAGCATCTGTATTTTGAATGCAGGTTGCTTCCTGTTCCTTAGCCTATGTCCTTTGTGTTTCTTCAGAGAACATTGTAAAAGACCTTGCAAATGGTAACATGATAACTGCCTGAGGAAAAAATGATCTTAAAAAACATGTACTTTTTAAAATTAAAGCATCTTAATTTTACAGAATGGGTTTCATTATGGCATCCTTGTGCATGTAAATAACATATTTCAATCATATCTTCACCAACATTTAAGTATTTTTTGTTGTTGTTGTTTTTGTATTCTTGGTAAAGGTCATTCTGACTGGGCTAAGATGAAATCTCAAGGTAGTGGTGATTTGCACTTTTCCTGATAGCTAATGACATTGACCATCTTTCCACATAATTATTGGCTGTTTATACTTCTTCATTTAAGAAATGTCTGTCCAGTTCAACTGCCCATTTATTGATGGGACTGTTTATTAAAACATGTATGATGCTTTAAGATGTGGGTTGAAAAATTAAGGCCCCTGAGCCAAATCTGACCAACTTCAGCTTTTGGACAATCAAAAGAATAATATTTCATGAGACTTAAACATTGCCTGGTATTGAAGTTTTAACATCTCTAAATAAAGTCTCACTGCACTGAGGCCACACTCGCTGTTTGCCTGTTATCCACGGTTGCTCTCACCCTGCAGTGATAAAGCTGAGTAGTTATGAGGGGACTACATGGTCTACAAAGACAAAAACATCTACTATGTAGCTCCTTTTGAAAAAGTTTGCTGATGGCTGCATTAGGAAGGACCACATTGACTAGAAACCAAAGTAAGTTTGGTGAAAAATAGATAAGAATTTTCCCCATAATATCTCCATATTGCTTTAGAGAGATCACTCAAGCTGTAATCCACTGAACTCTCTACTGCTAATATGCAATGATATCAACAGTATAAGTTCTCAATGTGTGATTAGCAGTATTTTTTTTCAGTGTAGCAGTGGTGCAATAAATGGCATTCGACATTATGATTCTATATTTTTTGCTTAGCATTGCATCAAAATTTTAATTACATCTAACTGACCAAAAGCAATTTATGATAAAGTTGTCTAACAAATGTCTTATCCATTACAGCTCTTTGTCTACATGGCAGGAGAAAATAGTGCAGAATTGTCCTTTCTTCATAGTGGTTATAAACACTAGTACCTGCGTTCAATTATCTGGTTTGAACATATACTTCCCAGTGTTATGCCTAAGACAAAAGGTACCTATTAATCTACAGAATCTCTATGATGCCCACTGTATGAATCTCTTTGAGGAATGTTACCCAGTAAGTATTTACTCTCCACCACATTTTGAAATAATTACCCACCCAAGTTGTATCAGTGGGAAACACAACATGAGCAGCAAAGAGCTTTCCGAAACCCCACAGGCAGAAAGAAGACATATCACATTACTTTATATTGTTGTTTTCTGAATGTTCATTTTCTCTCTTCTCACATAATAGGAATAATGGCCACAGCACTGAGTATTATCAATTCACTTGGCTGCATAATTAAGGGGAAAAATCATTTTGGCCCTAAATACACTGCAGTAAATATGATCTCTTAACGAAAAAATAGATGTTCACTGAGAATCCCATGCAGTATACAGTTCAACAGTCAATGCTTCATAATTACTTACATAATTATATGCTGATTACCATTTCTTTATATTTGTGCAAATGTTTGAACTTAAATACTTCTTGAGTATGTACACACCCACACTAACACTCATGCATTAGAAGGAAAAGTTATGTTTTCCTATACAAAGCCAGGCACAGTATCATCTAGCAAACTAAAAATGCTGGCAGCTCTACTTCAAAGACAGAAAGCTCATATAAAAATACAAATTTTGTCATATACCTTTAAAACTCCCTGGATGGCACATCCAGATTGAAAATGTTCTTAGGAGAAGGAATCTAGGATGCCATGTAGAACAAGCAAATGCTACTCCCAGTATTTATGTGTTCATCCAATGATACTTACTAATTAGTGCCCTCATGTCCCTTGGTGACAGCAAACAATGCCACACAGCAGTAACATGTCCCCAAATGGCAGCAGCCTTCACCCACCTCCGTGTATGTGAAGATTAGAGAAGCAAATAATGTTCACACCATTGGAATAAAGGATGCATTACCAACCAGAGCCATTCAAAATGGCAGTCTGCATAATCCATTCCTCCAGCTCAGCAGATTCCAGGAAGCTGAGCAGGTAAACAAACTGGACAGAATCATCAAGTTCAGAGAATAGAGTTTCATGGTTCAACCCCACAACAGTCCCCAGACCCAGCCCTTTGGTTCTCTCTTGGCCACCTTCCAGAGATACTGGGTATTCAATGGCCATGCAATGGGTCCCTGGAGTGAGCAACTTCCTCCACAATACCTTGTAAGTTCACTCCCCACAAGCTGGAGTCCAGCTCATCCTGGGTACACGGAGTCCTCCCCATCCCCTTCCTCTGCCTTTTAATTAATTAATTTATTTTTACTAAAATTGTCCTCTTAATTAAAAGGAACACATTATCTCCAGTTTAAGTGACAGGTGAGGATATTAGTTTTGTTCCAGGGATCTTATAAATAAGCAAAGTAAGCCTGGATGGTAAAAAGAGACACGAATAAGTCAAAGACCAAGATAAGAGCTTGATACATTAGCTGCCAGGTGAAAGGTGGAAGAAGTCAATAAGTCTAATGGCCAGCCAGGGGTACAGGATGCTCTTTTTTTTCTGGAAACATCAAGTTATTTTAAATTTCTTTCTAAACAATAAATATCAACAATAAAGTATGCCCCTAGAGCATCATGCTTCACATTCAAATGTTTTCCCCTTACTCATAGAATGCTGATCAAAGATTTCATAATCACCCAAGTTGCAATCTTGCCCATCTGCATGGAATTTCATGTGACTGGTACTATCACAAGAAGGCAAAACTGCATAAGGGAACGTCCAATGCAAGGGCAGTGATTATAAGCTCCAACCATGGGTCAACAGTTTCACAGGCTGATAAATGAATAAATAAACAGCATGTTGAATAATATTTATTTGTATCTTAATGCACTAATGAAGCCTAACCATTTTCCATTTCTGCAATCACTGTCCGGTCTCCTTTTCACTGAACCCTCAAAGAAATTACAATGCATTCCTTATGGACATTATTAGCTGATCTTATGCCAAAACAAACAAACAAAAAACTGGAAATCACTTGAAAATCAGCAAGTTACAGTACAATATCTGGATTAAATCTCTCCTTGCCACAGTTGGCAAATAAAAACTCTAAAAGCTGTTTAATAATGTGACAATGCTTTCAAATGATGGAAAGTCACATCACAAAAGATAAACAGACTCTATCTTCTTTCATAGCACCTTCCAATTACACACCCCCATATTTATATATGTAAAGATGCTGGCAGAATCTGATTGTTCCCCACTGTACACTGTTCTCATAGAACAATTTTCAATTCAAAATTTCTCCATCAAAAATAGCACCCAGTACTATGCATGTAAGCACAGAGTTCTGTCACCTGACATTGTCTCAAACTTACTTAATTTCAAGGGAAGCAACATGCAGAGACGTGAACAGCGATTGCATCTGTGCTTCTCATCCGTAGGAATAAAAGGAGGCACATGGAAGACAGGACACACTGATAAAGCAAGAGCTCTGTGCACTGCCACTTCTCAAATTAAAGTGTTTATCAGTGTTTCAGTGAGAGTTGCTTCAACTGCCTAGATGACCCCTAGGAATAGACCTTTTCTTGCATTCAGGCTCTGAGTTCATGGAAATGGGATGGAGCTGGGTGTGTGGAGGGCTGGAGGATAGCATAGGAATACCTGAGCAGGCTTTTCCACTGTCAGGGGCTCTGCAATTTATGTTGAGCAAGAAAAAATAAATAAAGTTCACAGGAATTAGAAGACAGTGTGTGGGAGATGGACCCTGCATAGTTGAGAATTATAGAAAACCACAAATAAAACACCCTGCACAATATCTGCCACTGAGGAGTGGCATGCAACAGTGCTCACTATTTCTGTGCAAACTTCCAGACATTAACTGTCAACTGATAATCATGAAGGAAAGTCCTATTTTCACATCAGTAAGCATGTTCACAAAGTCAAACTCAAATTGTCTGCAAGATGACAGAGACATTGCATAAAGGAAACACAAACTGTATTTAAGGACCTGTTCTCCCAAACTCTAGATGATAGGAGAGCTGAATCAGCAAGGAGTACTTGAAGCAGGATCCTGTGACTGCACTCATTCCACTACTCATTCCAGGAAAATGGTGTCTCAAGAAGGAAAGACACAGCCGATCAACATAAGAGCCACAGCTAGAGCCTGTCAACCATCACCATCATACAGAGAGTCTGACCCTCTCAGCCACTGGGGCTCTGGGGATGGTCATTCCTGGCCAGCTGCTAACAACACAGCCCTGAGCTTTCTCACTTAGGAGCACCTCTGAGGAAAGAAGAAGATTCCTTTGCACAGCTAACCTCCTAGGGAAATGTGTGCTTTTGTCCATCCACTTAAAGCCATTCACCTGGACAACATTTAGAGATAAAATATTCAGAAACATTTTTGGTAACCACCCTTTCCCTCGATGTCTCCAGTGTACAGTTGCCACATGGACACACCCATCTCCTCACACTCTTCAGCATCACACCCTCCCTCCCCTCGGAGGCATCAAGGAGGAACCATCTGATGCCTGTGGAAGTATCAAGAACGCACCTTGCTCACAGAGCCTTAGTGCAGCTGAAAGCCCCCTGAACCGAAATTTAGGCAATCTAGAGAAACTCCCTACTAGGCCAAAAACTGGCTGTGGGACTCAGAACAAACTCCTGGAAATGCTTTAGACCACACTGCTCCTGTTTCTATCAAGGGCAGGTCTGATATACATGCAGAGATGTACATATGAATGGGTGTGCAAATAAGTAAGTCTATTATATCCAAGTACTATGGTCCCCTATGCACTTTCTTTCTTCCTTAACAAATACTTCTTCCTGAGTTTCAACTCTCTAGTAATTCAGGGCTTGCTGATCATAAGCCCCAGCAGCTTTTTCTCAGACTCTCCCTACTTCGTCTTCTTTCTCCTGAAATGCACCCTCAGAGTTCCACCTTGCCTGAACTGACTTGGAGATGCTCACACATCTCTGCTCAGCCCCTCTCTGCCTCTCTGCTCACCATGGGTTCTGAGCTTCATCCTTTCAAACAATACTCCAACTTCACCCCTAAGCAGTCCTGCTAGTAGCTGTCACATAAAAGGCCTCTCCACCTTAATCACACGCCATGGTACCCAGAGACACTGGCACTGATAATGATTCCAACTCTTTGGTTTCTGCAGTCTCCTAGATCCTATCATTCAGAGGAATCTCATGCTGTCCTCAACCATCTCTTCTCCACACTGGGCGACACCATCCAATTGTTTGTCATTTCTTTCAGTTCTGACCCCATGATTCTCTTCATCTCCAATGCTCTCTTTTTCACTCCAACTGTCATGGTTTGGGGATGTCAGTAACCTTTCACTTGACCTATTTTATTTTAAAACAAGAAAAAATTAAATTTTTATTTCTGATTATAACATCACAATACAAAAGTTAAATAATTTTTTAAAGGCCTCTACAGTTACTCCCTTCATACTTGTATAAAATTTAAAAACTCAGTTTCCACTTTATTGTTAAAATCATAACTTAAAACTTTCTAATGAAGTCTAGAATCCTCAAGAAGGAATTTATATTCACTTGAAGACTTTGTAAATATGTATATTGAATGTTTTTTTAAACATTCAATATACATATTTTAAAAATCCAGACAATCTTTATTGCAGCTTACCTTGTCAATTTTATCATTAAAGGTGGTTGTTTTTAACTTCTTCCAGCAGTTAATGTGAAATTCTATTTTACAATACTGGCAACAGCTGATTCGTATAAAACCCTGGATTTCAAAACATTTTAATTCACATTTTAAAGATGTCTATGCACATACACTTACTCATTTCCTCATAGCACACATATTAAGATAAAAAGAGGGGGCTGGGGATGTGGCTCAAGCGGTAGTTCGCTCGCCTGGCATGCGTGCGGCCCGGGTTCGATCCTCAGCACCACATACCAACAAAGATGTTGTGTCCGCCGAGAACTAAAAAATAAATATTAAAAATTCTCTCTCTCTCTCTCTCTCTCTCTCTCCTCTCTCTTATTTTTTTTTTTTTTTTTTTTTTTAGAGAGAGTGAGAGAGGAGAGAGAGAGAGAGAGAGAGAGAGAGAGAGAAAGAATTTTTAATATTTATTTTTTAGTTCTCGGCGGACACAACACCTTTGTTGGTATGTGGTGCTGAGGATCGAACCCGGGTTGCACGCATACCAGGCGAGCGCGCTACCGCTTGAGCCACATCCCCAGCCCTCTCTCCTCTCTCTTAAAAAAAAATTTAAAAAAAAAGATAAAAAGAACTGTTGCATTCATTTGGCAGATATAACTAGATAATCTATCTCCTTGAAGAGGGATAAAATACTCTGTACTACAAAATGCTGAGTTCTATAGATACAGAACTTGGCAAAAATCTTCATTTCCACAGCTGACATCTGCATTATCCTTTACAGAATATCAAATATCTTAACAAACATTTCATCTGATCTACTAATCTAAGAGTAGGACAGTTATCTTCTTGAATAAACCAAAAACTTAATCACTTAATTAAGCACAAGTTAGGATTTTGGGTTTAATTCAGTGATTGCACTGGCCTTTATATTCTTGGACTCAATTTTTACAAGGCATTAGAAATCCAACAAATCAGAGGTAACAATCTCACTTTGTTTCCTATGTTCCTAAGGAAGAGGCAGTTACATGAAACATGGCTAGAGGAAGAAATGAAATTAGCTAGCCTGTCATCTATGGTCACCACACCAGCCCTAAACATTTATTTCAGTGGCCCTGGCTTCCCATGTGAGATGACCTAAAATAGTCCAGGGCAAGGGGCAGGCAAGGTGACAACTTGGGTGCCTCCAATTACAGAATTTATTCTGGATTCATTTTTAAGGCATGACTTTGCAAGTTAGTGTTCCATTGTACATTTCATTTTTTACCTTAATGTCTGGATCAGTTATGTATATCTGGATTTTGGAATATCCACAACACTTCTGATAGCAACAAATAGCATCTGGCACTGGAGGGAACCTACATTCTTCAATAAATTTCTCTAACAGCATCTAAAGCAAAATAAGCAAATCTGATAGTATCACAACACTGATTTCTCAATAAAAAATGCTTGTGATTCCTCTTGCCATCAAAACATTTTCAGCATAGAAATGAATGTTTTTACCCAGGACAAATTATATGTATACAACTTTTAAAGATTTTCCTTTTAAAAGGAAGCTGATACAAAGATATGTAAACAAAGAGAAATGAACAAAATTCTTGTTTTTAGAATTTCAGTCAGAATCAAAATCTTGCCCTCTGTTATCATCAAAACTGGTTTTGTAATTTATAGTTTTTAGAAATCTCCTTTAAGAATCAAGAGGGAAGCTGGGTATAATGGCGCATGCCTGTAATCCCAGTGATTTAGGAGGTTGGGGCAGGAGAATCACAAGTTCAAGGCTAGTCTTATCATCTTAGGCCCTAAGCAACTTAGCAAGAACCTGTCTCAAGATAATACACAAAAAGGGCTGGGAATGGCTCAGTGGTAAAATATCTCTGGGTTCACTGCCCAGAAACCAAGGGAAAAAAAAGGAAAGAATTAAGAGAAATCGAACAATTAAGATAAAATAAGCCTTAGGGCAAGCCTGAAAATCCTATGATTCATCTCTTTCTCAATGTAACTTGATCTAAAATCCTAACACTCACATTCATCTATCTCTGCCACATGTATTTGTTAATACTCTAGAGAATTAGAAGCCCCCAAGAGACTAACACCATGCTTTCAGTACTGGTTTTTTGTTGTCAATAACTTGTATATCTCCATCCCAATATGGTATAATGAGAGGAAAATCTAATAATCTCTGTGCTTTATTTTTCTGTAACAGCTTTGTTGATATAAATATAATAAAACTTACATAAGAGTACAGTTCAGTGGCTTTTAATATATCCAAAATGTTGTACAACCATCACCAATCTAAATTTAGCTCATTTTCATCATCCAACAAGGAACTCAATACTGTTAGCAGTTCCTCATCTTTTTCCCCTAATACCCAGACCTAGACAATCTATTTTCTGTCTTTGTATACAGATTTGCCTATTCTGGATATTTCATATATACAGAATCATACAGCATGTGACCTTTGTGTCTGGCTTCTTTTATTTCGTACAGTGTTTGCAAGATTCATGCATGTTGTATCAGTACTTATTGTTTATCTATTCATCAGTGGATACTTGGTTTGTTCCCCCTTTTGGGGCTATTATGAATTGTGCTGCTATAAACATTCACGGGCAAGTTTTGGGGAGAATATGTTTTCCTTTTTTTGTACAAATCTAGGAGTGGATATGCTGTGTCACATGGTAACCCTATGTTTAACTATTTGAGGAACTGCTAGTCTTGTTGTCCCAAAGCAGCTGCACCATTTTACGTTACAACCAGCAAAGTATGAATGTTATAATATTTCCATACCCTTGCCAACACTTAATATCTATGCATATCCTCAGAGTGTGAACCAGTATCTCACTGTGTTTTTATTTGCATTTCCTTAATGGTTAACAATATTGTACTAATGGGTTATCACTATATTTTCTTTGCAGATATGTCTATTATATACTTGTAAATTCGATTATTTGTCTTTTTACTATTAAGTTGTAAAAGTTGGCCCCTGCACTTTTAAAAGCTTCGTACAAAAGCAAGTTCTGGTATATGAGACAAAATTTATTAGTTTTTCTAGAATTGGTAAAGCATCCATATGGCTCCAGAAATGACACTAAATTCATAATTCAATTCATAAACTCAGGTACCATCTCAATAATGATATTAATATAATAAAACAGTAATACGGTACCTTCCTCTAAGTACAACCAGTACAGCATCCTGCTTAATAACACATGCTCTAATGTCAGAATGCCTGAACTCAAGTTCCAGATCTACCACTTCCTTGATGCTTAACCATGAGCTCATCACTTCACCTATCTAAACTGTAAAATGGAAATGATCATACTACACAATTCTCAAGGCTGCTGTAAGGAAAATGTAATGATGAATGGAAGGTGTGTCACTAGTACCTAGGAAACGTGCATTGAAAGTCATTGTTTCTCTTTCAAGGGAGAATGCATGTCAGGGACTTTGAGGAGAGTACTACTGTCTGTCTTTCAACACCTGCATCACTTAATATAGCTAGCAGGGAACATTCTCAAAAACAAACTGTTACCTTTATTTTCTCTGGCTGAGACTCTTCAATAATCACATTACTGGTGGGCCAAGTTAACACTTCTGGAAGACGACAAATCAAAGTTTTTGTTTTTTCAAAATGATTGAGAGCTTCTAGGAATCTAAAATCAGAATTAGGAAAAAAAAGATACTGAAGATGTGATGTGATATTTTCATTTACTACAAGAGTTCGCAAGACCTAGAGCTTCTTGGTAGGAGTACCTTCAATAAAACATCAGATGGAAGTATTCAATGAACACTAAATTTCCTTTAAATAAAACTAAGGTTTATTGCTGCTTGCTATTACAGTAATATAAACTAAATATAACTGTGTCCTGGCCTTTGGCTTTATCATGGTAAGGTGTGTGCTAGTCCTTTTAAAATGCAACTTTGTTCCATTCAAAAAAAGATACTGAAGTATTGGATTATGAAGTTAATGAGGGCTTTATTCTCTTTAGACTAAAAAAAGAGATTCCCTGCTTTTTCCAATCTTGAAACTATTTTCTAATTTAAAAACTTATTTTTGCCTATACATATGTAAAGATTCATATGTAGGGCTGGGGTTGTAGCTCAGTGGTAGTAGAGTGCTTGCCTTGCACACGTGAGGCACTAGGTTCGATCCTCAGCACCATATAGAAATAAACAAATAAAGTTTAAAAAAAAGCCAATAACTCACTGACAAAAAATTGAAAAAAAAAAGATTTATATGTAGAAAAGCTAGACTACCATCCACCATAAGACAATTATCAATAGCAGGATACAAATGGTACATTACAATGCCAAAAAAACAGCTATTAGACTTTTACCCACATCATATTACTTAGGAATTAAAATGTAAATGCCTTTCAACATGGCAAAGACTTTTCAGTTTACCACATTTCCATGATTTTACACATTTATGTTTCTTTCCTGGACCTTGTGAATACCAGCATATCACCGTTGCATTAAACAAGTATGTCCTAACAATTTACACTACGCTTTGAAATTAATTTCATTTGCTATTACTATAAAGGTGATTGCTAAATCCTATTTCCCTTGTAACTACTTGATCCTTACAGACCGATTCAAAAGTAACTTCATGAAGTAAAAGAATTTTCTTTAATCTTCAAAAATCTACAAAGAGGTTCCAGGCACACTCTAAGATTGGGTTCCCAAGAATCTCATAAAACTTTCCCTAAAAAGTTAGATGAAAATATGAGGAAAATTAAAAATTATAAGAGATATTTCAATCAGTGAACAATTATTTCTTTATAATGTAACCTATGTATATTGAATGCAAGTGGTTGGAAACACAGATTTCTTTTTTTAAAGCCCAAGACACAATCCTGTTCCCTAAGGGTCATACAGACAATCTGGGGAAACAAGACTAAGAGCAATGCAACATTTAGAGAAAAGTTGTATTTTGAACTTGGAATAAGGATTTCTACTATAATAGAAATTCAGAAAGGTTTTTATGCTTAACTTATGATGTATTTAACATCATGTTAACATGTACCTTTTATTAAAAACACTTTCATACAATTTTTTTGGAAATAGGTGCTTAACATCAAAATGTATAAACCATATTTTATAAAGTACTAATTTATATCAATTCAGTCACCATTTATAGATGAAATGTACAAATGGATATTAAATTCTTCATGTTAAATATTACTCACTTTCTTATGAATTGCAAAATTAAGAATCATCAAGAATTGCACTGATTGATCTTGCTTTAATACTTAATATTGATACTAAGATGTCAGCTCCTCAAAGTAAATCACAATCATAATAGTGTGCCACACATAAGGTAACAAAATAATTCCAGAAAAAGGATCATCATCACATTAAGACTTCAAATTTATCAGCCTGGAAATTAATGTCATTTCTACTAATCTTTTTTTTTTTTTTTTTTTTTTTAATATACTTTTCCAATTCCACAATAGGCCAAGCAATCAAGTCCCTCATTGGGGTAGTGTTCAATAATCCTTTTAAACTGGTTTTCAGCTTCAGATAATTCTTTTAATAAAGGTGAGAACAATAATCACTTATGCAAGAAGAAAAATGTTAAAACAGACTTCACCCCAAAGTTGATTCCTTTCGTGTAATATTTAAAAAAAAACTGTATATTAAAAAATTCTTATGGAAAAATTACACTGTCTGCATTTCATTTTCTTAGAAGTTATACAAATTTCCTATAGCTAATCAGATGAACATATGGAAACCCAGGAATTCAACAAATACAACCTTGCCAAAAATATAAGACAGCCAACTATATAAATGTTTCTTTGTACACACAAAGTGATGGCCTACGCTGGCTAATACTATAAGATGTAAATTCATGATAAAAAAACACACAAATACAAATACACACATGCACACACATTGTAATCTACATCCTATTAAGTACTGCTCTCTTAGACAAAAGCTATCTTAAAAATAGCCCCCCCTCAAAAAAAATAGCCCTTTAGAGGCATTCCAAGAATGTCTGAAACAAGGGCTGGACTGTGGTCAACTCATGACTTCCTTAAGGGTCTATGCTGATGAAAATCTTTTAAATGCATAAATTCTACCATATTCATAGTTTTTTTAAAAAAATGTCTATTTTACAGTAAATCATGAGTATAATAAACTATTTCTTTAATTCCAATAAGGGAAAGCATGAAATTTATTATTCTGTGAAGATAGAATTAAAATCATGAAGTCCTGTTTCCATTGATATATTATAAAACAGAATTAGACAGGCATTAATAGAAGGCATTCCATCTGTCACATCAAGAACAAGGAAAATGAACCTCAGGCACTGTAGATTCTCAGAAGTGAGTAAAACATGAACATCAAGTTTGATCTTAACTAGGTAGCAAGTTAGAGTTGAACTTTCATTTTATCAGGTAAGTTTAGCATCCAAGTTGGCAGAAAGGATATGTTATAATACTTGAAATCATTCTAGAGAACCTCAAACAAGGTTATAACACTGAATAGCACAGGTAAGTAAGCATCCCAGGAAAGTAAAAGAAGAGCATGAGTAATGGGGACCACTAGAGCTCACACCTACATGCAGACCATATGCTATTACCTGAATCCTCCACTTAAAAATTAACCAAACACCAAACTACTCATCACCCAGAACTAAGAGCTATTAAGCATGGTCATGTTCACTTCAGTTTTCTAATAAAACAGCATAACACAAAGTTGAGATCTCCTTTCTAACTTCCTCAGGCCCATTCCCTCTTTTATCAATAAATGTTGTCATTATCTTAAATATGATAAACGGGTAGTCCATGATATTTTTTTCTCAGTTTTACAAAATGCAGAGATATCCATAAACAATATTTAATATTGTTCTATACGAAATGATACACGAGTGTTATCACAATGTTTGTGTTTTCCAACCTGCTCTTTTCCTTCAACTTTATGTTTTTGCAATTTGCCTACCATAATATATTAGATTCTTTATTTTTTATGTAAGTAAGATGTAGAATCGCAGTATTGCAAGCATTACTTTTTTCTAATAGGAATACAAAGTTTTCTTTAAAAAAAAAAAAGAAAAAAAAAGCATAAACTATTTAAATTTAGCTATTTCAGCCTTTCAAGAAAGTACACAGAAGGAAATGAGCCAAAATGGAAAAACAGTTTTTATATATCTTACAAAACCAATATCCTATTTTAATTGTTAGTTCTCTGTGTTACAATCTTACCTCAGGCTGTCCTATTCCAAGCAGAGAAATGGCAAATCCATATACTACTAATACATAGTTAATCATGGCCAGGTTCAATTGCTGTCAATAAAAAGGCTTTAGTTAAAAATCTAAACATAAATCTGCCAGTTTACATCACATTAACCTTCTAGCCACAACAGTGTAATAACATCACTAAACAAGTGTAATAACATCATTCATCAGTATGATTGAATTAAAGATCAAATAGAATTAGAAAATATATTTTGCAAATACAAAACTATTATATTCATATCAAGTATTTAAAACACAAAATCAGTGCTGGGGTTGTGGCTCAGCCATAGAGTGCTCGCCTAGCATGAGCGAGGCCCTGGGTTCCATCCTCAGCACCACATAAAATAAATAAATAAAATAAAGGTATTGTGTCCAACTACAACTAAAAAAAATATTTAAAAAAAAAAAAATAAAACACAGAATCGATGTGTCAGTTGTTTAAGGCATAGTTCGTACTAAATTAGAATAATTTTTAATTAAAATCATGTGCTTTTGCATGTATTAGTAACAGATTAAGTAAGATATCTGCTCTTTCACAATCTTGCTTAAGCTACTCATTTATCTAGTTAATTCCTTCTTGCTGGATAAAAAAATGCAACCTAAAAGTGAGTCCAAATTTTTGCTTTATTAAAGGACTCCTTTTCATAAAAGGAAAGGCCAGAAGGTTCTGACAACCCAAACAACGGTCAAAAAGAGAACATAAGCATGGATCATACATTGAATGTAATCACAAACTCTGAATTGGGATCATCACCTGTGCCCTGCCCCACAACCTGGAGGAGAATCACCTGCTCCCAGCCCAGGTATAAGGTATATAAATTCGAGTTAAAGCCATGATTTTTTCTAAATTCATCTGAAGTGCACTGGTATTGATAAACAAGCTATGATTTGGCAATTTTACCTTTATTTTTTGTGGATCTAAACCATTTAGCAACTCTGTAAAGGCCTGCGCAGCACTTCGGCAATGCTGCTCCAATAAGGCTGTGTAACCATCTTGAATTAAGCTTCTTAGCATTTTCATTATATTAGCAAAATCCTGCAAAAAGAAAAAAAAAGAAAAAGAAATTTTATTTCACTAGTGCAAATCTACAGCTTTTTAGTTTAAAACTTACGATGTTAAGTTCACATTAACACTTTATAAATGATAATAAGTATTTAAATAAATACTCAAACTATGCTTTATTCATCATATTCCTTTCTCAGCACAGTACTGCCTCATTATCTTTATTCCTCTGCCACTGCCCATGAGAGGAAAGTTTGATTCATTTTATTCTATACAGTGCAAAGCTTTGCTTACTTTTTCAGTCTATACCAATAATATTTTGGAGTTTTAACAATGTAAGAAGAATACCAAACATCACTAAATAAGTAAATTGTCTGGGACTACAACAATTAGACACAGGACCTATGTACCCAAACAATCAGATTTTAACAACTGTCATCCTGTGCTGAAACAAACATTAATTTTAAGCAAGAAATACATATTTCAATCATTAACTACTCCTACTTCACATGTACTTAAATGTAACCAGAAAAAAATTATTGACAGAGTACAATATTAAATAAAAGGAAAAACATAAAAATAAAAACAAAATTGACATAATATACTCAAATAAAGTGATAAACACTTTACAAGTTGAAAACATATGTACAAACATTATACTGTGAATTCAGATTTTAGTTTCATGGCAATAGCCTTAAGTTACAAAAGTTCCACAAAGATGACAGAGGTAAGACATTAAGATAAAGTCTCGTCATCCTTGCCATACATGTGTACACCATTCAGAGAACAGAAAATACTAACCTAAACAATATACTCCTCACTGTTCCTAACAATACAGACTCAAAAGGTAAACTGTAGAGTTTAGTCACAGATTAACAAAAGATTCCTGATGGTTTCTAGCCAATGAACCAAAATATAGGGCAACTTTCCCCAAAAATATGATGGAAAAGAACAATTCTCATATTAACCTGGTTATCCACTATAGTAAAACACACATGAGAGCCACATTTATTTTAAGATGTGAATTTGAGATTACAGACCATGAAGTGGTGTCCTGTCAATCACTAGTTATTCACCTTTTTTAAAAATATTTTTAAAAATATTTTTAGTTGTCAATGGATCTTTATTTTATTTATTTATATGTGGTGCTGAGAATTGAACCTAGTGCCTCACACATGCTAGGCAAGCACTCTTCCATTGAGCTTCCACCCCATCCCAAATATGCTGTTTTAATCTCCTTTCTTATTCTAGGAACAGATCCACATAGCCTTGGAAATTATTTCCCTTAACATAACTTAACATAGGATATCTGTACTGTAAGTTTCATCAGAGCAGGTTGGACACTGTCAATGCAGACTCTCTCTGTCTGAAACATCTGGGAGGGGCCCAATAAAAACGTATTGAATGGGTTCACAAACAACTATCAATCTTTGAAAAATATTTAAAGTTAGTATTACTATTAAATCTTTGGCAAGAAATTCTACAGTTCTAACCACTGGTTAAATCTCTGGGTAACAATTTTTGAATTAGTATTTAAATTAATGATAGTCTGGTTTCTTAGCAAGCATATATTAATTCATGACCAGAGCTTTGCTATTTCTACTGGAAAAGCTTTTTCCGTTACCTGGTGTGCAGCTCTGGAAGATTTAGAAAACTGTTTCTCCAAGATGTTTTTCAAATCAACTGGTAAAGTCAACTGTGAACTAGAACTTAAAGAGAAAAGCATGTTTTAAATCATCTTAAAATAAAACAGTCCTGTTTATATAAAGAAAAATACGGAGTAAATGGACAGTCACATGTGAGTTCCTAAATAGAAATATTACTAAGACACTGATTTCCCCAAATTACTCTCTAAATCCAATGTAATTTCAATAAAAAGTCCCTATAAAATTAGAGGAAAAAAAATACCTGAATTTCTCTGATTCATTGTTTCGGGATTTTTGTTTTCCTTTATGTTTTGGAGGCTGACCTGTGAATACAAAAGCATTTGTTCCTGAGATCCACACATAAAAATCCACAAGCCTGAGAGCAAAACAATAAAAACATATGTAAATTGGAATAAGAAAGCCAAAGAAGCAATACTATATGAGAGCATAATTACAAACAGGTAAGCCAGAAGGGAAGGCAGGCACTGATGATGGTATTCTATGTATGATGTAAAATTATTACAAAGATAAATTATAATGGTGATAATAGTTATTTAGATTTGCAGCAGATACAGAGAGATATAGGCAAGGGCTCCTATTCTCAGGCATTTTACAATCAGATGGAAAGAAAGGACACATCGTTTTAGTAATGAAGAAAAGACAAGACTATGCCATTATTGACACATTAATTCCACAGCCAGTAACTTCTCTCCTAACTACAGAAGGAAGAAATCACTCACCTAAGGCAGAGTGGTTGGGGAAAGGGTTGGTGAGGATGCAGCCTTTCTTTGGTCTTAAGATGAATGATTTGGACAGACTGGTTGGAACCCAAGAGTAGAGTTCATTTATAAATACTAAGTAAACCTGTACAATCTTAAGACCTCTAGCAAGATAGAAGGCTAGAAAATGACTGCAAAGGCAGGCTGGTATGAATGTTCAAAAACCCTTTGCTTCAGATACCCATGAGTCATCAGGCTAGCCTTTATCACACTGACAGGAATCAAGCCTCTGTGTAGCAGGGGAGTGACACATTCAAAGCTACATGGAAGAGTGAGCATGGAGGAAGGACAGAGAATATGTGCTAGGTTTGTGGGGACAGCACAGAGCCAATCAAGGTCAATGAAATAAGAAGGGTGGAGCCCAAGCTGGCTTTAGTAGCCTCAGAAAGGAAAGGTACAGGAGTCTTAGTGTGATTTCTGCTTTGTGAGGTTGGGCAAAACTATTTAACCCTAATCCTGGGATTTCAAGTTCTTTTACTGAACGTGGATACTGATGAGTAGATAGTATTTAAATAAGTTATTTAAATGTGTTGTCTGCTAATAATAGCCTAAGAAATATTAATGAATTAAAAACTACCTTTCTAAAAAAAAAGAGCTTAATCCTCAAAGATGTTTCACATGGTGTTGGAATCACAATAGGTAAGACAAACACCTAAGTTTCCCACTCACTGTAAGCACACTAATTGCTAATCAACTGCAAATGTTCAGGGGTTCAACATGTGGAATTAGACCCCAGAGAAGACAGAATGTAGGTAGTAAAAGATAAAAATGGATAGAAACAAAGCCATTCAAAAGAAAACAAAGGAGAGAAAGTAAAGAGAGCAACAGGGTATCACTAACTGGAGGCCAACAATCCACTTCAATAACCCTGAAAGGTACTCTATATAAAAGCTTGAGATAAACAACTATTGGGTATAACAACCTTTAGAATCATTAACAAAAATCTATTTCCTTAAACTCTTGTTTTAAAAAACAGAGAAGCATGTAATCCACATGAGAAAGATTTTCCTAAAAATTGAAACTAAACAGGAATTAGCCTAAAGCATTCTTATGGGCTGAATGTGTTGCCCCAAGATTTGTTATGTTGGAAATCTAATCCCCAATGGTTTTAGGAGGTAGAACTTTGAGGAGGTGATTAGGTCATAAGGTAAAGACTGTGTTCTTGTGGACCTACGAATTCTGAATATTTTATTCTAAAGACTATGCATTTCATTAAACTCTGCTTCCCCTTAGAGGGTAGAAGTCCTGTTTCGTGACACCTGCATTATAAGAGGACAAAGAGATCTCTCATATATACTAAAAGGTGGAAAATCCTACCACTAGATATTTGTCAACTTTCAAGTTCAGATAACTACATTTAAAAAAATAAAACACAGAATAGAAATAATGTTAGATCATAAAACATACCTGCTAAACTTATAATGAATACTTTCTTCTTTTCCCCTACTATTCTCACCACCTATTGGATCTTTTTCCCTGGACCCCATATAACTTCTGCTGGTTGAGAAAGCGGTTTATCCAGCCCCCTGTGCTGAAGCTTAATGAAGCTCAGATTAAAGTATCTCAGTTTCTTGAACCCAATTACCATAAATTTTTTTGTTCTTCTTTGACACTCTCATTCTCTATCATATATAGACATTCCCTTCTATCTGTTGGTCTAGCATCCCCTCACCTAGGGGTAAACATTTCCCACTCCTCATAGATATGGCATGGCAGTACTATCAGTTTTAGTGTGCCATCCCAACAAGGGATAGCGGCTCTGACTGGTCAGTGGAAACATACCACTTCCCAGGTCACTGTAACTGATCCATGCTGGGACACATGACCCAACTGAAATCAGCCTGAGCCTTAGGCTTATTATATAGATACTGACAGGGGTTTCTTCTCATTAGAATTAATAGCTATGACAGATATTGGTTTGGGGCTCCTACTACAAAGTCAAAGTTTTTTTTAATGTGAATATGCTTTACTTTCTATATATATATATATAACTGTAAAGTTTAGAGACGATCAGGGCACATCTAGAGTGTAATGTCCATACACAGCCAAGCAAAGACCTATACTTGTTCTATTCTTTCTTGTTTTTTTCATGTATGACATGCTTCTGCCTGTGCATTGGTGTATATATGGTATGCAGTCACTTTCTGGAAAAAAAATCACTTAATTTAGAAGATAATTGGAGACGGAAATTGTCAGTTCATCCCTCATATTGAAGGACCACAACTTATTCCCAATGATTAAAACTTTATCCTGTGTATATTATCTCAATAGCTACAGGGTATATTTCTTTTTTTTAATTGAGTGATTTAAAAAAATAAATGACAATGGAATGCATTACAATTCTTATTACACATATATAGCACAAGTTTTCATATATCTGGTTGTATATAAAGTATGTTGACACCAATTTGTGTCTTCATACATGTACTTTAGATAATGATATCTATCACATTCCACCATCCTTGCTAATCCCCTGCCCCCTGCCTTGCCCTCCCACCCCTCTGCTATATCTAGAATTCATCTATTCCTCCCATGCTCCCTTTCCCTACCCCACTATGAGTCAGCCTTCTTATATCAGAGAAAAACATTCAGCATTAGTTTTTTGGGGATTGGCTAACTTCACTTAGCATTACAGCAGCACAATTCACAATAGCTAAACTGTGGAGCCAACCTAGATGCCCTTCAGTGGATGAATGGATAACAAAAATGTGGCATATATACACAAAAGAATTTTACTCAGCAATAAAAGAGAATAAAATCATGTAAGTAAAAGTCTTTTTTTAAATGAAGCCACAAGAACCTATGCTCAAACTTCCTCTTCTGGCCAAGATGGAGTAACAGAGACCAGATTTACCATCCTGCCTAATATGAATTTTAAAAACAAAAAAGATATGATTCCCTGGCTTATAAAACACTGGACACTGGGCAAGAAAACTTGAGTGATCCTTGAGAGAAGAGAAACACACAAAGTAAGACTTAAGACTGCTCCAGCTTACTGAGACAAACCCTCAGCCCAGGAAAAAGTCACTACTCAAAGACTGGCAGTCTCTCTCAGCTAAGGAGAGAGAGGTGGGAGGCAGGATTAAGGCAAGCTTGAGTTCATGAAGCAAGGACCATAGAGGGGAGAACTGCCGAGAGAACTTCAAGGAGTCCTCAATGGGTCTTCAGCTGAGCACTGTCAGCACATGTCTGTGGGAAGAGCTCTCTATCAGGGAAAGAGCTATCAGAAAGGCTAACAGTACAAGAGTCGGACTCATACAGTGCTGCTACACCCACAAACCTGAGTGGAAAATTTCAGAATTCAGGGAGCATTAAGTCCTCAGAAAGTTTGGCCTCAGTAGTGAAGGAAAAAGTTAGCCTTAGGTTAATGACACTATGGCCCCACATAATAGAGCTTAAAACAAGATTATTAAAAACTAACCTACTTGTATGTTATTTCACTGTATTCCAAAACAAAGCTCAAAGGTAATCAGAGAAAACCAAAGATATGCAGCACTAAACAAAGTAACATTCACAATGTTGAATTCCAATAAAAAATGACCAGGTATGCAAAGAAAGGAAATGTGTTCTATAGTGAGAAAAATCAATCAACTGGAAGCCCATAAATGACACAGATGATGGAATTCAGGATATTACAACAGTTGCTATAATCACATTCCATTCGTTGTAGAAGCAAGTAGAGACATGAAATATAAGACCCAAATTTAATTTCTAGAGATAAAAATTGAAGTATTTAAGATGAAAAATACCTGAATGTTAAGAAAGACAAATGAAACATTATCGATGAAAATATCCACGAACTTGAAGATACAGAAAAAAAAACTTTGTAAAATCAAACAGAAAAAAGAACGAAATATGAAACTGACAAAACAGGGAAACACAGCTGAGAAACAGAAGGACACACCACCACTGAAGCCAACCCCTAGACTTCTCAGGTACAACAGCCTACAGATTCTCTCTACTACCTACACCAAGGACCTGAGTCAGGTTTCTATCATTCACAAACAAGAATCTAACATACCCTTCAGAACTCCATCTCTTGAGGACTTTAGTGAGTCTATTATTTTGTATCTTGTAAACTACAGCAAAACACAATACGCACAGAAACATTAACATATCTCTATTGACTATACCATAGAATTTCTCATTTTTTAAAGCACAATGACTTATCCTCTCTCAAGCCTGAAAGTAAGTCTAGAGACAGGTGACCCTCTAGTAGTCTCCCCTATCTGAACCAATGGAACCAAAAATGGCCCATCCTCATGCAGAAATGGAAAGTACCTGCCTCTACAGGCTTATATCTTAGAGCTGTGACCCCACAGACTTGGGCTCATAATTCTCAAACAAAACATTCTTAGAAAAGTAAAGAACGCACCTTGCACGCTCTCCTTTTTTTTTTTTTTTTTGGCACTAGGGGCCTCAGAGGGGTTTAACTACTGAACCACATTCCCAGCCCTTTTTATTTTTAATTTTGAGATTCAGTCTTGCCAATCTGCTCAGGGGCTCACACTAAGTTGCTGAGGCTGGCCTCAAACTTGTGAACCTCCTGCTTCAGCCTCCTGAGTCTCTGAGATCATAAGTGTGTGTCACCATGCCTAGATGCATGCTCTATTTTAGCTTCTGAAGTAAAAATATTCTTCAATGAATATTTCTATCTGGTAAAATAAAAAGGAAAAATAGCTTACATATATAGTTACCGAATTTTGTGAATACTTAACTAGTGGTTGTATTTTTTAATCTATGCAAATTTTTTGCAATCATATGACATATCATAAAACATCCCAACTTAAAAATTAGTAAATATTTTGTCTGAGAAACCAAACCAGGAACACTCTATGAAAGTCTTCAAAATAATTCAGAAAGCCTTAATATTCTTCCCTAAATTTGATAATAGATTAAAATTTGTAAGAGGTATCTCTGGAAAACCAGTATCATAGACTGGGTTTCAGTATTCAGAACATTATCAATTCATTTGTTCTACAAATATTATAGAGTACCCACAAAATGCAAGGTGTAGTCATCAGCAAAGATACTGTTTCAAGCAAAAGAATGACTCATAATGGAAATACCAACAAATTTATCACCCTCTAATGCAAGTGCCATCCAGTTTCATCCTTCACTTGCAATGACACATTGAAAAGTCACTTCACATCTGTTGAACTCAATTTCTTGATGCATAAAATTAGACATTTAAAAAATTACTCAAAAACTTAGATGTAGAAGTCCACCTGGAAAACTTCACCATCTCCAGACCACTAGATACACTCCTAGGCTGCCTAAATTGTAACTTTAGGGGAGGGTAAGCACATCTTTAAAAGGTTCCCAGGCTGAGTCTTCCCTTTTACTTCACAACCTTCTGTACTTTCTCTTTTTTTATCATAGCAAATTAGAATATAAAGAAAAAATATAATTTTAACAACACTAAACAAAATAAAATTAAGTCCTACAAAGAATTTAATGAAGTCTAGCTGCAAAGCAGTAATGGAAGTATGAATGAGAGTAATTCTCTAAGGCCCTACTCACTGTAATTTTTTTTTAATTATGTGAAATCAGGAATACAGTATGAAAGACATGTGCCTTTGTGTGTCTTATTTGAATCTTTACTTTGAAAAACTTTTTGAATATTTTTACAAATTGGAAAAATACAGAGAATAATGTAATAAACACCCAGAATTTTGTTTTTATAACATTATAACATTTTGTTATATTTGCTCAGATTCTCTTTTTGTTGTTGTTGTTGGTACTGGGGAGTGAACTCAGGGACACTCAATCATTGAGCCACATCCCAGCCCTATTTTGTATTTTATTTAGAAACAGGGTCTCATTGAGTTGCCTAGCACCTCACTTTTGCTGAGGTTGGCTTAGAACTCACGATCCTCCTATCTCAGCCTCCTGAGCTGCTGGGATTACAGGTATGCACCACTGTGCCTGGCCAAATTCTCTTTTAATAAGAGAAAGGCAATGATATCAATATGGCTGCTTTGGAATCTCTTCAACCTCCTTTCCCTCCCTGACTGTCCAAATGCAAACACTATCATGGGTATGGGGCTTTTATTTATTTTTTCATTTCATGTTGTTTTTCAAATCCATAAATATTGATATGCCAGTCAACTACAATCTAATATTCAACTACTCATTTACTAAGTCAACAAATACTACTCCTGAGTGCCTGCTATGAACCAGGCAACTTGTCAGACAGTCCAGATTTAAGAGCAAACCAAACAGACGAAAAAGCCTTTCCCTGTAAAGCCCACATTATACTGGAAGTCACAATAAACAATATAAATAAATAATGTAACAATATTGAATAGTGTAAGAATATTTTCAATAATATGTCAAATGCTAAGAGGAAAAAAGGGAAAGAAGATAGGTAATGTCTCAAAGGAGCAGGGTTTGCATTTTAATAAGATGGCCAGGGAAGGTTTCATTGAGAAAAGGATGTTCTGTAAAGAATGAAAGGAAATAAGGGAGCTAGCTATGTTCTAGGGGAAAAGTGTCTGAGGCAGAGGAAAGAACAAAAACAGAATGAAATGGGCCAGGCCTGATGGGAGCAACAGTGAGGAGCCCAGGGGCCAATTCAGAGAGAGTAGTAGGAATGAGGTTTGAAGAATGAAGGGTGTTCAAGATGGGAACAGATTAAACAGATCAGAGTAATAACTTTGATCAAGTAAAAATACCAACTCATCCACTGCTTTATCAATGGACATTTAAGTATTTGAGACTTGATGCAATTAAAACAGGCCACAATGACTGACACTATATATTATGTAAGAAATTTTCTAGTTTGACACATGTGAAATGGAGTACTTGTTAGTGTAAAATCAAGTAATTATGAGGTATGCACATCAGAGTGCTCTCCAAGTTGGTTGTAAGCAATTCACACCTCCATCAGCTTATAGAGGGTTCCTGTTACTACACACTCAGTACCAATACTCTGGACCCTCAGTCTCTTTAATTTTTGACAATGTGAAGGATCCCAACACTATTGCATTGCTTTATTTACTCATCTATAGGTGGGTCTTTCTCTTAGAGGCCCTCTATTTTTCTCTGTTGGTTTCATTTTTCTATCTTTGTACCAATCCCCCACAAGTCTAATTACTAGGAAACAGATTTTCAAGTTTCTTATTTCTACTAGCCAATCAGGGTTTCTTGTATGAAATTATTTGTTTCACTGGCCCTTTTTCTACTGGGTTTTTATTTATTCTAGGAGTTCTCTGCATATTCGCAATACAATCCTATCAATTATATATAAATCCTATTAGTTATATAAATTATTGATGAACAAATGATCTCCCCCTGCTTATTTCCTTCATATCTTTTATGTATATAAGTTTTTAAGTGTGATGTAGAAAATTATATCAGTGTGGTTTATTTCACGCTGATTTATACATTGTGTGTTACTTAAGAAGTCCAAAGGCTGGGGTGCAGCTCAGTGGTAGAGCATATACTAGCATGAGGAAGGCCCTGGGTTCCATTCCTGGCACCAAAAAAAGAAAGGATAAATGCTTTCATATAATTCCTTAAAAGTTTTAAAGTTTCATTTCTCACATTTAGGCACACCTATCACTTGCAGATATTACCTCTCAATTGCTACAGTCCCTCTATGCTCTCCAGGACACCTCATGCTGGCACACACACATTCTCAGCCTCTCACAGCTACTGCCAAATCCCCATAGTGGTAGTGGAACTGAAGCATCCCCTTTCCTATTCTTGATAATTTCATCCAGCACTTTTACATATAAATACGCATCCCATATATTAATTTTCACAAAATATATAGTATTACTGGCTCAATGTAAAAATACAAAAGAAACCTACCTTTGGCCAAGTGCTCTTCAGAATAATGGCTCTCTTTCCAGCACCAAGTGCATTTCTAAACATAAAAAGAAAAAAATAAAATATTTAAACATCTCCATTCTTTTATTTTTGTAAAAGTACTGTATATTGCTATCTATTTTTATGTTCTGAATTTTCCATGTATATCATTTAGTCAAATAATAATTTTTTTTAAATCCACAAAATATACGTCCATTATAGGAAATTTGGAAAATACAAAAAGTAAAACAAAGGGGAAAAGTCACCCAGAGTCAAAATCACAACAACCCAGGAATAAGTATTTTCAGCATTTCTGAAGTATTTCCTGCATAGATCGTATCAACATCTTACCTATACATAACTAAAAATTTGAATATTTGTGTGCAATAATTTTGCCTTTCAATAATAAGACTTCTGTAGCCAAAATTTTAACTCCCAGGTCTTGTTAGCTAAGCTATTCGAACAGAGCATGCATTCCTGGATAGAAGGCCTAAGTTAAATCTAATTCAACTGCTAATTCTCCTGGGGCCTCAAAGAAGTCATTAATATCCCTGAACCCACCTTCTCAACTGTAAAATGAAGATAATAATTCTTTCTTTTCTAGCTGTTTTGAGGTAGATGCTAAGTTAGAAAATGTAAACATCAACATATGCATACTCAGTCTCTCAGTTGCCTGGCTTACCTTCAACAACCTCCCATACCTCAACTCAGTCACCTACCATCACACCTCTTTGGCAAAACTTAGCATCACTCAGAACTGTCAAACTCCTAAATCCACTTGTGAGGGCATCCAACTCTTACTGGTTAAACTATTTCCTACTATCTTCTCAGGGGGTCTAACTCACTGATTTGCCTGCTTTCTCTTTTTACTACTCCCCTATTTATCTGGTTTAAAATTGACTGGTTTATCATTTTGTATTCACACACATTGATTCATTATTCTTAAAAAGAGATTATAAAGAAGACCAAAACTAGGTATCATACCACCAGATATCAATTCCTAGTAAAAGGCTATATACAAAAAAGAAAAAAACATTAAAAAGTATGTAAGACAACTTAACCAACAGAAAACAAGAGAGAAACCAGGAATGGATTTGACACAATCACCTGATTTATGACAAAGTGACACTGCAGTGCTTGGAGAAAATAATACTTTTTTTAAGAAATGGTGCTGGGTCAATTGGACATTCATATGAATTTTGAACCCTACCTCACATGAAATACAAAAATCAACTTCAGAAGTCTTGCAGATCTAATTATCAAAGTTAAAATTGTAAAAGAAACAGAGTACACCTTGGTGGCTTTCGAGTAAGCAAAGACTACAAACAAAAAGCACTTACAATAAAGGAAATAATTAATAGAACCAACTATATTAAAATTAATAACTTCTCAGTGAAAACATCAAGAATGAAAATGTACTGAGAAGACATCTGCAACACAAGTCTGACCAAGGACTCATCCAGAATACAAAACAATACAAAAAAACTCCCACAAATGAATAAGACTTTCAACCTAGGAAAAATAAAAATCGAGCAAAAGACCATGAGAATATCCAAATGGTCAATAAGCATACGGAAAAATACTCAACTTAAATATCCTTACTTGAATTATAGAAATGCAAATTAAAATTACAGTGCTATATACTCCCACCAAAATATCTAAAATGAAAGATGCAAAATGATAAGTGCTGGTGAGGACATGGAACTGAAATTCACATGTTGCCAGTAAGACCATAAAGTGATAAAACCACATAGAAAACTATGCATTAAGGCTAAATACAAGCATACCTTCTGTCCCAGCAATTCAAGTCCTCGATTATACAATTTAACAAAAATGGATACATACATTTACAACACTATCTGTAAAAGCCAAATACTAGAAACTACCAAAATGCCCATCGACAATAGAATGGATAAAACATGGTATATTCATGCAATAGATGAACACTTTACAACTACATGCAACAATATGGATCTCAAAAAGAATGCTGAAAGCCAAACACAGAAGAGCACGTAGTATGCAATTCCATTTATAATTGCACAAAGACAGGCAAAACTAACCTCTGGAAGTCAGAACAGTAGTAATACACGGGAAGGACTTGGGTAGTGACTGGAAGGAGAAACAAGGGGGACTTCTTAGGTACTGGGTCTGTGATGTGGGTGTTTTCAATTGTTTGGTCTCTGAAAACATGTATTAAGATCTTAAAAAAAAAAAAAACCTACAAAGAAAAACTCTTTTTTTTTTTTTTTTCTGTTGGAGACCATTATCTGGTTTGATGTCTGAGCCACAATGGCCACTCTGCCATCCTGAAGGGACAGCCTGCTGACCAAGTGACACTCTAAGGCTGGAAGAAAACAGGTCTCTGATTACACTGTTCAATAATCTTAGAACCACCTTCTTTTTGAACTTGTGAATGAGATTGTTTTCTTCACCATTTACACCATTTGCCTCAGTTTGTTTTGTGAAGCCCAAAATATCTTAATCTAATGGCACACCTCTTAAGCTTCAGTCTCTCCCCCAGCAAGTTTACAAGTTACCTATGCTAGCTGTCTCCATTTCTTCTCACTTTATTCAACTCACTCCAACCACCTTCTGTTCCAAGATTCCTACTAACAGATCTACTAGTAAATGATGTTCATTTTGCTAAACCCAAATTCCATTGAACTAACTGGCTTCTCAGCAGCCACAGACTCCCCTGGCGACTCTCTCTCACTTCTATGACACCACATTTAGTTTCCTACCTACCTCCCCAGCCCCTTCTTAATAGTCTCCTAGAAAGGTTTGTCCTTCTCTTGACTGATTATTTGTGTTACTCAGGGGCAATCCTGATTCCTCTTCTAGTCTCAGACCTGCTAAAGGCCAGCAGGTCTCAAACTTGTTTACACATTAATACTATCAGAGGAGATTCTAAAAGCCCAATGCCCAAACTTGACCCTAGATCAGCTACACCCTAGCATCTTTGGGTAATCTTTCTTCAGAGCTCAAATGATTCCCTTGTGCAATTCAAATGGAGACCTTCTTCCCTAAGCAATCTCACCCATGTCTACAACTTCAAATCATCTAGGTCAACTATCCCAAACATGAGTTCCACACCCACAAAACTCACTGCTATATGATATACTAACATGGATGTGTCACGTGCACTTCAATTTAATTTGAAATCAAATTCTACCTCCAATAAATGTATTCATCTTCCAGTGACTGACCAATGTCATGAATGGGCCCAGAAATGATTAAGACAAAAACTTTAGACCAATTCTAATCATTGCCTTCTCCTTCAAATCCCTACACCAAACCACAGACAATGTCTGTCAACTTTCTCTCTAAAGTACCTTGAATCCTTCCACTTTTCCACTTCCACTACCATTACCCTGCTCCAAGCCATCATCATCTCTGCCTGTAGTCCTACAACAGACTCCCAACCCACTTCCATATTGCATCCCCCTCAAATCCATTCTCCCCATTGTACTAATGGTGCTGTCTCCCCTTACTACAAAATCCTTTACTTTTTTCTCACCACTTTTAAAAGCCAATAACCTTGACGTAGCCTACAAGGTCTAGTGCCAGATTACCTCTCCCTCTCCTTTGTCTTCAGGCCACCTGGGACACTATCAGTTCCACAAATTCAACACAGCCCTTCCCATCCCAGGCCTTCACATTTCTGGCCCACTGTTAATAACACAAGAACTATGTGTTTTTGCTAATTTCTGACATCAGCCAAGATTTTTCTGAAAGAATCCCCAAAATTTGTTGAATCAGGGCTGAATGCTACTTTTAAATTAATGCTATGACTATAATTGTATTACATTAATATTACAATTATACCATATACTATAAATATCCAAATGTTTACTAATATATGAATATATATTGGCTATAAATTTTCACATTTACTACCATTGTGGCCAGATCCTACTATTAAAGCAAAGTAAGCATAGTAAATCACATGGGGCTATGGCTCATCCAAACCAGTGCAACCCTAATCACTCTGGTGAATGGGTGAGACTTTTGGCAACAGAAATACCGAGCAGCATACATTGATGACAATGGGAAGATACAAACAGTTATTTACTATTGGAAACTATGTAACATGGTCAGAATACTAGATAGAGGGTAACAACCTATTCTAGCTCAGGCACTCTAATTATTATTAAACAGGAAAGTATGTTTATTTCTCCAACCACCCTACTACCTCATGTACACAATATGCTACATTTTGCCCTAAAATAACATTAGGAAAGAGTATCTATTCCCTCTTCCAATTTCCATGATGTTTTGCTAATTACTCGGGAACACTCCTCTCTCTACCCCTAACTTTTCCCAGTGGTGGGCATGGGAGGCACTAATTATATGTGGCTTAGCCTCTTTTTTCTCACTCTGAGACCTTAAAAAAACTGACAGACACCAGATCCCCTTTTCTTCCAGACTTAAAGTTAACAGGATCCTGGTTTGCCAGTTCCATTCGTAACTGTTTCTGAATTAATAACAAGTCACTTAGCTACCAGACTTAAGTCTCCTCATCCTAATGATTCTATCAGTGATGAAGGTGACATGTGACTAAAAGTAGCCTGTTTTCTGCAACCATCTCTTAACTAATTCTAGACTTGGGTACAGAACAGATGCTATTTACTGACTCTCTAAGTACAACATGTAAATACAAGAATTTTGTGAGCCACAAGCTTTCTCCCCTTAGTCTCATTTTTCAACAAAGAAATAATAACTATTTCCAAGTTGCTTAATGTTACCACTAAACTACAAAAGTAGGATTCAGATGTAAGAGTCACTGTCAAATATAGTGATTAATAACCATTAGTTGAATAAGCATATACATCTTGAATCAAATGTTAGTATCTGGTCAGGCATAATGTCAAATGCCTATAATCCCACATGCTCAAGGCCTGGCTCAGAACTAGCAAGACCCTATGTCAAAATAAAAAAAATAAAAAGAGCTGGGGATTGGAGCTCAGTGGCAAAGCACCCCTGGGTTGAATCCCTAGTATTTTTTTTAAAAAAAAGCATCTGAATTTAAAATTATATATGCTCTTTAAGTAACAGAAAGTTATCAGGAATTTATCCTACAGATATACTTGTACCTGGATACACAGCATAAGTAAAAGGATACTTATTATGGACCTATAATTAATTATTTAAAATTGAAAATCAATGTCCTAATAAATCTAATTATAAACAAAATAATCTATACTAACAAAGCATATGTAAAAACTGATAGATTACTTGAGTAATCCATTCAGTAAAATACTACATAGTCAAGAGAAAGAACAAGGAAGATCTCTAAATACAATGATATGCAACAAGCTCCTGGATTTAAATATAAAAAAGTAAGATGTACAACCACAGTGTAGTTATGTTCCCACTATGTTTTTTTTTTAAAAGACATGTTACATTGAACCAAGTGAAAATTGTCTATATTCGGATTTACAAAAATTATTTCATGTGGTTCCACATAATGAGTATCTCTACAGGCATAAGACATAAGACATTATGGAAATGCATAAGGACATGAAGAGAGGGATTAGGGAATAGATCTGAGTTGGGCAGACATTTCAGTGTACCCTTTTCTACTCAATCTTTTACTATCATCATGTTTCTGCTTTTTAAAAAGGGGGTATACCCCAAAGAAGACTAAAAACTGTTTTCTTCAAAAACAAGTTCAGTAGCTTCTAAATAAAAATAGAAACCATACAAGTAAGAGAGAATGAGGAATAATTAATCAAACCAACATATTCACACTGAAAATACACACACGATTTTTTTAATTCTCACAGAAACATACAGTTAAGTTGCTTTATACCTTTTATCTCACAAAAAAAAAAAAAAAAAAACAGAAAAAATAGCCAAGGGAGGAGTCTGTTACTAATCACAATTGGCATCTGATGAAAGGGAACATTGTATGATGAATAAATTAACTTTATTTTTTTAATTAACTGCTTTAAAATCATTAAAAATTTCAGATTAAGATATTCTCTCTTCTTCCAAATCAAAATTTATTAACATTTTCCATCAAACATATTATTAAATCTTACAGTAGTTCCTTAGATACTGTCAACAGGTTTTTGTTTTGTTTTTTTCGGTACCAGGGATTGAACCAAGGGGTATGGTTTTTGGTACCAGGGATTGAACCAAGGGGTACTCAACCACAGAGCCACATCCCCAACCTTCATCAGGTTTTTTAATGAACTTCCTCTGAGTGTTAAAAGTTCTAACAAGCAAATCTATTTTTTTAAGTTGTTGATGGATCTTTATTTTATTTATTCACATGCAGTGCTGAGAATCAAATTCAGTGACTCACACATGCTAGGCAAGTGCTCCAACACTGAGCTGCAACTCTATCCCAAAAATGAACTCTTTCTTTTTTAAAAAATATATTTTTTAGTTGCAGACAGACATAATACCTTTATCTTATTTATTTATTTTATGTGGTGCTGAGGATCATACCCAGTGCCTCACAAGTGCTAGGCAAGTACTCTACCACTGAGCCACAGCCACAGCTCCCCCAACAAGCAACTCTTAATACATATTTACAGATAAATATTTATCCTCACCTCCATACACTCCACACAATTTTGGGTTTTAAATTCTTCAAGTAAATTGCAGTTTTCCGTTACAACTTTAGTTATGTGATACTTGTCTAAGTTTTATTTTTAGGAGAGAATGAGAGAGAATATTTGTTAAAAAAAAAACTGGTACTCACAAAATTCTAATTCTTAGGTTAAGTAGGCGAATTCATAAAGTTTATTATATTTTCTAAATACCCTGTTTCTTATAATCTTTCATGTTTATTAAATATTTTAGAAATAAACAACTTATAAAATGTATAAAACGTTGCATAAAACAGATGTTTGCAGTAAACCTAATCTCTTTTTATTAACAATTAAAGGAAACCACTTATTATTACCCTTATGTTACTATAACAAATACTTTTGTCATAACATTTTCAAAATAGGTCTCATAATTACTCAAGTCAATTGAACAAATATTATCAAATATCTACAGTACACCAGGTACAATGTTCAACAAAATTGTATAAAAATAAAACCCTAGAGAATATTTTTCAAAATGTATTCAATATAGGGTTGAGGATAGAGCTCAGTTGGTAGAGTGCTTGTCTCACATGAACAAGGCCCTGGGTTCAATCCTCAGCACCACAAATAAATAAACTGTATTCAATATAATAAGTAAGTATTTAAAATGAATAGTAGACTCTTCAAAAAAAGAAATGTTAACAAAAAGAAGTTTGAAATACTATTCTTACAAAAATCCTTATAAAAATAGTCTTATAAAATAAACTAATTTAAACACAGTTAGTTAGCCAAACTGTGAAAAGTTTATCAGGCCTCATTTTCTACATTTTAAGCTATTATATAAAAAGGATTTTTTAAAATATAGTAAATTTTTTTATTGCAACAGACTAACAGTTATGCTTCTAGCAAAACATTAATTTCTAGGGTGAAAAGAATACCTAAAATTTAAGATTCAAGAAGGAACTGGGAAGGTCACCAAATAAAGTAGTACTAAGGGACAGAACAAGGTTGCTGGAGGAAAAAATGAGCTTTGAGGCCAGAGACCTGACTTCTTATCTAACTTCTACTACTTACTAGACTGTAGAAATCTCTCTTAACCTCATAAGTCTTAGATTGTTCACTTTAACAATTGAGAATAATAGGCTAGGCATGGTGGTGCACGCCTATAATCCCAGCAGCTCGGGAGGCTGAGACAGGAGGATCACAAGTTCAAAGCAAGCCTCAGCAAAAAAGACACTAAGCAACACAGACCTTATCTCTAAAAAATAAAAATACAAAAAAAAAAAAAAATAGGGCTAGGGATGTGGCTCATCGGTCAGGCCTGTGAGTTCAATCATCAGTACCCCCGCAAAAAAGAGAGAATAACATCCACCCCACAGGGCTATTATGAGAGAATCAGAAATGGGCCCACAATAGTGGCAATACATGATATTGCTTCTCCACCTCTACCCTAAAACCTGGTCCAGAATCAGAGGCTTTCAAAACAATGAAGAGAATAACCTCTATCAGTATAATACACCCCACTATCTAGTGAGCCTAACAGAAAGAGCTATCTTTATTTAATTCCTCTCTATTATTTAAGTCAATAGACAAATCTTCCCTCTTCACAATGGAGATTGCAGATTATGGATTATCATCAACTAAAGAGTCAAAACATTTTCTGTGTCAAGATTCCTATAAAGTATACTCTAAAAAATTTATTGCTAATATTCAAATGCTTTAAAGAAACTCATTTCAGGGCTGGGGACATAGCTTAGTGGCGGAGGACTTTCCTCAAAATGCTTTTGCAATGATTACAGACCTGAAAGCTGAGGTGTACAACCTGGTCAAAGGCTGTCCTTTGCAGTATGAGAGTACAAATTTACAAGGTAGAAAAGAAGTCTCAAATCTCAATTAGACTAGGACTTCCCTCTTTACCCTAAGGTTAAAGGCATAGATTAAAGTTCTCCACAGGGACTACATATTTTACATAGTCTGTGGAAAAAAGAATTATTATGAGATAATCAAGACTATGGCTAGGCAAATGGATGCTCAGAGCATTGATTCTCATGAAGGGTCAAGAGTTAACAGAAATGTTTGTTCTTTTAATGTATGAAATAACCTCAGAAATTAAATAGCTGAATTGTCACTGCTGGTATAAGGCTTAAGGGAAACATGAAGACATTTCTATCACCAGTACCATTAAAATTTGGTTTATCACTGCATCTGAGGATTACCTAGTAATTATACAGTAAAAATATTCATACTGGGGACCTAATAATTTCATTTGGGGGAATATATGCTAGGAAAACAATCTAAAAGAGAAGAAAAAAACTTGTATCATATATGGGTAAAAAAAATGTAATGAAACAAACCTGCAAAATGAGATTACACTGAGTAAAATATAGAAACCATACTACCAAATATTACATATAACTTTGAATATATGGTCTCAGTACATGGGAAAATGGGCAGTGATGTGACTGCCATTTATTCAGTGGGTGAGCTGGGTTTCCACATTTAACACTTACATTTTCTATTTTATAAACAATTCTCAATAAGCCTTCGATAAGGAATGAATCATTCTGCAAAATAAAAACAAAAAGAACAAAAAAGCATTTTTTCCTTATTCCTGGATTTTGTAATTGAAAAAAAAAATCTCCATTTTAGGAATAGTCTTGTGTTGCATAATGACATTTTCCATCAATGATGAGCCAAATGGGACACTGGTCCCAAAGATTATAACAGAGTTTAAGATTATTATTACCTAATGACATTGTAGCTATGGTGACATCCTACATACCACAATAAAATGTACTGCTCACAAGCTTATGTGATGCTGATATAAAACTTACTGCACTACCAATTATATTAAAGAATAGTACAGATAATTATATATATGTATAACACTTGATAATGATATTAAACAACTACATTGCTGGTTTATGTAACTGTTATTTTAGAGTGTACTGCTATTTATTGAAATAAAAAAAAACAAACTTCACTGTAAAGTAGCATGCCATATGTCAGCAGCAGTCACAACTTGTGTTCGCTTTGTCTCTTAATTGCATTAAGAGGCCACATTCAGTGACTAATCTACACCATCTGGGTCTGTATAAGTATACTATATGATACTAAGACAACAAAACCATTTGATGGTACATTCCTCAGAATGTACCCCAATCATTAAATGATGTGTAACTGTATTACATAGTAGTATATTTTCCACAAGCACTTACATGATCAATTTGCCCCTTAAGAGCTCTAAAACAAGATTCATCAAAAGTCTTCCACAAGACTCTAGTAATAAACTGATTTTGTGTAAATTTTAGATATGTAGATTTTTAAAGTTCATTAAACCTAGGTTTTCTAACAAGGCACATTGGCTGGTTTGTTACTGTAATGAGTTATCAGCAGAAATAAACACCAGAATGCTAACTAAATTTAAGTTCACAGTCAGAATAAAAACAAGTATAACACCTGGCTCCATAACCAAATGAAATAAGAAAAATTATCAAATGGCTTTTTAAAAGAGAGAGGAGGTCAAGGCAGAAGGATCATGAGTTCAAAGCCAGCCTCAGCAAAAGCGAGGTACTAAGCAACTCAGTGAAACCCTGTCTCTAAATAAAATACAAAACAGGCTGGGGATGTAGCTCAGTGGTTGAGTGCCCCTGAGTTCAGTCTCCCACCCCCAAAAGAGAGAGAGAGAGAATCACCATAGTACAAAGACACCTCCTCAAATCTATCCTGATAAATTTTATCCCAAAGGCAAAGTATTTGTCAATAGTGGTATGTTTTTATGTCAAAAGATGGAGTTCGTTTACTTTTAGAACCTGTGATTAAGGTTTCTATGAACCAGGGCCCCCTTTCATTTGTGACAAATTCTAATTTCTCTCCTTTAATATCAAGAAGCTGTCCTGGTCCATTATGGCATGGCAGAACCAGGACATTGGTCATCAACGTTATCACTTCCATACCATGCACACTCTGACAGCAGAATAATCTCAGGTAAAGAAAACTGAAAAGCTTATCTGTTAACTGCTATAAACTGGTAGCACAGTTTATAGCAGTTAACAGTTAACAACTGACACTCTATATTTACATTCTTTGGAGGCGGGGCTACATTCTACCACTTACCGCAACGTTCTTTGCCAAATCCACAATATCTTACATCAACTCAAGATACTGTAATTTCTTCAAACTCATCTCAGAGGCATGAGAACTGTTTAAAGACAAATTTATTTTTGGAAAGATTACATTCTCATATATACAAATTCACTGAATTTTATGCTTATATTACAAGCTATCTGACAAAAACATTCAGTTCTTTTCTCCACTCTAGGTAACATAAATAAGGAGTTTATTAAATGGACCAAACCATATATCCTCTCTCTCTCCGTTCTATACCACTGACATTTATAAAAGTATTTTAATTTTTCTTGACTTAACTTCAAGTCTACCATCTAATACTATTCAGAATTATTTCATTATAATGTTATAAATTTTCTTTCATATTCAAATTCCAAGAATTTACTTTTTCTACCTGTTAAACAAAAGCAAAACTGAACAGCATATAAGAATGAAGAGTAAGCAAAGTGTGGTGGCATATGCCTAAAATCCTAGCTATTCCAGATGGTGAGGCAGGAGGATTTCAAGTTTAAGGCCAGCTTAAACTTTGTTTAGCTAGACTGCATCTCAAAGAAAATTTTTTAAAAAAGGGTTGAAGGTATAGCTTGTCAAGCACAGGGGAGACCCTGAGTTCAACCCACAGTACCACCAAAAAAAAAAAAAAAAAAGAATGAGGTATAAGCCTTCCCTTGTATTTGGCATTCCTTAGCACTGTGCAACATGCTTATCACCGCTCATCCAAAATGAATAACATATAGTGACTTACATGGTCTCCACACAGGGATGTAATCATGATATTACAGAACTGTGCTGATGTTGAAAAAGAAGTGGCCAGAAGATATATATTTTAATGGCATCACAGTAATCTTGCAGGACAGAAAGTGGTTACTACACCATATATTGCAGATGTCAAATTCTTAATTAAAATAAAAAAAGTTTAAAATTAATATTTGTGCCCTGATTTTTTAATGAATCAACACTGCTATACAGAAAAGGTAAAAATGGATATGAGAAGACAAGAAATGAATTAATGTTTTAAACTGCTAGATGTTAAGAATATTTAAGTGTTGGCTAAAACTCAATTTAAAAAGAAAGATTTTGGTTTCCAGGAAAAAAAAATAGTTAGAATCTATTTTTAAGAAGACATATAAATCTGATTTGTTGATATGACTAGATAAATCACCTCCATTTGTGGTCCATCAATAAATTAACGTTAATATGTCAACATGCTCACCTAAATGTTTCTTGCTTTGGGCATAATCTTTATACTTCATACCCTAAAAAAAAAGAAAATTATTTCGATTTGCAACTGGTAAAATACACAAGTATACTTTTTGACTTTCAATCAATGGATTAGCAGAACTAAACTGAAAAAAATCTAATGTACATTTACTTATATGCTTTGAATATATCTGTAGCCAGTGAGTCTTAATTTAAGGCCTTTTTCATGTTTCCTGAGTTTCTTTCTACAACTCTATTCAAGAGTTTTTCTAATTCTCAGAAAGCTGCCTCATGTCTTCACTTATTCTCTGAAATCTATTCTTATTGTTGAGGCACAGCTTATTTCTTTTGAATAATAACCTCTTCAAAAGCATGTGTTCCTTCTTATAAAAACCCATAGCCACACACACACACACACACACACACACACACACAATCTTTACTCAAATGCCCTAAATCAGAAAGCCTTTAGGATATACCATGTTAAAAACAAAAATTTAACAAACCTACTTACCACTCCATCACAGTAAAGCTGAGTCACACAAACATAGTCATCCGTCGTATATTCAGGAGCAAAGGCACAATCATCTTCATAAGGGCTATCTTCCAACAATGCATAATCCACCACAGTGAAGTCTCCATCAGTAAAATTGTCCATGGCACACAATCCTAAGGAAATAACACAATCCAATTCAGTAATTAAATCATTTGAGATGACATGAGCAGCATTCTTCCTGGCTTCTATAGTATAACTGAAAAATACTTAAAACCTATGCTTCAAGGAACTCCAATCAGAACACTGATTTTTGTCCCCATTCTGTGATTCTCCCCCCATTCTCTCCCAATAGTTTTACCTGCTTCTTCCTTTCCTCAGGCTCAGATATTCACCATCACTACTCTGAACTTATCTGTTTATATGTATCCCTTAGATGGAAGATAAGGGCACTGTTATTTACTTTGTATGTGCCTAGCATACAGTAGGCCTCAAATGACTGCTCAAAATAGAAAGGCATCTTCCCACTGCTGCACTCTTACTCCACCAGCTTTTACTGCATCCCATGTTTTACCATCCATGAAATGCTACATTCTCATTTTCCTGGCCTGAACTAAATCCTTACCACTGAGAAACAGTTTCCTATCAGTGTTCATACTCCCCTATGTGTCTCTCAGCATCTCTCCATCTTGGGGAAAGGGGCAGGACCAGAGTGGTCCAGGGTGAGTCTTTCAAATCTCTTGCAGACATTCAGACATGAATGGATGTCCACATCCAGACATGCCATCTTGTAACTACACCTTCTTCTAACAGTCTCCCAACCACCACAACACAGAACACTGCTAGACTACAAAGGAGGAAAAAAACCCTCACATTACCAAGACACATGTTTTAAAAATATTTATTTCAATGGGGGAAAAGGGAAATTAGGGCCAGAGTTTTAGACTAAGGTTTTGTGTTTTTTTCCCCTGAAAAAAAAGTTCAATAATGAGGATTTTTAGAGCTCTCAGAGAACAGCTACACTAAATACCACTGAAAAATTAATTTTACTACTTCTAACTCTTGCCCAAATAAAGGCTTTCTTTTTCTACCATCACCAGCACCAAGATTAACACCATTTCTTACACCTTTTCACTTTCACTATTATCCCATTATGATTAGAACTAGTAAAGCTTTTTTTTTCCTAAGCAAGACCACCATCAATCCTTGAAATATTTCTTTAATAAATCCTTCTTATTATATCCAATTTAGTGTACTAAAACCTTGCAATATCTAAAGTGAAGAACAGTAACAGGCTTCCTAGCAAACTCTTTATACAATGTGTCAAAATACTGCACTAAGTGCTTTACAAGCCATCATCTCATTCTCATAACAATTCTTAGTAGCCCCACATGCCAACATCTCCACTATAAAAATGGGAAAATAGTCTCAGTAAAATTAAGTAATCTGATCAAGGTCACCAATCTAGAAAAAATCCACACTCAGCCTTCTGATTCCAAAGTCTCTTTTCTCAAACACTATATTTTACATCCAATTTTCCTTGTCATTGCCAGCTATTTACCTCTTGGCACTGTCACATTTAAGGACACTGGCAACTAGTTTCCCCCCTCTATTCTCCTCCTCCAAATTCCATCACTTATTCCAACCATATCAAGGCCCCTTGAGACAATACCCTAGCCTTGAATTTCACTGTTTAGCTCACCAGACTATTCCTTCTTAGGGCCACAACTTGAGACCACTGTCCATGTCTAAAACACTTTTCAATTCCTTCACTCACTCATCTTCCCTCTGACCACATCAAGGGTCATTACAGCTAGCATCTTCTGTCTCCTCTTAGAGCCATTCAACTTCATCAAGAACTTTTCTTCATTTTTCTCCTATCCAAATCCTCCATTCTTACTCATTTTCAGTTCCTACAATTTGATTTCCATTTCTACCATTCAAGGGAAATTTTTTTCAATAAAGTCATTAGTGATCTTCTATAAATAGACTGGCTATCTATAATGTCTGGAACTTGTGCTATTCTGCATGAACAATATTTCCAAAGTTTAAAGAATTTAACTGTAAAAGTGAACAATGGCCATAAAAAAATAGACATCATAGTACCCAAAGTAAGGCACATAAAATGAGATAAATGTTATCTCAATAAATATATATACTTTTTAATTCACTTTTCTTACAAATGTTTTTGTTATAAATACAGAAAGAGCCAAGAACTGTCATAGCCCACATATCGCCATCATGGCACTGATTACAAAACCACTGGCTGACTTAGCCATGACGCTGGTCATTTAAGCCTGGCAGATCTCATGATACCACAAATAGCACCAATTGTACTGTAATTATAATATTGGTGTTATTTTTTTTCTATTTTGTTTTAACTAGAGAGGCAATGTGGCAAAATGGTTAAGAGCATGGACTCTGGGGCCAGAATGCCTGGGCTTGAGCCCTGACTCACCCATTTCTTTGATGTGTCACCTTGGGCAAGTTTCTTAACTTCTCTAGGCTTCTGTTTCCTCATATCACATCAAGTGGAGATAATGATACTACCTACCCAATTGATTAGTTAATATGTATAAAGTGCTTTGAAGAGTACTGAGCATGTAGGAAATGCTATAAATACCAGCTATTATTAACACTAATATTAATTTTTTTAAGCTACTGTTTGGATGCTTCCAACTAAATGGTCTACCTTAATTGATAATCCAAAGAGGACTTTTCAGCTTACAACTTACTTGACGCTGAAGACCACTTCCTCCTTCTCAGAACTCTTCATTTGGACTCCAAAGACCATCTTCTGGTTCTCCTCCTATTCGTCTGGCTGCTCTTCCTCAGTCTCCTTCATGGGCTCTTCTTCTCCATTCCGCAACACCCAAATGTCAACTCTCTTTTCTTCTCACTCTTACTCTTAGAACTAGTAAAGCTTCTTTTTTCCTAAGCAAGACCACCATCAATCCTTGAAATATTTCTTTAATAAATCCTTCTTATTATATCCAATTTAGTGTATTAAAACCTTGCAATATCTAAAGTGAAGAACAGTAACAGGCTTCCTAGCAAACTCTTTATACAATGTGTCAAAATACTGCACTAAGTGCTTTACAAGCCATCATCTCATTCTCATAACAATTCTTAGTAGCCCCACATGCCAACATCTTCACTATAAAAATGGGAAAATAGTCTCAGTAAAATTAAGGTCCTTAGTGACCTTATCCACCATACCCAGGGCTTAAAACAGCACTTTCTGAACTTTATCTGCATAGTTTCATCATGATTGTTGCCATTTCCATATATCACATGTATTTTTACTAATATTTTCCTTTCATTGTACTCACTTGGCCTAAGTGATAGTGTCCATGATGTCATAGGTTTGATCCACAAGTTATGTTTTTCATACACATAAAATCCTAACTATTAAAAAATTTCAAGTGCTTATCCATCTACCATTTAAAATTATGTCATATGGTACTGTAGGAAAACAATGGCTTCCAAACTGCCAAATGCTAAAATCCCAAATCCTTCTCTTAACTTCTAGACCCTCTGTGCCAATTGCTATTGGATCTTAACCAAGATGTCCCATAAGCCCCTCAGTAAGTTTCAGTAAGCTGAAAAACAAACAACTTTTTCCTTAAAAAAAAAAAAAAAAAAGCAAATGAGGGCTGGGGATGTGGCTCAAGCGGTAGCGCGCTCGCCTGGCATTTGTGCGGCCCAGGTTCGATCCTCAGCACCACATACCAACAAAGATGTTGTGTCTGCCGAGAACTAAAAAATAAATGTTAAAAATTCTCTCTCTCTCTTCTCTCCTCTCTCACTCTCTTTAAAAAAAAAAAAAAAAAGCAAATGAAACCAAGTTCTTTTTAGACAGGAACTTGGCAACCAAAAGCAGTAAGTAGTAGAAAAGCAGATCTTGGATTTTTAAAAAATACTTTTAAGTACTGTCTACTCACAGAAATATATTTCAGGAGACTCCCTCAAGACAGTGAACCCTAGACCGGAAGCAAAATGTCAGAACTGAAAAGTGGGTCAAATTAAGCTACTGTCTCCCAGCCAGAGATAATACAAATGCTTTCAGAAAGAAAAGTAACTTCCAGTTAGGCTCTCAAGACTCTCACAAATTCCTACCAAATAGATCTTTAGAGTTTATAATAGGGGATCACCAAGCACTGGAAATAACAAGCCACCATGAGGGGCAGACAACAGATGGGGAAAAAAGCAATAAATTTGGATCCCCTAAAGATAGAAACATTGAGATTTCCAGACACAGTCTGTGAATAACTACAAAACGAGCAAGTAACATGAGACTACAATGAATGAATGTGTATATATGAAAAATAACCAAGCTGAACTTTGAGAAATTAAAAATATAATTGTTAAAAGTGAAAAAAAATGGGAGATTAGAGAGAAAATTAGGCACAACTAAGAGAAAAATGGCAAACTAGACCATAAGAAGGATAAAATTACCCAGCACTAAAAATTTTATTAAGGAGAAATAAGATGAAAAGTAGGATGGGGGAAGAGTAAGTAGTCTAGAAACATATAGCCAGTTAAAACTCCAGAAGGGGAGAACAGTCCAAATAAAAAAGAGGCAATATTTTAAGAATACAAGGCTCTAGAATCTTCTAGATCTCATGAAAGACAACATTCAGAATGAACATCAAGTATCCAAAATTGAATAAAAAAATTAATTTCCATCTAAACTTAGAAATGAAATGATATAAATCAAAGACAAAATCCAATGCAGCTATAAGAAAAAGATATTTTCTTCAAAAAAAGCATAAATAAAACTAGCAGCAGACTTTGCATAATATTCTCACCACGTTCTTTTAAGAAAAGGGTTATAAAATAGTTTTAAATAAAAACTGAGTTGACCACCAATCAAGAGTCTTGAACTAAAGGAACTTCTAATCCTACCAATTAAAAGACACTGATTATCTGATGGGCCTGAAAGATAAGACCAGAAATATGAAAAAAGTGAAAATCAAATGAAAAGCACATTCTAGATAAATTACCACCAAAGACTCTAAGTCAAAAAAAAGCAAAATTAGGAATAGAGAGGATCGCAACAGAGTAGATATGTTAAGAGAAAATATTAAGCTAAGTACCTCAAAATACATAAAAACCAAAACTGTTAGAAGTATAAAAACCCTATTAGAAGGTAACAGAAGATTCCAACATACTCTTCTCAATTAATGATATGATAAAAACTAATATAAAGACTGAACAACACAATTTCTTATCTTTAATGATTACAGGAAAATTATAGAATTTACTATGGACAATATCATAAAAATAAGAATGAAAGAATAACAAGGACACATTCTCTAACAACATATGTGAAAAAAAAATTAACGTAGATACACCTGAAAATTAAAACAATGAAAAAGTTAATGCAGATACATTTGAAAAGATAAAACATGCCAGGTGTGGTGGCACATGCCTGTAATCCCAGTGGCTGGGAAAGCTAAGGCAGCAGGATAGTGAGTTCAAGGCCAGCCTCAGCAATTTATGGAGGCCCTAAGCAACTCAGAAACAGACTGTTTCTAATTAAATATAAAAAATGGCTGGGGATGTGGCTCAGTAGTTAAGGCCCTTGGGTTCAATCCCCAGTACCAAGACAAAACAAACAAACAAGCAAAAAGCATTTCTAAATAGTAAGCCAAAAAAAAAAATTGAACTTTTTATAAGAACTTAATTTCTGAAAATTAATGAAAGCATTAGAAACTTAGATGAAGAAAATAATGAATTTCAAGAAAATTTATAGCATTACATGCTTATACTAGAAAACAAAAATGGCTAAAATTGATGTTAAAACTTGCAATTTAAGTTAGAAAAAGAAAAGAGGGAAAAGAGGGAAAATCAGCATGCACAAGGACCTGGGTTCAATCCCTAGCACCCGCCTTGCCCCCTTAAACAGTCTTTTGTGAAGATTAATAAAACAAACAAACTTTGGCAATAATAAAAGAGAGAAATAGAGACAGAGAAAGAAGTCAGACATAAATAATATTCAAAATGAGAAAAGGGAACATCCAAATAAAGAAAAGATTGAAAGGGATATTAAAATATTATTAACTTGATGCCAATAAACTTTAAACATGCTAATGAAAGGACAAATTTCTAAAACTAAAATAGAGAACCTGAACACTCCTACTACCATTCAACTGCTAATGACTACTCAGCTTCCACAAAGAAAATACTAAATTTAGGTCATTTTCAAATAGGTTTCACCAATTTTTTTAAGAAACAAATCAGACCAAACCAAACTCTCTCAGACAACTGAAAAAAGAGGAACTACTTGCAGTGTCTTTACCCCAACACCCTCCGGGTCCTGACCTCCCCGACCGCTGCACACCTCCCACGTGGGGGCTTCTCCCTGCATCACTGCACTCAGGTACCCGCCCCAGAGGCCTCCGCGGCCTCGCTCGCCCCGCGCGGTGTCCCTTCCCGGAGCCCGCGCAGCCTGTCTGAGGCGGGCCTCTTCCGGCCCGGCCTGCCGGCGGGGCGGAGCGCTGCGGGCGAGCCTCCAGGGCCGCGGGCGCCGGCCATGCTCATCACGCTGTGCTACCTGTACCTGTGGGCGCGCTGGGGGCGCCGGCCTGCCGTGCTCCTGCGCACCATGGTGCGGAGGCTAGACGCCTGGCGCTGCTCCTTCACCTTTTACGGCGTGGTGGCGCTGCCCATCGGCGTTCGCGTGTGCCTGAGCCGCGGCGGCAGTGTCTTCTGCATCGGCGAGAGTCAGGTGGGCGGCGGGGGCGCGGGGCGGGGCCGGAAGCGCCTTTAGCTTCGGGAGAGCCCCCGCTGAGACTGGCAGGTGGGGCGCACGGCCCCGGGAACCCTGGCCTCCCCGCAGCGCTGCACGCGGTGGGCGGCCTCAGGGTTGACTCTACCCAACGTCTCAGCCTGGTAGCAACAAGTGCAAGAGGCCCTTCAGAGCCCGGTGTGGTAGCACACACCTGTGATCTCAACAACTCAGGAGGCTGAGGCAGGAGGATCACAGGTTCGTGGCCAGCCTGGGCAACTCAGGATATTAACCCCCAGGATGGCCACAAAAATAAAAATTGAAGGTGCCTGGGGAAGTAGCTCAGTGGTGGAGCACCCCTGGGTTCAGTCCCCAGTAACACCACCACTACCAACAGCAACAACAATGAAAGGTTCCTTTTGAATATTTTTGTTTTTATTGCCATTACTTTTCAGATATTCAGGTCCAAAGTTTATATTGCTGTTGGTGAGGAGAGGGATTCACACTTTTATCATTTATCATTTAATCTGTATTCTCTGTGAAAGTTTTGAGATATCTCTTTTTCCTTACATTTAGTCCAATTCACATAAACTTAATTCTAGTACAGGTTATCTTTTATCCAAAATGTTTAAAACCCGAAGTGTTTCAAATTTCACATTTTTTAAAGATTTTAGAATGTTTGTATATATATATATATATATATATATATATATATATATATATATATATATATATAACAAATTATTAAAAGGGATATATAGTAAGAGCATTCAGCAGCATTTTTTATTGTTATAATGTATAAACTCTAGGTTTTCATAAAATGAACAAATGCCTTTCTATTTTGATTTATTAAAAAAGCAAAATTTCATGAATAAATCTTTGCAGTGATACTGAAATCTATTTCAAAAACATCTTGAAACTAGTATACTAATTTCATTTCTTGAGAATTCATAATTGATGAGTATTGATTTTCAGAGGTCTTTAATTTACTTTACAGACATAAATTAGGAGTCAAAATTTCTTTTCCATGTATATTTCAGACAAACTCCTTGACTTTTCAGAATAAAAATGTTATTCTGACTACTTTAAATAGCATGCTATTTGACAGTCCTTTCAGAAGTGAAAGGAGACCTAAATATGACTTTATAATCTTTCATTTTGTCAAATGTACACATTATTCATATTATTCTTTGAGATATATTTTATACTACATCTCAATTTCTCTTTGATATCTTGGCATAGCAAAACAAAAACATTTTATCAAAATAGAATGATATTGAGACGGTATAATCTAGTAATCTACTTATTGCAGAGGGTCTTTTTGGTCTTATTTCATCAAATGTGTTTATGTGATATCTAGAATCTCATAAGTTCAAAATATGTGGAAGTGATGATGTTTTAACTTAAAATATATGCTTCCAATATCATTGCTAGGTTTCTTTCTTTCATTAAAGTACTTAATTCCACATATATTAGCATTATATGTTAATGCCAATTTAATAATTTTTTTCTTAAGCAACCAAATACATATCAACCTATTTATATAATTAGCTGATGTAGTATAAACATACCATCTAGGTAAAATCACTGTAATAGATCATCTTAATTTAACATTGTCAATAACTGTGCATTTGACATTGTACAATGTTTAATTTTTAGTCTTTTATTTAAAAAAAATATGTTTGATTAACATTGCATGCCTTATCATGCAATGTCTTCCTCCTTCCTGGATTTCCAGAGCTACGGAAAATTTAAACAATCATAATCAGACATAGAGAGTATGAAGTTAGCTCTCAGCTATCCTTGAATTAGAGTAGAGCAATGGGTAGGGAAAAGATAACTTCTTAAAGTCATCTTTTTATTTTGTTTTTTTTTTTTTTTTTCCTTTAGGGACAGGGTACCCAGGATTGAACCCAAAGGGCACTTAACCACTGAAGCACATCCCCAGTCTTTTTATTATTATTATTATTATGAGAGATAGGATATCACTAAATTGCTGAGGCTGTCTTTCAACTTGGGATCTTTCTGTCTCAGCCTCTGAGCTGCTGGAATTACAGGCCTGTGCCACCCTGCCAAACTAAGTTAATTTTTTATTTTAAGTATATTTTTTAGAAGAAAATTTACCATATTTTTCATTTTGCAACCATACTATAAAGGTCAGATCAAGATGTCCTCTTAACTGATTTTTTTTATATCTTCTTTTTTAAACTTTGTAATAATTATCTAATTTCTTCAGCACCCAGTTCATATAATGAGAAGCAACCAAATCTAGTGTCTTTCAATACATAAATTTACTTTACAGACATAAATTTCCCCAATGATTAGTGAAAGTAAGAAGACCTGTACCCTTTAAGGAGAGTTTTTTGTTTTGTTTTGTTTTGTTTTACTCAGTCATGCTGTGTTCTGAAACTACTATCCTTGTTCCTTCCTGAATAAGGCTAAATTCATTTTTGTTTCCATTGGCCATACCAAAAGATCCCTCAGCTACTCAGGATTGGTCAGTGTGTAGCAGATCAAATCTGTTGTTAGTGACCCTTCCAATACTGCTGTTTACAAATGGTTTTCATTGATTTATTTTTGTACCATAACATACATACTTTCATGTACTTTTATTCAAGTTATTTCCCTTTTTGGAAGAGAAATATATAGTTGGTTTATAGGGGATTCTTCAATAAAAGTGTTCTATTTATCAGTTATGTTAAATGTAGTGACTGAATAAGATGTGTCACTGGTGTATAAGAACTTATATTAAATATGTTCTTCTCTAGAGATAATTAGGAAATGTTATTCTTTAAAATACAGTATTCAGTATTGTGCATGTTTTTTCAGTTTTTTTTTTTTTCAGAAGTACCTGTTGGATCTTTTCAGAATTATTGGATCTTCAGCCTTTGCCAATTATGGCTTTGGGATGTAAAGCATATGAAGCCCTGTACAACTTCAGCCACTTTAACCCTGTGCAGACACAAATATTTCATACACTGTATCACACAGACTGTAGTGTCCTAGTTGGAGCACCCACTGGATCAAGAAAGACTGTTGCAGCTGAATTAGTTATTTTCAGAGTCTTTAACAAGTATCCCTCCTCAAAGATATTTTGAACATATTGTGTGCTTATTATATTCAATTAGAAAAGATAGTTAATGTCTCTAAACTAGCCAGGTCCAAATATCCTGACATACCCTGGTGAATAGCTTTGTTATACTTTCAGTGAATTTTCCAGGGGGCCAGATCAGTATTAGAATAATTTGTTGCAAAAAACTTGATATCAACTTTGGAGTCTTCTAGGTGAATTTCTCATGTATATAGTGCTCACACATCCTCATATCTATAATTCATGGGTACTTCTTTTATGAGATAATTAATTCTTAGCTGTACTTGTTAGGTATATAATGATTCATAATCATTCTTTGGATATGAATGAAATGCTAATACTTTAAAACACTTCAATTATACACAGGAAATATAGACATAATTTATGCTACATTCCTCCAAATATTGATATTATCAATTAATGTCAAATAACACCGGAATCAAATAAGTATTGATTTTTAATTTTTTAAAAACATAATATTTAGTAAATTTTCCCCAATACTATTTTATTTTTAATAAAAATTATTTATATTTGAGGTGTTCAATATGATACTTAAATATACATATAAATTATAAAATAATTGCTAGAATCAAGACAGCTAGATATCCATCACTTCAGATAATCACATATTTTTGCAGTGGGAACATTTAGTATCTAGTTAGCAAATTTCAAGTCTATTAATATGATATTATTAAATACAGTCACCCTTCTGTACCTTAGATGTCTAGAACTTGTTTTACATAAATGAAACTTTGTATCCTTTAAGCAATATCTCCTCATATCCCCCACTTTCACCCCCTCTTAACCATTATTTTAATCTGCTTCTATGAATTTGACTTTTTATTATTGCACCTGTTAGTGAAATTATTCAGTGTTTTGTTGCTTTCAGCTTATTTCTCTTAACACAATGTATAGTATTGCAAATGGCAAGATTTTCTTCTTTTGTAAAGCTGAAAGATCTCCCATTGTGTTTCAGGTTCTTTTTTCATCCATCTTGGGTCACTTAGACTGTTTCTTTATCTTGGCTTTTCTAATCAATGATGTAATAAACATAGAGTGTACATGTCTTTGGGATATTTATCTCATTTCTTTTGGATATGTTTTCAAAAGTAGAATTCCTATGATGATGATGATATTTTCCATGTGTAATTTCTTAAGACTGTCCATGTGCATTTTCCATAGTGGCTTCCCCAACTACATTTCTACCAGCAGTGTGTAGCAGTTTCCTTTTCTCCACACCCTTGCCACTACTTTCATTGTTTTAATAATATTCGTTTTAACAGATGTGAGGTGTTGACTCATTGTGATTTTTTTAAAAGTATTTATTTTTTAGTTGGTGTTGGATACAATACCTTTATTTTATTTATTTATTTTTATGTGGTGCTGAGGATCGAACCCAGGGCCTCTCACATGCTTGACGTGTGCTCTACCACTGAGCCACAACCCCAGCCCTCACTGGGATTTTGATCTGCATTTCCGCAATGATTGGTGAAAGTAAGCACCTTTTCGTGTCTCTTAGCCATTCTGTATTTCAACAGAATGATATCTATTGGCCTCATTTGTCCCTCCACCTTTTTTTTTAATAGAATTTTTAGCCTTTTTGTTCTTGGGCTATATAAGTTCCTTATAGGTTTTGAATATTAACACCTTACTAACATATGCAAGTATTTTCTCCTATTACATATGTTATTTTTTTAATTCATTGATGGCTTCCTTTTCTGTGCAGAAGGTTTGTAGCTTTGGTGCACCCCTATTTGTTTATTTGCACCTTTTTTTTTCCTGTGCCCTTGGGAACATATTCAAAAACTCATTGCTAAGACCAGTGTCAAGATCTTTTCCCCTGTTTTCTTCTAGGAGTTTTATGGTTTCAGATCTTACATCTAAGTTTTTAGTAAATTTGAGATGATTTTTGCATATGGTGTAAGACTAGGTTCCAGTTTAATTCTGTTAAATGTAGATGTTCAGTTTTCTCAACACCATTTATTGAAGCCTATCCTTTTCCTTCTTGGTATTCTTGTCAGATTAGTGACAGGATGTGTGTTTATTTCTAGACTCTATTCTGTTCTGTTAGTCTATGTGTATATGTTGGTGCCAGCACCATACTATCTTAATTATTGAAGCTTTGTACTATAATTTGTAGTCAAGAAGTAGAATGCCTCTAAATTTATTCTTTCTCAAGATTTCTTTGGTTTTTTTGGTTCGTCATGGTTCCTTAATAATTTAGATTTTTTTCTATCTCTAAGAAAAATGCTATTGGCATTTGTTAGGGATTATATTGAATCTGAAGATTGTTCTGAGTAGTTAGTTTCTTACTTTTTTCAGTTAAACATTTAATTTTATTTTATATGCTTATAAAACAGCATAATGTGTCTCAGATTGCAATAAAGTCTACTTTACTGGAAAGTGGAAGCTGGAAAAGGAGACTGTGATCCAGAATGGGTAGACACTTTTTCATTCTTTATGATGGCAAGTTTCACAACTTCACTGGACCTTTATTCCTTGATGAAATAGATGAACTATGATTGCACACGTTTATTCTGGTTCTCATTGTTGAGGAATATTTTCTGTTGTTGTCAGTACTCCTTGAATAAATATAGGAACAGGGCAAACTTATTTTAACTAAATAAAACTCCAAAGAAAACATAATGATTTCATTACATGAAATCAATCAGGGGCTTCCAAATTTTTCCACAGTTTGTCAAAGAAAGAAAATCAGGTTTTTGTTTTACCCCCACTACCAATTTATTGTGTGACACAAGGGATATCACAACTTCTCTGGAACTTTTTCCTAAAAAATTGTATTAAATCATTTCTAAAGTCCCCATCATTTCTGAAATTCTAGAATTCTTTGATTTCAGCTATAACCTTATGAAAAAGAAAGGGTTTTTTTCTTTTTATCATTATTATTTTTTACATGACAGTAGAGTATATTTTGAAATATTATACATACATAGAATAAGTGTAACTTGTTACAATTAGGATACTGTTATTGTGGTTGTACATGATGTAGTGTTACACTGGTCATTTATTTATATATGAGGATAGGAATGATATTCCATATTCATTCTACTGTCTTTCCTATTGCAGTCACCCCCTCCCTTTGCTTCATTTACCTTTGTCTAGTCCAGTGAATTTTGAACCTCCCCGCCCCTTTGTTGTGACTTATCATCCACGTATCAGAAAGAACATTCTGCCTTTGGATTTTTGTGACTGACTTATTTAATTTAGCGTGATATTCTTTTTTTTTTTTTTCCTTTTTTTTTTTTTTTATTGGTCGTTCATAACATTACATAGTTCTTAATACATCATATTGCACGGTTTGATTCAAGTGGATTATGAACTCCCGCTTTTACCCCGTATACACATTGCTGTATCACATCAGTTACCCTTCCATTGATTGACATATTGCCTTTCTAGTGTCTGATGTATTCTGCTGTCTGTCCTATTGTCTACTATCCCCCCTCCCCTCCCCTCCCCTCCCCTCCCCTTTTCTCTCTCTACCCCTTCTACTGTAAATCATGTCATCCATTTGTATTCTCTTGACTTACCCCTCCTTACCTCTTATATGACATTTTGTATAACCCTGAGGATCGCCTTCCATTTCCATGCAATTTCCCTTCTCACTCCCTTTCCCTCCCACCTCTCATCCCTGTTTACTGTAAATATTCTTCTCAAGCTCTTCGTCCCTACCCTGTCCTTGTTTACACCCCTTATATCAAAGGAGTCATTTGGTATTTGTTTTTTAAAGATTGACTAGCTTCACTTAGCATAATCTGCTCTAATGCCATCCATTTCCCTCCAAATTCTATAATTTTGTCATTTTTTAATGCAGAGTAATACTCCATAGTGTATAAATGCCACATTTTTTTATCCATTCATCTATTGAAGGGCATCTACGCTGGTTCCACAGTCTTGCTATCGTGAATTGAGCTGCTATGAACATCGATGTAGCAGTGTCCCTGTAGCATGCTCTTGTTAGGGCTTTAGGGAATAGACCGAGAAGGGGAATAGCTGGGTCAAATGGTGGGTCCATTCCCAGCTTTCCGAGAAATCTCCATACTGCTTTCCAAATTGGCTGCATCAATTTGCAGTCCCACCAGCAATGAACAAGAGTGCCCTTTTCCCCGCATCCTCTCCAGCACTTATTGTTGTTTGACTTCCTAATGGCTGCCAGTCTTATTGGAGTGAGATGGTATCTTAGGGTAGTTTTGATTTGCATTTCTCTGACTGCTAGCGATGGTGAGCATTTTTTCATGTACTTGTTGATTGATTGTATGTCCTCCTCTGAGAAGTGTCTGTTCAGGTCCTTGGCCCATTTATTGATTGGGTTATTTGTTATCTTATTGTCTAATTTTTTGAGTTCTTTGTATATTCTGGTTATTAGGGCTCTATCTGAAGTGTGTGGAGTAAAGATTTGTTCCCAGGATGTAGGCTCCCTATTTATCTCTCTTATTGTTTCTTTTGCTGAGAAAAAACTTTTTAGTTTGAGTAAGTCCCATTTGTTGATTCTATTTGTTAACTCTAGCGCTATGGGTGTCCTATTGAGGAATTTGGAGCCCGATCCCACAGCGTGTAGATCATAACCAACTTTTTCTTCTATCAGATGCCGTGTCTCTGATTTAATATCAAGCTCCTTGATCCATTTTGAGTTAACTTTTGTGCACGGCGAGAGATAGGGATTCAGATTCATTTTGGTGCAAATGGATTTCCAGTTTTCCCAGCACCATTTGTTGAAGATGCTATCCTTCCTCCATTGCATGCTTTTAGCCCCTTTATCAAATATAAGATAGTTGTAGTTTTGTGGATTGGTTACTGTGTCCTCTATTCTGTACCATTGGTCCACCCGCCTGTTTTGGTACCAGTACCATGCTGTTTTTGTTACTATTGCTCTGTAGTATAGTTTGAAGTCTGGTATCGCTATACCGCCTGATTCACACTTCCTGCTTAGTATTGTTTTTGCTATTCTGGGTCTTTTATTATTCCATATGAATTTCATGATTCTTTTATCTATTTCTACAAGATATGCTGTTGGGATTTTGATTGGCATTGCATTGAACTTATAGAGAACTTTTGGTAATATCGCCATTTTGATGATGTTAGTTCTGCCTATCCATGAGCAGGGTATGTTTTTCCATCTTCTAAGGTCTTCTTCTATGTCTTTCTTTAGGGTTCTGTAATTTTCATTGTATAAATCTTTCACCTCTTTTGTTAGGTTGATTCCCAAGTATTTTATTTTTTGGGGGGATATTGTGAATGGAGTAGTTGTCCTCATTTCCGTTTCAGAGGATTTGTCGCTCATATACAGGAATGCCTTTGATTTATGCGTGTTGATCTTATATCCTGCCACTTTGCTGAATTCATTTATTAGCTCTAATAGTTTCTTTGTAGACCCTTTTGGGTCTGCTAGGTATAGAATCATATCATCTGCAAATAGTGATAATTTAAGTTCTTCTTTTCCTATTTTTATGCCTTTAATTTCTTTTGACTGTCTAATTGCTCTGGCCAGTGTTTCGAGGACTATGTTGAACAGAAGTGGTGAGAGAGGGCATCCCTGTCTTGTACCAGATCTTAGAGGGAATGCCTTCAATTTTTCTCCATTCAGAATGATGCTGGCCTGTGGCTTATCATAGATTGCTTTTACAATGTTGAGGTATGATCCTGTTATCCCTAATTTTTCTAGCGTTTTGAACATAAAGGGATGCTGTACTTTGTCGAATGCTTTTTCTGCATCTATTGAGATGATCATATGGTTCTTATTTTTAAGTCTATTGATGTGGTGAATAACATTTATTGATTTCCGTATATTAAACCAGCCTTGCATCCCAGGGATGAATCCTACTTGATCATGATGTATAATTTTTTTGATATGTATTTGAATCCGATTCGCCAGAATTTTATTGAGGATTTTTGCGTCAAGGTTCATTAGAGATATTGGTCTGTAGTTTTCCTTCTTTGATGTGTCTTTGTCTGGTTTTGGAATCAGGGTGATGTTGGCCTCGTAGAATGAATTTGGAAGTTCTCCCTCTTTTTCTGTTTCCTGAAATAGCTTGAAAAGTATTGGTGTTAGTTCCTCTTTAAAGGTTTTGTAAAACTCTGCTGTATACCCATCCAGTCCTGGGCTTTTCTTAGTTGTTAGTCTTTTGATGGTTTCTTCTATTTCCTCTATTGTTATTGGTCTGTTTAGGTTGTCTATATCCTCCTGGCTCAATCTGGGCAGATCATAAGACTCAAGGAATTTATCTATGCCTTCACTATCTTCTATTTTATTGGAGTATAAGGATTCAAAGTAATTTCTGATTATCTTCTGTATTTCTGAAGTGTCTGTTGTGATATTGCCTTTTTCATCCCGTATGCTAGTAATTTGGGTTCTCTCTCTTCTTCTCTTCGTTAGCATGGCTAAGGGTCTGTCAATTTTATTTATTTTTTCAAAGAACCAGCTTTTAGTTTTGTCAATTTTTTCAATTGTTTCTTTTGTTTCAATTTCATTTATTTCAGCTCTGATTTTAATTATTTCTTGCCTTCTACTTCTTTTGCTGTTGTTTTGCTCTTCTTTTTCTAGGATTTTGAGATGAAGTATGAGATCATTTATTTGTTGGTTTTTTCTTTTTTTGAGGAATGAACTCCAAGCAATGAATTTTCCTCTTAGAACTGCTTTCAATGTGTCCCATAGATTCCGATATGTTGTGTCTGTGTTTTCATTTAACTCTAGGAATTTTTTAATTTCCACCTTGATGTCTTCTAAAACCCATTGATCACTCAGCAACCTATTGTTCATTCTCCAGGTGATGCTTGCTTTTTCCTTTCTTCTTTTATCATTGATTTTCAGTTTCATTCCATTATGATCAGATAAGATGCATGGTATTATCTCTACCCCTTTGTATTGTCTAAGAGTTGCCCTGTGACATAGTATATGGTCTATTTTTGAGAAGGTTCCATGTGCTGCTGAGAAAAAAGTGTAACTACTGGATGTTGGGTGGTATAGTCTATATATGTCAATTAAGTCTAGGTTGTTAATTGTGTTATTGAGTTCTATAGTTTCCTTATTTAACTTTTGTTTGGAAGATCTGTCCAGTGGTGAGAGAGGTGTGTTGAAGTCTCCCATGATTATTGTATGTTGGTCTATTAGACTCTTGAACTTGAGAAGAGTTTGCTTGATGAATACAGCTGCACCATTATTTGGGGCATATATATTTATGATTGTCCGGGGTCCTGCTGCTGGCTGTTTTGATGTTGCAAGCTGTTGGAGAGTGGTGGTGTATCCTTCAGCTTTCCCGGATGGTGGCCGCTGACTGCCTCGGTGGAGTGTCCGCTGTGGGGGATGGGACTGTACCGCTTCCTTCCCCTTCTGAGATCCCGTGCTTGGCCCAAGGGTCCGTGTGGGCTTGGCTGATGGGATTCCACCTAATGGCCTTCCCTAACCTCCCTGCTTGCCAATTAATGGCTTCACTGAGGCGCCACGCCTTCTGTAGCCGCAGGGCAGGCCACGCGAATCAGTTGGCCTGGATCTCCGGGGCCCTGCTGCAGGCTGCTGGGATCCCTGGCACTCTATCACTTTGATTTTTTCTGCTTGCCCCTCCCCCAGCGCTGGCTAGCCAGGTTTCCTTTTGGCTGCTACTGGGAGGAGGGGTTGGAGGTCAGGTGTCTCTGGTTTCCCCCTAGCCTGTATGGAGGCTCAGCTTGATACTCCCTCTCCCGGCAAGCCTAGGAGAGATTTTATGCGAATTCCCGCTGTCTGGGGGGTGAGCTGAATGACACCGACCTGTTTTGATGTCGCACTCTGAAGGAGAGTGACGGTGTATCCTTCAGCTTTCCCGGATGGTGGCCGCTGACTGCCTCGGCGGAGTGTCCGCTGTGGGGGATGGGACTGTACCGCTTCCTTCCCCTTCTGAGAACCCGTGCTCGGCCCAAGGGTCCGTGTGGGCTTGGCTGGTGGGATTCCACCTAATGGCCTTCCCTAACCTCCCTGCTTGCCAATTAATGGCTTCACTGAGGCGCCACGCCTTCTGTAGCCGCAGGGCAGGCCACGCGAATCAGTTGGCCTGGATCTCCGGGCCCTGCTGCAGGCTGCTGGGATCCCTGGCACTCTATCACTTTGATTTTTTCTGCTTGCCCCTTAGCGTGATATTCTTTAGTTCCATTTACTTACAAGCAAATGCCATAATTTCATTCTTCTTTATGACTAAGTACTATTCCATTGTGTATATATACCACATTTTTTTCAGCCATTCATCTCTTCAAGGGCACCTAGGTTGGTATTATAGCTATTTTGAATTGAGCTGCTATAAACATTGAAGTAGCTGTGTCACCGTAGTATGCTGATTTTGAGTCCTTTGGATATGAAGAAAGGAGTGGAATAACAGGGTCAAATGGTAGTTCCATTCCAAGTTTTCTTTTTTTAAATTATTTCTTACATACATGACAATAGTGGAGTGCAATACATTCATAATTTTTTGTATTACGATTCTTAATACACCTTTATACCACAATTTATCAAATCTCTGTATTTATAGTGTTGACTCTAGCTCAGCAGTTCCTTTGACACAGAATGTACAACCAGTCCAAGTTTTCTAAGGAATCTCCAGACTGCTTTCTGAGTGTTTGCACCAATTTGCACTCCCACCAACAATGTATAAATGAACCTCTGCCATTCTGAGTGGGGTGAGATGGAATTTCAGTGTAGCTTTGATTTGTGTTTCTCTAATTGCTAAAGATGTTGAACATTTTTTCATATATTTTTTGACCATTCATATTTTTTTTTCTGAGTAGTGCCTGTTTAGTTCCTTAATCCATTTGTCAATTGGGTTATTTGTTTTTGTTGTTGTTGTTGTTATTTACTTATTTATTTGGTTAAGTTTGTTGGTTTCTGTATATATCCTGGAGATCATTGCTCTGTCTGAGATGCTGGTGGCAAAGATTTTCTTCCATATTGTAGGCTCTCTGTTCACATTCTTGATTGTTTCCTTTGCTGTGAAGAAACTTTTTATTGATTCTTTATTTCATTTCTGGTGCTTTAGGAATCTTATTGAGGAAGTCCTAAGCCAACATGGTGGAGCATTGTAATGCATTCTGCTGTCATATATTAAAAAAATCAAAAGGAAAAGTTAATACTCTAGTTTGAGACATTTTTTAAACAAGTGCTATTTTAGTGAATAATGTATTTTATAAAATTGGAACAGCTAAAATATATGACTTATCTGCCAGACAGACTACTATAAAGATAAGGAGATAGAGTCAGTCCTTCTAGGCTCAGTCATATAAAGGTACATACTACCAGGATCCCCCAGCTTGTTTACCTAGACCACCCCCATCCTTACCTCCTATTAGTTAACACACTTCTGAAGAGTAAAATGAACTTGCCCACTGAATTGAGAAGGCTCCCACCTTCCAGTGGGACCTAAGTTGTAGGATCGGATTTTGACCTTCTCTCCTGGCTTTCCTATAACTGCACACCTCTGTGTACTCAATGAGATAAACCATTTGTTTTAAAAGGATTTCACAATTTACAGTCATATTAGATGAAAGCAATCTTACTAATGTATACATAAATTCTTTTTGTCTGATTTTTTGATAAAACACAGTGAAAATGACTTAGAGCAAAATAGCAGCCCAATATACAACTAAAATGAAGCTGGAGGCAGCAGAGGACCACACACCATGAAATGTAAACAGAAAACTATATGCCAGACTGGAAAAGAAGAACCAGGAGATCAGTCTTTACAAATACAGGTAAATGTAACTAAGGCTGAATAAGAAATCTGATAGTTTTTAAAGAAAAAAAAAAAAAACAAAGGAGGGATCAATTATTCTTTAACTTGCACAAGAATGCTGAAGAATAGTTAAATTAATTTTTCAGGGTTCATCTCTGAATCATTTTCTACCTTATGGAATCTTACTTTCAATAATTAGTAATTTATGTCTTGGCAAGCCACTTACTCCAAGAAGCGAAGCTTCTAGAGGAGAGAGCACACGATACATGGAGCACTATTTTCATGTAAATTTCAAAAAGGTGTCAAACAAAATTTTGTAATGGTCATATAGACTTATTTTGATTGTGACATTTATTCAAAGTACTCTTTTGGGGATGAAGTAAACAAACACAATCTATAGTAATTGATTTCTAAACAAACTCTATCCAAGTAAGAATCAGATACTTTTATGGTTATAATACACACACATATACACACAGACACCTCTCTAACCAATTTCCTTCTTCTAATGCCTGGATGATGAAGGTTATGTTATCTTCAACTTACTGAAATTATTTGATACTCATAATAATATCACTTGGCATCAGATTCAACAATAGGTAAGGACAAAAACTATAATTAACAATTTAAAACTTTGTCCTATAATTTGAACATTTATCTAAATTCATAGTTATATTTTAATAATAAAGTCAATATCATTCTAAACTTATAAAATCACAATAAAAAACAAAGTGATAGCAGAATATTTTTTTTTTAAAATAGGGGTTGGGGGGCAGTATTAGGTATTCCACTCAAGCCCTCATGCATGCTAGATAAGCAGTCTATCACAGAGCTATGCCTTCCCCTAGACTATTTTAATTTCATTTTGAGTCAGGGTCTCAGAAAATTGCCCAGACTGGCCTCAACTTTGTGATTCTCCCATCTCAGCTTCTAAAGTAGTTGGAGTCAACAGGCATGTGCCACCATGCCTAGCTATTTTAAAATTTCTAATATATCAGGCTGGGGTTTTGGCTCAGTGGCAGAGCACTTGCCTTGTACATGTGAGGCACTGAGTTTGATCCTCAGCATATTTAAAAATAAATAAACCAAATAAAGACCTTTTTAAAAAAAGTTTCTAATGTGTGATCCCACATAAGAATGCATTAAAATTGAAAGTAGGGATATGAAGGATAGCTCAATGGTTGCATGCTAGCCTAACATGCTTAAGGCCATGGGTTCAATTGGCACCATAAATTAAAAAGTAATAATAATAATAACAACAACAACAACAATAAAATTGAAAGGAAGAATAGGAATATAGCTCAGTGTAAAACCCAGCATGAGTGAAACCCTAGGTTTGATCCCCAGCACTGCAAAAAGAAAAAGAAAAAAAAATTCATTCACTCATTCAATTAACAAAAGCTTACTATATACAATGAATTATAAACATTGTAATGGATAAAAAATAATATAAAAAGAATTCTTGTTCTTAAAGATCTTAAAATTACAAGGAAAGCAAAGGGATGTACATACTACAAAACAGACATTTTTTTCTTTTTTATAAAACGTACACAAAATACAAAGCACCATATGTTAAAGTGCTGTAAAAGTTAATATAAATTGAACAAAGATTCACAGGAAAGAATCTCTAACATGTGAACAGCCTATCTTCATGTAGGAAATAATCTGAGTTAGATGACAAATGGAAAATTAGAACAGAGGGTATGATGAGATTCCATCCTGATAAAATATCATATGTAAAACTTAGGAAATGAAAAATAGTACAAAGATAAGTATTCTCAAAATTTCTCAAGAATACATACTCTTGAGGCCTGGGCAGTACAGCCAAAAGCTCAAGATTTCTAGGACATTTATTTGTATCTTAAAAATAATGTAAAAAAATGTAGTGCTCTCTTAGTATATGTAAGGCCCTGGGTTTGATCATTAACACTTTGAAAAATAAAATAAAAATAAAACTTACAGTCTACTTCTTTATATACCTATGTTTGCTTTAACATAAAAATATAACATTTTCATCTCAAAAAATTTCCAGTAAAACTAATACTCCAAGAAGATGGAGGGTGGCTGTGATTATCTTGTGTGAGCTCCCTAAATAATCCCAGTAAAAAGACTCAGCATAGAATAAAGATAAAACAGATGGTATACGTGGATGAAATGCTACTTTGGCTCAGGGAATAGAGTGGAGACTCTACAAAAAGGGACTGGAGATGTGACTCAATGGTTAAGTGCCTCTGCATGGTACTGAAAAAAAATTTCCTTTAAATGTTAAAGGAAGAAAATAAGAAAGCAAGAATAAGTTCAAAAGCAAATACTAAGTCTGATCTAGTTATTTATAAAATATTTCTTGATAACATGGAAAAAGCACATAAATTGGATATCTAAAGAACTTAATACCAGTTCCAGCTCTGCCACTAACCAAAACCTTGGCAAAGTTACTTCTCTGGGCTTCATGCTTCTTAGCTTTTATAAAGATCTGAAATGACCATATTCCTTATGGTCAACAATCTGTGCTTTTAATGACATGGTTTGTAAGCAAATTAGGGAATAGAGTAAATAAGAACAGAAAAATAAGGGAAAGCATGACTTAGGAAATAAAGAGAAAGCCATGAAAATCCAAATAGATTGAATTGCCCGTAATTATTCCTTTTATTTTTTTGCAGATAAAGAATATGTTCTACCACATAGTTTAGAAGCTTTTTCTCTTGGACTCTGCTATAGGCAGAATAAGAGTTCTAAGCTCTGGCCTCCAATCTTTGGTTTATACCAAAAATAATGCTGGCATAGGTCAAAAGGTAAAATGAGAAGTAAGCTACATAGAGCCCAAAATTTAAAAATTCATAAGATTAATTAATAGTTTTTTTAAAAACCTCAAAACCCTAGGTTCAATTTAAAAGTCTTGCTCTGTGATTACTTTTAAAAATGGGTTGTTAAGCTGGATTTGTGGCTGAGTGGTACAGTGCTTACCTAGCATATTTGAGTCACTGGGTTCAATCCTCAGAATCACATAAAAATAAATAAATGAAATAAAGCTATTGTGTCTACCTACAACTAAAAAATATTAAAAATGGCTTAAGTGAAATACTAAGTATTCTTTATGCATTAAGACATAACTGAGAACAAAAAGATAATTTTCTTGGATCATGAAAAATAATTTAGAAACAAATTCCTAAGTACTTATCTTTAGAATAGATACGTCTTGTTAAAATGGATGCCGTTCAATATTATTTGAATAGTGTCCATGAAAGCAGAGTGGAGAAGGGAATAGAAAATTCAGGAAGGGTCAACTGGAGAATCAGAAAAGTTGAAGGTGTCTAAGTCAGTGGAAGCTGAGGGATCGTCTGGCCCAGCCCCGCTCTTAGGTACTCAAGGCTAGCTGGAAATGGAACATACTGACTTGAGCTCAAATTACATGATAGCTATTAGTTTATCTCATTTGCCATTTAAAACCTTATTAATTTCTTAGGTAACTTGTTTAAAATCATAGACTAGCAAATGGCAGAGCCAGAATTCCTACTTTAAACCTTCTGACTTCAAATACTGTCTTTGAGCCTAGCTTCACTCAGCATCTTTATTTGAGATGAGGATAATAATGGTGCCTTCCTCATAGGTTTGATACAAGAATTAACACATTAATATATGTGAAGTTAGCACCTATATATGTTAGCATAGCACCTGCCACATAATAGGTACTTAATAAATATTAATGGCTATGATTAATGGTATTAATATTAACCTCTATATTACACCACAGTGAGAAAGAATATTTAGAAGTGAACCCAACATGTAAGTTGACCTATTCCCCCCACCCCATATAAAACTCCAGTTTCAGTCTTAAGATGTTACAACTGAACTCCTTCAGGAGGGCTGATTGCAGCCATCAGCAAGTGGCAATGACTCTAGTCCTGCTCCCTGTCACATTTTTTTTTCTCTTAGATGCTTAATTTTCATGGAGAAATATATAAACAGGCCTATGTGACCATACTTGCAGTATGACAATGTAGTGGGGCAAGACATTTGAGGCAAATGTGGCAGTAACTGTGGTGGACACAGCCCTTGTAGAATGGGGGTAGATGCAAAGGAACAGAAAAAAAGTAATACTGCCTACTTTCTCCATTCAAGTTACTTCATTTAATCCCCCCACGGACCCTATGGTGCAGAAAGTTTTCTATGTTGTACATAAGAAAACAAAAGTACAGGGGAAACAAATGACTTGCTTGACTACACAAATGGATGAAAAAGGCCTTTGCCACACCCCTACCCCTCACCCTCCCCACACTCTCCCTCCATCTCCCATCACATTCCACATCAACCCACATGCACCTCTGCTGGACTCCTCTACCCAAGGGTAGAAAAACTGGATAACTGAAGATTCTCCATTTGAAAAAAAAAAAAAAGTTCAGGCAACTATTTGTCTTGATCTGGGTGTTTAAGACAATGATTTCTAATTAGATTTCATAATTTGTAATAACGTTCCAATCATGATATATTTTTTTTATCTCAACAATTTTTGTTTGTTCTGCCTCTGAGGAGTCTGCAGGCCTCTGGGAATGTAACTGAACTTCTTTGCCTCATTGTCCCACAGGTTGGGGAGCAGCACCTTTAAAAACATGCAGCGCAGGCACACGACCTTGAGAGAGAAGGACCACCAGCAGGCTATTCGGGGTCCCGCCTACATGTTCAATGAGAAGGGCACTTGCCTGACGCCTGAGGAATGGCGCTTCCTAGACTCAGCTGAGTATGGCAACATCCCGGTGGTCAGGAAAAAGCTGGAGGAGTCCAAGACCCTCAATTTCAACTGCATGGACTACATGGGACAGAATGGGCTGTAGCTGGCTGTGGGCAATGAGCACCTGGAGGTCACGGAGTTGCTGCTCAAGAAAGAGAACTTGGCGCGGGTGGGGGACGCACGCAGTTGCTGCTGGCCATCAGCAAGGGCTACGTGCACATTGTGGAGGCCATTCTCAACCACCCGGCCTTCGCACAGTGCCAGCGCCTGACACTTAGCCCGCTGGAGCAGGAGCTGCAGGACGACGACTTCTATGTCTATGATGAGGATGGCACGTGCTTTTCTCATGACATCATGCCCATCATCCTGGCTGCCCACTGCCAGGAGTACGAAATCGTGCACATCCTGCTGCTCAAGGGCGCCCACATCGAGAGGCCCCACAACTACTTCTGCAAGTGCACCTAGTGCACCGTGAAAGAGCGGAAAGACTCCTTCAATCACTCGCGCTCCTGCATGAATGCCTACAAAGAACTGGCAAGCGCTGCCTATTTGTCACTGTCTAGTGAAGACCCTGTCCTCACCGCACTGGAGCTAAGCAACGAATTAGCCAGACTAGCCAACATTGAGACTGAATTCAATTCTCCCACTCACCATCCTGAGGGCAGATGACCCAGTGGGCTCTTCTGCATGTGCCCAGTAGCAAAATGGGTTGTCTTCTGGTCTGAGAAAGGGTGAAAGCCTCTGGCTTTTGTCAGTCAGGCTCACAGAGGGGAAGGGTTACACATCTCACTTGGGTCAGATGTAGAACTGAGGGAAAAGCAGCCCACTAGGTGAAATATTAAAAAAAGAAAACATAAATGTAAATAAAAGGAGGCTTTGCACAAATCAATATGATAAAAAGCAAGGAATTTGTGGTGCTGGGGCAGACACCTCAGCCCTATCCGTGGTCACTTAGGAAGGTCTAGGATACCAAAGTTATTTCCTGGTCTGGTCTTAGACTTCATGATTGTTTCATCTTCATGGTTTTGATTTGTCTCATTCACATCTCTATCCCATGCTGAACTGTGCTAATCTTAGGTTCAGTCTCAGCCCAATGTTAAAAGACTCAGGATCACCTTTCTTAAACCTCACCAGCTATTGCTATTTTCTTGTCAATGGGCTGAGATGGCATCACATGAAAAAGCAAATAAAATTGTATAATTGCTTGTCATTCCAGTAAATGGGTCTAGGGCAAAGCCCTACAATTTAGCCACCCTGAGAGCACCTTGCCTATCAGGCCAAAGGATGGATACTCATTTCCAAAGTCCATTATTTAAGAGTGGTCCTGTGCTTTTACTGTCAACTGACACTCCCCTGAAAGAGAAGACTAGGACATAATGTAAGAAACTCTTTTGACATAATGTTTAATAAAAGTAACAACACTTAGTGGGCATTTACTATATGCCATGCACTAACTGCCTTACTTATTGATCTTGGTTAACAATAACCAGTATGTTGCGGGTACTACTACTATCCCCATTTTTGTATGAGAGCACAGAAGTAGACAGAAAGCACACAGTTAATAAGTAATGAAACCATTGTTCTAGTCTAGGCATCCAGAGCTGATTCAGTCACTCCAGCAAACCTGTGCCAGAGGTCTTCTTCATACATTGAGCTTCTAAAAATTTTATTGGCCTTCACCTGAATGATGAAGGGATTCCTCACTCCAGGTGTGGCTGGAAGAGTAGTAACTACAATTGGGCTCATTATTTCCCCTCCTGGCTATGGAACACACAAAAAGGCATCACATGGGGGCTGGACATCAAATTGAGAAAAGATGTCATTTGCAAGTAAAAATTTCACTATCCAAAAGAGATGCAATGCAAGAGCTATACCTTCATAGAATACAATTAGGTGACCAAGGATGTGTACCATTTCATAGCAAGGAAGGCTATCCTGGGACATGTTGTTCATGGAGATCTCAAAGGATGAAATGAGATCAGGTCTTACTGAGCAGTAGGAGGTGGATCCAGGGGGAAAGAAAGTATCTGGTGGCATTTGGATAAGCAAATGAAGATGAGGCCCAACAAAGCCCAGAGCAGGGAGGAGATAGATGAGGAACTCCATGTAACTAAAATACCGACTTCTTGCTGAGGCAACCAAGAGGAATGCTGAAGATATGAAGCAGGGGGGGGGAAGATCTCAGAGGGCTCTGCATGTAAGGCTGAGCACTCTGAATGTCATTCTGTAGGATGAAATGGAAAGCCACTAAAAGTTGATGATTCACGTACTATGTAGTGAAAACTAGAGTTTTGGAAATTTATTAACATAAGATGAAATGGAGGATTTGGACTGGGACTGGGTGGGGCACTAAGACTAAAGAGAGGAGCAATTCAGGAATGCATACATAAAGCCAGAAAGAAAAGGCTTGTTCCACCAGCTAGGGATAGATAAACTAGGCCAAGAGGAGGTAGCATGGCACCACAGATTGTGAATAGATAAAACACCCTATAATTAAGCTCATTTTATTCCATCTAATTCCTCCATGGCCTCATCTAGAAAACATGGTGGCTATTGATGCCGAGATTACCCAAAGAAGCTCCAAAGAAATATAGCTATTGTCTCTTCTTTTCTCACACCAAGGGCAACGATGTCCCAAGCAAGGCTATTGGAAATTTTCTTATTCCCCAGCCTTCAGACCAATCCTGAACAGGCTCTATAAAATAAACAGCTAAGCCAATTACTTCAGATATTTCTGGCCAAGAGGAAAAAAAAAGCAAGCAAAAAATGTGCTTTGGATCAGATTATCTGGATAATTGCACAATTCTCTACTTCTCTCACATCTGGGAGCATGCCAGCCTAAATAAAACAATGCTAGACTAACATTTGGAAACACATCTGAGACATTTTTTTCATTTACTAAAACTTAAAGTCTGGCATATTTTAGTGTACATAATATCTAAAACTGGAAGTTTGTTGAAATAATTTTCTATGATATTTTGATTTCAAAAGTAAATTATGGAAATTGTGGACAAGTAAGAACACTACTAACATGATGGCAAATCCTTTCTACAATGCAGTCATTTACTCAGAATAAGAGTTAGCATAAATACATTTGCTGGCTGTTAACATTGCCCTAGTTACGTTTGTTTGAAATAATGTCTTTCAGATTGTCGAGAAATGGTGCATTATAAATTAACATAACTGTTCCTTTAGAATTTTATTACTTATTCAACTATCCTTGAATGTTCTTTCCTGTCGCGACCCCTTGCCCGCAAGGAAGACGCAACTCGGGAATCTTCTCTCAGCAGTTTATTCAGGTCCTTGATACTTTTTCTTCTCTCTCCCGGATGCCCCTCCCAGCCTTAATAAAGCACCTCAAGCCCCAATGCGAAGCTGCCACGTGGACTTTTCTCATAGGGTGCCAAGTCACAGCGTGCCAACTCATTCTGATAAGGAGTTGTTTGTCACAGACTACAGGGGAAACCAGCGCCATCTTGTAATGGCGGCCACAGTTCACAGAAACGGCTCACCACAGTTCCCCCTTTTTTGTTTTTATACGACAATACAGGCGAGAGTAGAGGTCCTATCCCACTGTGCAGAAGTGGCTGCATAGTATGGCTCAGCCCTAAGGAGGGCCCTTCCCCAGATCCGAGGCCATATCAGCCGACGCCTTTTTTCGTGGGGCGGGGCGTGGATAAGGTGGGGTAAGGAAGGACGTCAAACCCGCATGCAATAGGACATGCTCTCCTTGAGGTCCACTCCAAGGATCACTCAAGTGCAGTGCCTTGCCTCGCATCCTGTACCGTGACGATGGTGGACGGAGGGGGATAGCTGAGGCTGAACTGTGGCTGTGTACAATGACAAACAAGTTGACAGCACCCTGAAAGAAAGGCACGGACTTTAAAGCGATAGAGAAGCACTAGTGTGGAAACCCATCTGCGTGCAATGGCAGCAAGACCGGCAGAGTGCAAGGGCTTTCCAACACTAAGAGAATAGCGAGGAAAGACATGTCGATCCCAGTGCAATGTTATAATAACTTGGGGTGCAACGACCATGTCAAAAATTTACTGTTTAAGATGCGCAAGCCAGACTTGAGGTGAATTGCCATTTTCTAAAGCTGCAAGAGCTTGTATGATCATAGCCTTATCGTGAGCACTGCGGGCCTTGAGGCGACAGAGAAACCACAAGCAGAGAAACATACCAAAGCAACACATTGCACCAAAAATGCCTATTCCCACCCACTCCTTAAAAAAGGAAAAGGCAGATGACAACCAATTGGTAAATTGACCCAAGGTCACTGGATTGACATGGGTGTTATTCAAAACAGCTATCTGAGTTAGTTGAGACTGGATCAAGTTTTCTGCTTCCATGGACCAGGTTCCGGATAGATATTCTCCGATGATGCATGAGGCATTTCTGGAATCATAAAATCTGACAGAGGTTATACATAAATGTGCTCGTTGATCAATACAACCCAAATGTACTAGGTCAGACAATTCCTCAACTTGAGCTTGAAGTAACTCTATCCTTTGATTAGCAGCCAAAATCCCAGATAAAATGTGTTGATTAATTCTGCTTTGAGATTTAGAAATTACTTGATTGTATTTTTACTTAAAAGCAAATTTATACTAAACACATTTATCTCAAATATCTGTAACTGAAAAAACAGAGTATCTGATAAATGTAAATATAAAACTTAAATTATAGGTTTTCTGTTGAAGAAAAACAATTAGGCAAATATATATTAACTAATCAATTAGGCATGTGCTAATTAATTTATAGATTAACAAATATAGGTTATCTAAATATCTAAAAATATATATATATATATATACATATTAAGAATAAGAACATGACTTATAATTGTATTAACTTTATGTAACCACGTGGTCTTAAAATATTTGGATCCATTTAAATTTATTTTTAGCTAGGAGTGCACTCTTCTATGTGACGTCACTTGATGTAACTGAAATAAGATCCTTGAGTATACATTTTTATTTTTATAGTTAGCAATGAAAATAAGGATTTTCTGGTCATCACAGGAACTTTGCCGGCTTGTTCCTGTGGCGAGCAAATGCATCCTCATAACCTTCAAAATTAAAAGTAAAATATAAAGAAGCATATTTGATATCTCTCATCAATAGAACATTATGTAGTAACACAACTATAGAGAAAAAGTCAGGTTATTTAACTTAGAACTAGCTTAAATTTAGGACTGTAACATAGAAACCTGTGGAATTAAATTTTGTCTGAAAAAGATATTTTTCATTAGCATTTACAGGTAGGCATTTTGTTGTAAAAAAAAAATACAGGCTCTGAGCAGCTCCGGTAGAAACCTGAAACACAGCAGTACAGGTTAGTGGCTGGAAAGCGGGACTAGAAGTCCTGTCTGAGTGACTGTGGAAGAACCAATCAGAAGCACGCAAAAGTGTGGGAGGTGGGACCAGGAAGCAGCTATGCCGGCCAGGCACCCCATGGTTACCATGGTGATGCAAACAACATGGAGTCTGGTGCCCATTTTCAGGGCAAAAGTTCTCCAAGTTTTCTTAGCCGATTGTATTTTGTTTGATTTTGTCTGCATTTTCCCCCGCCTGGCCAAGATCTTACTGGGGTAGCAGCTTGTTCTGTCTCTGCGACCTGCGGTTGCAGTTGTACATCCTGTACTTCCTGGCATTTCCCCTAGGGAGTCTACAGATAGAAAGGGGTTGGTCCGTGGGAGGTGACAAAGTCGCCCACTCCCCGGGGCACCATTCCGTCCCTGGATTGCCCCATACACCTAGGCTTCCGGGGCCCGGGCTGGGCCCCTGTTTCCGTTTTGAGGGCAGCGGCCAGAACCTGTTCTGTAATATGAGCTCCATCAATATCCTTACAAGCTCGAATCATGGAATCATGTCATCAACACTCTTTGCTCTGGTAGATTTAATGGCATTTTGGCAATAGGAATTTGCATATTTAAGAGCCAATTGCTTAATGACCGGCATGGCTTGTTCCAAGTTAGGGAATATTTTTTTTTTGCTACCTGTATCAATCAGGCAAGGAAGTCAGAATAAGGCTCAGAGGGTCCTTGAGCAATTTTTGAAATTTTTGTTTTAGCATTTGAAATAGGTAGAGCCTTCCGAGCCTGAATGGCTGCTGTAGCTATCTGAGCATAGACCCCAGGATTATAATTAATTTGTTGATTTATGATAGCATATAGTCCCAAGCCTGTTAACATTTCAAGGTTATGCCGTGGGAAGCCGGCGTCCTGATTGACTCGGGCTAGCTCGCGACACCTCTCTTGATTTTCACTTTTCCACAACAAAAAATCCCCTCCGGACAACACAGCCATGCAAAGCTGTTGCCAGTCACTAGGTGTCGGCTGATTGGCAGGGGTCTGTAATTAGTAACTGCCTCCTTTAGTTGTTTAATATCCTTAAAGGCTAAAGGAACATGTACTCTGGCCGGCTGTCCATCGGCATCCAAGTTTTCAATTACTGGGAAGTTTGGGCCGTCTTAGGCTGCCACTGAACATCCCCCAGCCTTCTGGGGTTGTCCTTGTCCCAATCGGGGTTATAAGGAGGGAGCGTGACAGCGATCGGGGCTGTAGGTGCTTTAAATCTTGACTTTTACAATCGACCCTCCAGTTCCTCTATCTCCCTTTCCAATTCTTCCTCCTGCCAGCTGTTACCATGGAGCCCAGTTAGTAACTCCCTTATCTTAGAAATGTAGTCAGCACTGTGAAGCCCAGCTCAAGGCCAGAGGCCTTGTTACATATTTTTGTGAAAAACTAGTAAGGGAGTGTCCAGTGCCTGGAATGCTGATTTTTTCAGACAGTAGCCAAATAAAACAGGGCAACATGAAAATAGGAAGTTTATCTACATTAAACCTTTTTGTAGAGATTCTTTTGCTGAAAGTCCTAAAATAAGCCATGGTGAATATTCTGGAGAAGGTCAATTAAGACTTTTCTGTGGGCCTGATAGGGAGGGGGAAGATGAGAAGGCGGGGTTGAGAGCGGCTAGGGTGGATCTAATTCCTCAGAACTGTCCGAGCTACTTGTGTCCTTGGGAGTTTTTAACTCAGTCAAGTCCGGATAGAGCCTTCTCCTCTGTTTAACATTTCGTACATTCCCATCCTTCTGAGATATCTCACTTCTTGCCGGAGACAGCCGCCTCCTCCCCTGTTTCATGCTCCGCACACTCCCATCCTCCTGAGATACCTCACTTTCTGCCGTCTCTGACTTCTCCTCATGTAATTGCTCTAAAACTTCCTGTCCTTTAGTAAGTGCTTCCTGACATCTGCCATCTGTGAGGCAACTACGGACCATCTTCCAAAGGGGTATCACCCCACCCTCTAATATGCCCTGCTCAGAAGCAAAGTCAAGGTCTTTGCCTAATTTATCCCAGCTAGGTATAGTAAGGCTGCCCGAGAATGCAAACCACGGTGCAGCAATATCTGTCTTCTGTAAAAATCTCTCTAAAGTACTACGTTTCACTTCCAGGCCCTTGGAACGTAACAGGTCATCTAGGGCCAGGAGGAGCGGACTTGAAGATGTGACACCCATGACACAACAACAAAAGACGCACAAAAAACAACAAGAGATACCACAAAAAACAAAAACGAGATGACACAACAAAAGAAACACAGAAAACAAAAGTGAAAGTACACAGTGCAGCTGCAATAAACATGAGGCTCTCTCTTTCTTTGTAGAGGAGCTGACCCCGCTTTGGACGCGGATCCCACGTACTGGGACTATCCCTGCTTTCATAGCAGATCCCACTTACCTGGGATTAACCGGTGCACCACCCCTGACTGACTGAAAGTTCTGGTTCCCGGGTCTCGGCGCCACTTGTCGCGACCCCTTGCCCGCAAGGAAGACGCAACTCGGGAATCTTCTCTCAGCAGTTTATTCAGGTCCTTGATACTTTTTCTTCTCTCTCCCGGATGCCCCTCCCAGCCTTAATAAAGCACCTCAAGCCCCAATGCGAAGCTGCCACGTGGACTTTTCTCATAGGGTGCCAAGTCACAGCGTGCCAACTCATTCTGATAAGGAGTTGTTTGTCACAGACTACAGGGGAAACCAGCGCCATCTTGTAATGGCGGCCACAGTTCACAGAAACGGCTCACCACACTTTCCTGACATTATAAATCTTCTCAGAGAGCAGTTTAGCAGGAAAGAAGTCAAACTGTAATGAAAGAATAAAGAACCAGTGAATGTGTTTTAAATTGTACTATTGATGAGTCTGTTCTGCTTTCTAGGGACTACATGTGGCTGCTTGTTGTCACATGTTATGGAGATGATCTAGTGTCATCAATTATGTAAAATATTATCAGGGTTTCATTGGAAATATGTCACAGGTCATCCTCCACATCTTCTAAAATGCTCACTCTGGAGTGACATGTCCTGACTAGTATATATGATCCAGGATAAACTTGAATTTGGGGTGTCATTTTAATTTACTACCAGAATAGAGGCTAGTCATTCACAACAAGTACAGCCAATGTCAAGGTCTCCAGTAAATTGTGTCTGGAATCAGATGCCTACTAGAAAGCCATTATTTTTTGGTGGTGAAATTGTGTAGTTGTTCAAGGATTGCATATGTCTCTCTTATATTCTTGGGTCTATAAAGATATTAAAATTCAACTGGTCAGTGGAGTCTCCCAGTGCCTTAAATATACCCAGTAAATTAGTAAGCATTCCAGAAATACGTGATGAAAGGAATGAAATAAATCCTAAAGAATAATCATTCCAGCTGTTGAAGCAAATTATTACTTTTATCTATGGCTCAAACTTAATACATTTGTGGATTTCATAGTAGTATTTGATGAACATGGTAAAATGGGGAAGTTCTAAAGAAGACCACAGCTGGTAGCCAGGGATAAAAACTTCACATTCAATGACTGAAGACTAATCATATGTTGCATTTTATGGTATATGGACAGCAGAGTGTGTCTTCTTTGTCTTACCTAAAATAGGGTTTGAGAGCACTGCCCAAAACTGACATTTTTATTGATTGGTTTATCTATGCACTAGGAGCCAGAGAAAGGGAAGATTGGTGTGATCTGGACTATTCAGGGTGCTTTACCCTGGTGGAATGGGCTCTCTCTGTGTAGAAGCATCTGGATTAGCAAGAAAAAATAAAGAATATGTCTATCTTGGTTGGGTTGTAACTCCTGCCACCAAGAATATAGAGGCCTCTGTATCTTCCCTGAATTAGTCTGCTTGGTTTTCTTTGCTGATCATTCTCTTATAAAATTGCTCAAGGTACCCCTTTATTTTGTTGATATCTTCCTAGATGCATTCCTAGGCGATTTGCCTATATGTGTTGCTTATCTGTGGAAATGATGTTTCAAAATGATTAGAAGTCAGTATTTCTTCCAATTTAGAGTAGGTGGCAGCAGTGCCCTAGGGGCAGGGCAGGGATGAGGAAGAAAAGGGTGACAAGGGAATATTGCAGGGCTTAGGAAAGAAAGGAGGATGGGATGGAGGGGTCCCTCTTGCTCCCTTAAAATTTTGCTTCAATTTGAAAGCATATACTGTCCCCAAGTCAGAGAAGTGTGGAAGCCCAACAAACAGTGCAGCTCAGTTATTTAACATTTGTCCATTCTGAAGGCTAGAAAAGCTGTTGCTGAGAAAGGTCTTCCTGTTGACACAAGAGCAACATGGAGACTTCTGATTCAGTCACAGCAATTTATTCTGACAGACCTCAGAGAGGAAGAGTAGGAATCAAGAAAGCTAATGTGACTCATTCTCCTTAAGTGTTAATGACCTTTGTGTTTTTCAATGGATAGTTAACCACGGATATTATGAAAAATAGATAATGAATTATAAATTGATGTTGTGCTGTCATTTTAAGACCCATAAAAAACCCTCCAGGCCTGAAATACTACAAATTAAAAATGCAAATAATGATAAATCAGGCCAATTTGCCACTTGCTATGATTTTAGTGAGATCCCATTGTGGAAGATACAGATGTTGAGATGACAGTTTGTAATTTGCTTGCAAACTTATCAAGACAGAAAAGGGAAGAGCTGGAGAGAAAGAGGAGTGACTTTGAATTGTGGTGCTGAGAGCTCAGAGTACACTTGAACTCTGGCCATCTGGAGCTAGGAAGACAAAAAGCTGAGTGAAGGCCCAGCCTAGGCTGGAAGCAGTCCCAAAAATTGAGTAAGTCTTTTGCCCTGCCCTCCGTTGTTTGTACTAGTTTCTCATATGCTTTGAATACTTCCAGGATTTTTAAATTTTATAGACTAACACCCTAGGAAAATATATTTCCTTGAAGTTTAAAAGCTTGGCTGGTAGTATAAACAAATGCCTGCTTAGCATGCAGGAAATGATTTGAAAATCATTTCCTTTTACAATGGGGAAATATTTTTCAAGCTGTGAAAGTGCAATTGTGTGGTGTATGTGTGTATAAGAGAATCTGGCAGAAAAGCCCTCAAAGCACTCACTTATGTATCATCTCTGATACACTAAGAAATCTAACTAGGCCACTCTAGGCCTGTGATTTAACATCTAATTATGCACAATGAGTAGAGGAGAGAATGACCTCAGTGGCATTTCCTTTCCCAAAGCCCACTGAATTGTAAGCACCACAACTTTTTTTTTTTTTTACCATTAAAACAGCTTACATTTCAGCACCTCCTCTATTCATAGGGTCTTTCTGATTTTGGCTAAGCTGCCCATCTCCTCAGCAGAACTTTTCAGAAAAAGAAAAGATCTAGGTTGTACGTGTGAGCTCTGTGGTTAAAAATAGGCCAAGTAAATGTTCTCCAATTGGAAAAATGTAGACCACTAAAACCAAATAAACTAAGAATGCTGCTCAAATATTACTGTGAAAAGAAGTGATGTGAGCTGGAAAGATAGAAAATCAAAAGAGAGTAGGAGGAAATGGGCAGGCAGAGCTCCTGCAAAATGCAAACAGAGATTTTGAAAAATATCTGTGGAAAAGATTCATCACCACACACTAAAAAAAGGGGGAAAAATCATTTCCTACACAAGTGAAACTATCAGTCTGAATTATCAGAGATACAAAGAAAAATGGAGATGGTTCTTCAAGAAAATTAGCCAATAAGTAGTAGCACAAATTAAATCAAAAGAAAACACAAGGATTTTTTCTCTGAAAGAGGAAAAGTCACAATGCTATATAAATTAATCATAATGGGGTAGCATTAATCAAGTATGCTGCACATATCATTGACATAGAGGTATGTGTTTTAATTAGCAATAAATTCACACTCAGATTAAATGGGGAGATACATGTCAGGATGTATCTCCTGGGAGAGGAGCAGAGTCTATAGACACATAGAGTATCAGAACCAAATGAACCCTAGTTATAGAGCTGTCTAAAACCCAAGCGCTCATGCTATGAATTCTTTTTTTTTTTTTTTTGGTACCCAGTATTGAACCCAGGGTGCTTAACCATCAAACAATTTATTTTTTATTTAAAGACAGGGTCTCACTAAGTTGCTTAAGGCCTTGCTAAGTTGCAGAGGCTGGTTTTGAATTTACAATCTTCCTGCCTCAGCCTTCCCAGCCACTGGGATTACAGGTAAGAGCTATCATGCCCAGGCATGACAGATTCTTATCAAGCCTCTAGCCTAAGCAAGCCTCTGGGTTAGGTGCTCAAATAAATAATGAAGGTAAAGTTCCCACAGTCAAGGAGCTCATTGTCTAATGGAGGAAACAGACATTCTTCATACAACCACAAAAATAAACACAGCATTACAAATTATACACTATAAACTATAAAACTATAAACTCTATAATTTTCAGAGAGTTGAGTCAGTGATGCAGATGTGTTTGTGTGTGTGTGTGTATGTGTTTATGTGTGTGTACATGCACATATTTGAAGATTTTCAAAGAAGGCAATGTTTCACTGAAACCCAAGGGCATAAAAGAGCAAAACAGACATCAAGGAATGGAAAAGAGGGTTCTGGGCATAGGAAAGTTACATGGAATAACACACTGCTGAGAGGGAAAAGGAGGCTCATTCAGAAATTTGCAGGTATCATGGTATGGATCCATTGCAGGGAGTCAAAGGAAAAGGAAGCAGGTGATAGGGATGCTGACCAGGACCTCAGACAGGGCTTTACCTTCAGTGACCATGTAAAAAGCTGGACTTCATTGTAAGGTGAATCTGGAGAGTCATTGGAAGCTTTCAGCAGGTGAAAGAGTTACTCACATCTACAGTTTGAAAAATCCAATCTGCCTACTGTAGAAAATGGATTAGAGAGGAAAAGAAAGGAAGAAGTTAAAGATTGCTGAGGAAGATGAGATCAACCCTGAACGAGGGTGAATGGCATGAGTTTCTAGAAGACTAGCACATCTCAACCATCACAGATGGACCCACAGCACAGTTAGAGTATGTGATTGCCTCCTAGACAGCTTTCTTGTTATGAGCTTCCCAAAGCCCTGCTTCTCCCATCTCTGGGATCTCTTGGGGCTACACAGGGGTGCACCAGGCAGTGAAGAAGCACAGGAAAAGGAAACAGAATAGACCAGGGCTTTAACTTCTCCTCTAATTCAGAAGCCCAGTGAAATAGGAAGAGGGAAAGAGAGTAAGGTAGATCCCAATCTGCCACCCTGACATTTGAAGGAAGAAGATGTTGACTTCCAGACTTGGCCAAATTATTCTCTGCAAAGCATTGGCATCACAGAGATATTGGAAGGTGGAATCAGAAGTGATAATCCCAGTATGGAAAGGATCCCACTGATTTTTAATCTTTGCACTGCATGTTCCAGACTCTAAATACATTTTTGTCCCATTTTAATTTTTCATTCCAGTGAGAGAAATTGTTGAGTTATATCTCTAATTTGTTTTAAACTGGAGCTCATTTTAGCATAAATATAAGCATGGAGTAGACCTTTTCTTCCTCCTCTTTTCCCCTTGAGGTTTCTGGTGTTGTGACAGACTAAAAGGAGACAGAATATGGGCAAGGATTTCTGAGCACCCAAAATCCTCCTTGGTGGACACCCAGTTTAGTCAGGGTGGGTGTATTGGTTTTCTAGTGCTACCATAACAAACTATTAAAAATTTGGTGATGTAACACATCAGAACTTTATTGTATTACAGTATTTAAGGTGAGAAATTAGCAGGGCCATGCTATCTCCAAAGGTTCTCAGGGAGAAACCTTCCTTTCCTTGCCATTAATATTATCTCATCAACACATCCCTCCAGTCTGTGCCTCTGTCAGCATGTGGTGGTTTTCCTGGATATTTCTATGTCTCTTCTCATAAGGGTGGCAGTCATTTTGGACTAAGGGGCCACCCTATTCTAGTAGGACTCCATCATAACTAATTACACCTGTAACTACCCCATTATCAAATAAGATCACCTTCTGAATTTCTAGGAAGGATAAGCCTTGGAGTAGGGGACACTATTGAGCAATACACTGGGAGAAGTACCAGGTTCACATGAATTAGCGAATGCTGAGACCAGGAAACAAGGCAAATATTCAAAGGAAAGCAAGAGAAAAGGTCATAAATCAGTTACTCTGGAAAATCAAAGTCAGTCCTACACTAGGAGGTCAGTCTGAAAGAAAAGGGTAAGGCTGCTGGTACTACTTATTGAGAGAGACACAAGCACAGCCAAGGATGCTAACTACAACTCCATACAAGTGAGTGGGGGTGAGAGTGCTGGGGGAAGGAGTCAGGGTGGATAAAAGATGGGAAGGTAGGGACAGAAGCAATGGAAGGAAACTTGGTATTGATGGCATTGCTCCTTTCAAGTATGAGGAAGGCATTTACTTTTTTTCTAAATATTTTTTAGTTGTTGATGGACCTTTGTTTTATTTGTTTATATGTGGTGCTGAGAATTGAACCCAGTGCCTCACATGTGCTAGGCCAGCACTCTACCACTGAGCTAGCCCCAGCCTGAGGAAGGCATTTTCAAGTGTTGGATTTGGCGATAATAAAAATAAAATACTACTCATTCTAGAATTTTTAGAAAATATAAAAAGTCAGAGGGGACAAAGAAGTGAGCACTAATTCCAGCACCTAAGAATATTACGTGTTTCAGAATGTTCTGCCTAGAGTTCCTCTTATCCCAGGTGCAAAATTTGAATTATTACTGTGAATCAGATGATGGAATATTACCACAATATTTTTGTTTCACTTCACAATTTCTTTCCATTTCCATTCTCTCATACTAAAAGAGTCACCCATTGCAATGTATTTATATATTTAAAAATGTTGATATGTATGTATCATTCATTTAAAGAACATATCCGATGCCTCTACAGTACTCTCAAATTCTAGAGACTGGGAATACCTCAAGATCATTAAAAACCCCATCATCTCTGCCCTCTTGAAGTTTATATTTTAATGCAGGTTACATAAAAATAACTGTTGATTGGGTAGGTTTGTGTGTTTGTAAATTACATACAAGGGGATTATGTCATAAAAAGTTGTTCTTTCTTATTCTCTGTCACTCAGTGCCTTTTTCCCTGTTGTCTCTATGTTGCTGTGGGTAAAAATGGTTCATTTCTTCTGTCTACCATCTAGTCTTTCATCCTCTGCACAGTCTTAAACTTATTCCTTCCCACAGGGATAGCATATATTGCTTCTAAATTCTTCTTGCCCCTACATTGCTTCTAACTTCTTATTACCACAAATGACGCTGCAAAGACATCCCTGTACCCTCTTACAGATTCAGGAAGGAACATCCATGTTTAACTTTACCAAACACAATGCTGCCCAGAAGGTCTGCCCTGGTTACACTCTCTTGGGGCTGCAGTTTGCCACATGATGCCAGCACTGAGTATTATTCTGCTTTCCATTGTCTGCCAGTTTGAGCAGTGTGAAGTCACTTGATTTACATTTCTCTAATCATTAATGAAGCTGAGCACTTCCTAGACTGTTTAGCCATGTGAATTTCTCCTTACCATGAATTGCCTCTTCCCATCTTTCCTTCACTCACTTTTAAAAAAATTCTTTATTTGTTATTTTTAGTTATACATGACAGTAGAATGTATTTTGATATACATGCATGGAGTATAACTTGCTATTTTTGTGGTTGTACATGATGTGGACTTACATTGGTCATGTATTCATATATGAACATAAGAAAGTTATGTTCAACTCATTTTACTGTCTTTTCTATTCCCATCTCCACTCTCCCTGTCCAATCTGGTGAACCTCCCCCTCTCACCCCCTCACCCCCCACCTATTGTGAGACAATATTAACATATGAGAGAAAACATATGGACTTTGGCTTTTTGGAATTGGCTTATTTCATTTAACATGATAGTTCCCAGTTCCATCCATTTACTGGCAAAAATCATAGTTTCATTCTTCTTTATGAGTGAGTAATATGTGTATATGTACCACATTTTCTTTAACCATTTATCTGTTGAAAAGTACCTAAGTTGGTTCCATAGCTTACATATTGTGAATTGAGCTGCTATAAACATTGGTATGACTACATCATTATATTTTGCTGATTTTGCGTTCTTTGATATAAACCTAAGAGTGGGTCATCCATCAACAAGTGAATTCACTTTCTTCTCAGCAGCACATGGATCCTTCTCTAAAATAGATCATATATTATGCCACAAAGCAACTCTTAGCAAATACAAAAAAAGTACAGATACTACGCTGCATTCTATCAGGTCATAATGAAATGAAATTAGAAATCAAAGATAAATAAAAATAAAAGCTACCCCAACACCTGGAGACTAAATAATATGTTATTAAAAGAACAATGTGGTGCAGTAGACATTAAAGAGGAGATTAAAAAAATCTTAGAGGTAAATAAGAACATTGATACAACATACAAAAATCTCTGGGACACTATGAAGGCAGTACTAAGAGGAAAGTTCATTGCATGGAGTTCATTTCTTAAGAGAAGAAAAAGAAAAAGTCAACAAATAAATGATCTAACATTACATCTCAAAGTCCTAGAAAAAAGGAACAAATCAAAACCAAAAGCAGTAGAAGACAGGAAATAATTAAAATCAAAGCTGAAATCAATGAAATAGAAACAATTTAAAAAATTGACAAAACAAATATTGGTTCTTTGAAAAGATAAATAAAATTGATAAATGCTTAGCTGTTAATGAAGGGAAGAAGAGAGAAAACGCAATTTACTGACATCCATGGTGAAAAAGGAAATATCACAATGGACATTACAAAAATACTGAAGATAATTAGAAATTATTTTGAAAATTTGCACTCCAATAAAGTAGAAAATATCAAAGACATCAACAAATTTCTAGAGTCATATGACTTGCCTAAACTAAATCAGGAGGATATATACAAGTTAAAAAATTCAGTTTCAAGCATTGAAATACAAGATGCCATCAGAAGCCTATCAACCAAGAAAAGCCCAAGACCTGATGGATACACAGCTGAATTCTATAAGAATTTCAAATACTCCTCAAATTATTTCATAAAATAAAAAAGAGGGAACACTTTCAAACTCATTCTATAAGGCCAATATCATCCTGATTCCAAAGTCAGACAAAGACACATCAAAGAAAGAAAACTTCAGAACAATATTTCTAATGAACATAGATGCAAAACTTCTCAATAAAATTCTGGCAAATAAAATACAAAAACATATCAAAGAGGTCTTGCTCCACAATCAAGTGGGATTCATCCCAGGGATGCAAAGTTGGTTCTACATATGGAAATCAATAAATGTAATTCATCACATCAATAGACTTAAAGATAAGAATCATATGATCATCTCAATAGATGCAGAAAAAGCATTCAACAAAATACAGCACAGCTTTATGTTCAAAACACTAGAAAAACTAGGGATAAGAGGAACATATCTCAACATTGTAAAGCCCCAGGCCAACATCATTTTAAATGGAGAAAAATTGAAGGCATTCCCTCTAAAAACTGGAACAACACAGGGATGCCCACTTTCACCACTTCTATTCAACATAGTTCTTGAAACTCTGGCCAGAGTAATTAGACAAAAGAAATTAAAGGGATATGTATAGGGAAAGAAGAATTTAAATTAGCACTATTTGCTGACCATACAATTCTATACTTAGATGACCCAAAAAGCTCCACCAGAAAACTTCTAGAGCTAGTAAATGAATTCAGCAAAATAGCAGGATATAAAATCAACACCCATAAATGAAAGACATTTCTGTACATCAGTGACAGATCCTCTAGAAAAGAAACTAGGAAAACTATCCCATTTACAATAGCCTCAAAAAAATTAAATACTTGGGAATAAATGAAGGAGGTGAAAAACCTCTACAGTGAAAACCTCAGAAAGCTAAAGAAAGAAATTAAAGACCTTAAAAGATGAAAAGATCTACCTTATTCTTGGATAGGCAGAATAAATATTGTCAGAATTAATAGTGTCAAAATGACCATACTACCAAAAGTACTATACAGATTTAAGGCAATTCGAATCAAAATCTTAATGATATTCCTCATAGGAATAGAAAAAGCTGCTAGACCAATGGTATAGAGTAGAGGACACAGAGATGAACCCACATAAACACAGTTATCTCATATTAGACAAATATATATTGGAGAAAAGATAGCCTATTCAACAAATGGTGCTGGGAAAACTGGATATCCATATGTAGTAAAATGAAGTTAAACTCCTATCTCACCAACTCAACTCAAAGGGGATTGAGGACCTAGGAATTAGACCAGAGACCCTATGCCTAATAGAAGAAAAAAAAAAGGCCCAAATCTCTATCATGTCAAATTAGGCCCTGACTTTTTTTAACAAGACTCCTATAGTGCAAGAAATAAAATCAAGAATCAATAAATGGGATAAATCCAAACTAAAAAGCTGCTTCTCAGCAAAAGAAACAATCAGTGAGTTTAACAGAGAGCCTACAGAATGGGAGCAAATTTTTCCCAACACACATCAGAAAGAACACCAATATCTAGGATATACTCAAAAACCTTAACATCAAAAAAAAAAAAAAACCCAAATAATCCAATTAATAAATGGCCAAGGAACTGAACAGACAATTCTCAGAAGATGATATATAATCAATTAACAAATATATGAAAAACTGTTCAACATCTCTAGTAGTTAGAGAAATGCAAATCAAAAATACTCTAAGATTTTATCTCACTCCAGTCAGAATGACAGCTATTAAGAGTATAAACAACAATAAGAGTAGGCGAGGATGTGGGAAAAGAGGCACACTCATATATTAATGGTAGGACTATAAATCGGTGTCATCAATATCGAAAGCAAAATGGAGATTCCTTGGAAAACTGGGAATGGAACCACCATTTGACTCTGCTATCCCACTCCTCGGTTTATATCTAAAGGACATATAAACAGCATGCTACAGAGACACAGCCACATCAATGTTTATAGCAGCACAATTCACAATAGATTAATTGTGGAACCAATCTAGATGCCCTTCAGTAGATGAATGGATAAAGAAAATATGGCATATATACACAATAGAATATTATTCAACATTAAAAGGTAATAAAATCATGGCATTTGCAGGTAAATGGATGGAGATGGAGAATATCATGCTAAGTGAAGTAAGCCAATCCCAAAAAACTAAAGGCTGAATGTTTTCTCTGATTAATGGATGCAGATCTATGATGGGGGTGAGGCATGAGAAGAATGCAGTAACATTGGACTGAGCAAAGGGGAGGGTGAGAAGGGATTATGGAGGTAGGAAAGATGATGGAGTGAGATGGACATCATTACCCTAGGTACACATATGATTGCACAAATTGTGTCTACATCATGTACAACCAAAGAATTGAAATGTTGTGCTCCATTTGTGTACAATGAATTGAAATGCATTCTGCTGTCATGCCCAACTAAGTATAACAAATGAAAAAAAAATTTAAACAAGTAAATAACATTTAAAATAAATAAATAAATAAACAAACCTAGGTGTGGGATAACTGAATCAAATGGTGTTTCCAGGTTTTCTGAGGAATCTCTATACTGCTTTCCAGAGTGGTTGCACGAATTTGCAGTCCCACCAGCAATATACGAGTGTAGTTTTTTCCCTCACATCCTCACCAACATTTATTATTACTTGAATTCTTGATAATTGCCATTCTGACAGAAATGAGATGAAACCTCAGTATAATTTTAATTTGCATTTCTAATTGATAATTAAATCTAATTGCTAGTGTTGTTGAACAGTTTTTCAAATATTTGTTAACCAATCATATTTCTTCTTCTGAGAAGTGTCTGTTCAGTTCCTTTGCCCATTTATTAATTGGGTTATTTGGGTTTTGGTTGTTAAGTTTTTGAGTTTTTTATATATGCTGGAGGTTAATGCTGTATCTGAGGTGCAGGTGGCAAAGATTTTCTACCATTCTATAAGCTCTCTTTTCACATTCTTGATTGTTTCTTTTGCTATAACTAAGATTTTTAGTTTGATACCATCCCATTTATTGATTTTTGTTTTGACTTCTTATGACTTTTTATGCTTAGGTTCAATGGAGAATGGAAAGTATGACTGAACAAGAATATGATCTAATAGTAATAGTGAGGCCTGTCTAGATTTTTGTGGCCTCTTCTGTGTACCATTCCTTCCCTTGAATATAAGGGAGGACTCCTCTAGCATGAGGTTCTGTGATGTAATTTTAAGGGGTGGGTTAGGAGTCTTGTTAAAGAATTTGGTTCCTAAGCCAACATGATGGAGATTTGAGCCTACTTTTTCTTCTAGGAGGAGCAGGATCTCTGGTCTAATGCTGAGGTCCTTGATCCACTTTGAGTTTAGTTTTGTGCAGGGCCCTTTACCACTCTTCAACATTATTTCTGTCTTTCAGTATTTTTTTCTTGGAAATATAGCGGATTGATCCCAGGGGTGCTTCACTGAGCTACCTCACCAGTTCTTTTTATTTTGACACAGGGTCTCACTAAGTGGCCTAGGCTGACCTGGAACTTGAGATCCTCCTACTCAGCTCATGGGGTAACTGGGATTCCCAGTATACACCATCAAACCCAGCTTGTCTTGGGGTATTCAAATTTTTTTGCAAGAGTTTCTTACATATTCTACATATTTCCTGGCCTATTTCAGACTTTGCAAATAACTTCTTCTAGTCTGTCACTTATCTGTATTGGAGTAAAAAGAGTGTCATGTCTTTTTATCCTATCACAAGGGTCACAGCTGACATTCCTATAACATAAGATAGGTTAATAAAAGAAAAGCATGACAAATTTACTTAACAGAGTTTCACAAGTCATACGATTCTTAATAAATGTAGACTCAAAGACCTGGGGGGAACCATTCTATTTTTATGCTTAGGTTCAATGGAGAATGGAAAGTATAACTGAACAAGAATATGATCTAATAGTAATAGTAAGGTCTTTCTAGATTCCCTGCGACCTCTTTTGTGTACCATTCCTTCCCCTGAATATAAGGTAGGACCGCTCTGACATGAGGGTCTATGACATAATTTTAGGGGGTAGGTTAGGGCAGAAAATTACTTGATAGCCAGCTCTCACACAGAGAGAGAGGAAGGTCAGATGACTTTCTTGCCTCTGAGGTCCTCCCAATCTCTTTTACTTCAAAGTCTTTTGGGATAGTGTCTTTTGAGCCCTAACTTCTGATAAACATCTTGCATCATTACTTGAACAGAATCCCTTATCTTTTTTTTAATGTTTGGTTTTTTTAAAATAGTTTTAGTTGTAGATGAACACAATGCCTTTATTTTATTTATTTATTTTTATGTGGTGCTGAGGATCAAACCCAGTGCCTCACAGGTGCTAGGCAAGCTCAGCTCCAGAAGCCCTTAGTTTTGAAATTTTTTATGTGTTTAGTTTTGCTAAAACATTCTTCCCCACCCAAAGGCATAAAGACATATATTTTTTTTTCATTCTTTTCTTTTCATAGATTTACCAGTCATTTAAGTCTTTAGTCAAATTGGAATTTCCTTTTGTTTTCAGAGCAAATTTTACAAGGTTTTCTGTTACACATAGTTTCCCAGCATCATCTATTAAATAATACAAATTTTCTCCACTCATCTGCAAAGTCCCCTTCATTAAAGACCAATTCCCAAATGCACAAGTTTCTGTTTCTGGGATTTCTATTCCATTCCAGTATTCAGTGTAACTATTACTCCTACAGTTTCATTTCTAGATTGTTTTATAACCTTAACCAAGTAGGAAGAATCAGGGATTTTTTACTTCTGTGAATAGATTTGTTTGCCTTTTACAATTATGGCAAGACAATATAGACAATTTGGAATCCTACTTTTCTCACTGAATATTTTAACTTTGGCATTTCCCCTGTGTTATGTCAACACTTTATAAATACCAGTTCCTATCAAATTTTAGCATTGTCATCAATAAAACTGTGGTAACTTCCCACCCTAGGACATTTATGACTTAGTCTAAGGTGAGGGTGGGCCCTAGGTGCTAAAGTAGAGACACATCTATTTGGGGAAGGATATTCTTTAAAAGCATCAGGGAAGGGACTACAGGAGCCACCTCCTGTAGTCACACCCTACCATTCTACAGTTACCAACAAGTGTCTCCCTATTAGGGGATTAATACACTGATGAAGTTAAACCTTTTGTAATCCAATCATTTCATCTCTAAACTTTCTTGTAATGTCTCACACACAAGCATTTGGGGGACACCTTATATCTAAACCATCTTGATTTGTTCCATAAATTGGCTATTGTGAACTGTGCTGCTATAAACATGAGTATGCATATATCACTATAGGATGTTGGCTTAATTCTTCTAGATAAATACTAAGGAGTGGTATATCTGGGATAAGGATCCTCCATTCTAATGTCTATGGTGGTTGTACAATCTCAACAGTGTATAAGAATTCCTTTTTTCCGCTTCCTTGCCAGCATTTATTACTATTTGTATTCTTATTGATTGCCATTCTAATTGGAGAGGATGAAATTTCAGTGCAGTTTGATTTACATTTCCTTGATTGCTAAAGATGTTGAACATGTTTTCATATATTTGTTGGCCATTTACATTTCCTCCTTCAAGAGATGTCTCTTTAGTTCATTTGCCCATTTATTGATAAGGTTGTCTTAATTTATTTTTTTGGTGGTAAGTTTTCCAAGCTCTTTATGTATTCAGGATATTAATCCTCTGTCAGAAGAGTAGCTGGCAAATATTCTCTCCCATTCTGTAGGTTCTTTCTTCACCCTGTTTTCTTTGCTGTGCAGAAGCTTTTTAATTTGATGCTATTACGTTTGTTAACTCTTGGTTTTATTTCTTGAGTTGGAGGAGTCTTATTGAGAAATACAATGCCTAAAACTATTGAAATATTGACCTGATAATTTTCTTCTAATACACTCAGTGTTTCTGGTCTAATTCCGATGTCTTTGAGTTGATTTTCGTTATGAATGAGATATGGGGATCTAGTTTCATTCTTCATATGGATGTCCAGTTTTTCCCAGCAAAATTTGTTAAAAAGAAAAAGCTGTCTTTTCTCTAGCATATTTTTTTGGCACAATGTCAAGAATCAGAAGACTTTATATATGTTTGTTCTTATATATCCACTAACCTAATTAATCATGGTCTACATTTTGTTTTTATGCCAGTATCATGTTGTTTTGTCACTGTAGCTCTGTAGTATAATTGACAATTCTGTAGTGTGATGCCTCCAGCTATTTTTGCTCAGGATTGCTTTGGCTATTTGATCATTTATTCTTCTATATAAATTTTAGGATTAGTTTATCCAATTCTGTGAATGTCACTGGTGCTTTGATAGATATTAAGTTGAATCTGTTTTTCATCTTTGATAATATGGCCATTTTAATAATATTAATTCAGCCTATCTACGAACATGGAAGGTCTTTCCATCTAATATTTTCTTCAATTTCGATCTTTAGTGTTCTGTAATTTTCATTGTTATTATTTTTAAATCTTAAATAGATTATAATGAATTTTAAAAATATTTTTAGTTGTAGATGAACACAATACCTTTTTAATTTATTTTTATGTAGTGTTGAGGATTGAACCCAGCACCTAACACATGCTAGGTAATCATTCTACCACTCAACTACAACCACAACCCAATTATATATATATTAAAAAAAACTTTATTAGATTTATTTTCATGTATTTTTAGGGGGGACTATTATGAATAAAATTATTTTCATTATTTTTAGGAAATATCTTTTCATCCACAAATATTAAGCAGGAAGTCAAAAGCATTATTCAGTTCATTTTTAACATTTTTTTCAGGATTTAGATTATTTTAGTGTTTGGTATTTGTGCAGTACCAGTAATAAGTCATAGTTCTTGTTTTGCCCATCAGCCCATGAGTTATAAGAAGCTCTTGAAAGCCACTGCAGCCTCTGGATACAAGGTAGAGTACCATTTAGTGCCAATCAAGAAAAGTGAGATAACTGCAAGTAACTGAAAAGTGAAAAAAATCTCCATCACTCAGATGTAAGAAGCCAGAAATCTCTCCTGAGATTGATGAACTAAGTGTATCTCTCTTTACCATTTACAAACTATGTGATTGATATATACCATAGATGTCATAGATTCAAACACAGTGTAGAAATAAATAACTCTGAAATAAAGTCTTCTAATATCCTGGCACAGACTTCCTTTCAAAATATGCACTGCCTGAGCAACAGAAGGTCATACACTTTTCTATCAGCACTAAATAAAATATATCAGGTGGTCTGGTACTATATACACTCTTTTCTTGACCCCTAATGGCTAAGAATTGTGGATGAGTAGGGGTACAAGCTCAGGTAACAGTTGAGGCCATGTTGTATAAGATATAGAAAATCAAGAAAATTTAGATTTTAAATATTACTAAAATTACTGGAATATAATAATTATTAAAGCTAAATTTTTGTAAGTACTACCAGTTCTCAAAGAGAAATGGGCTACCCAAATTCTTGGTAGCATGATCATCTTTCATATTACTGTGATTTCTCCATCTCTCATACATATATCATGGAATTAATAATAATAGCCTGCTTTTCTTGACTTCACATAAAGATTGCTAGTTATTGATTGACAAAAGCTTTAAAAATTAAGAAGGGACACATTGAAATGCTAAGCACTTCATCTCTTTTCTCTTCCACCTGCCCCTCCTCATATATTCATATTCTCTCTCTCTCTCTCTCTCTCTCTCTCTCTCTCTCTCTCTCTCTCTCTCTCTCCTCCTCCTCCTCCTCCTCCTCCTCCTCCTCCTCCTCCTCCTCCTTTCTTTCTCCCTTTCTATCTCCAGTATAATTACTCAGAATGCAATTGCTTGGACGTCAGTGTTCATGTTTTCATTCTTAGGAGCAGTAGCCTGCAGCTGCCAACATTCTGCATGATGTGAATTAATGTTCTTTTCTGTTGAGTTAACAGCTTCTCCTACACACACATTCTTTGAAAACAGTACTTTGAGCCTTTTTCCATCTCACTTAGGACTGCTGGATGAAAAGTATTTCTGATGACAATTTCTCTTCTCTGGTGATTATTTTGTTTATACTCTAAAGAATCTACCCAGTATTTTCCCAAAGGACATCAGAAACTTCATATTTTATGCACTTAAAACATATTTTAACATAAACATGGAAATTGAGCTTGAAAAAGTTGGCAAGGAGAGGAACAAAATATATAAATTAGGCTGAAAAAAATCAGGAGCCAGAATTTATTCCTTTAAATAGATTCTCTTCTAAGATTGCAAATTTAGAAATCAGAGATTAAGCATAGTGTTTGGATCTGTTTTTAACCCAAATATTTCATGCAAATATTTGAGGAGCAATTGCATGATGGTCCTATTTAGGAGATTACTTGAGGAGAGCAAATAGCTTGCAGCCTTATGATCAGATTTTCCTCAGGGCATGGCATATGTCTCAAGTTATATAGCATCAGAAAGGAAGATCCTTTGGGACAATACTAGGATATGTCCTTGAAGTTTCCAAAAGCAGAGAAATGGAATAAAAAGACCTTGAGTCAGGAGACCCAGGCTCTGCCATGAACTTCTGTGTGAGGTTGGCTGAATCATTTCACTGCTCTGCAGCACATCTTCCTCATTCATAAAGCCAAGTGCATGGATTAAATAATCCCTTAACTCCTCACTTCTTTAGCCCTTTCTTCAACTGCAGCAGAACATTTCCATAACAACATCTAAATTGAAAGTTAGAAACAGATTATCATTCCTGTTTTACAGATGAGGAAACAGAATAAGAATGGTTAGAATAGTATTAGCAAGGTAGTCTTACCTCTGCATGCCAAACCTTGTGCTAGGTCCTAGGAATACCAAGTAGGAATGAACTCCAGGCCCCAAACCCAAAGAAAGGGAGAGGCTGGACTGTAACAACACCATCACTATAGGGTAATATGAGCAAACTGCTAGGAGAAAACAAAAGAGTGCAACAAGCTATGTGGCAATATGAGAGAAGCCTTCTCAGAAGAGATGATAGTTTGAAGTGGTTCTTGAAGGATGAAAAGTGACATCCTTCTGTTTGATGAATGAGAGAGAGAAAGAAAGGCATAAAGGTAGGAGAATGAGTATGAACAAAGGCATGTACAGGCTTAGTAATTATGGAGGATAGGTGCTGCTGAAGGGAAGTTGGGTTATAGGAAGGAGCTTGGTGTTAATAATGTGTAAAAGGCCCAAATTTGCTCTTGTAGCTTTTGAGTCAAGGGAGTGGTGTTTTAGCTTCTGGATAGCAAAATGAACTTTTGTTATTAGTGGCCCAATTAGTAGGCTAGTACAAACGTCTGGACAATAAATAGTGAGAATTTGACATAATAGTGTGAGTATGGTGTTTAGATGTCAAACAAAAAAAAAAGATAATTTGGATCAAAATCCATACATCTTGGCAAGTAACTGGCAGAGATAACATGAACCCAGAATTTCTAGCTCCAGAGGCTGAGTGTATAGGACTCTTTCCTTAAACAGGACACAGAAGATCAGGTTTTGGTGTTAGATGGAATATCCATATGTTTTGCTTGGAGCATGTAGGACTTAGAAGTGTAGATGAGCATTTTCCAGTTCAATACACAAGTTTGATCTTTAAAATACAGTCTGGAGGGGCTGGTGTTGTGGCTGAGTGGTAGAGTGCTTGCCTAGCATGCAAGAGGCACTAGTTTCGATCCTCAGCACCACATAAATGTAAAATAAAGATATTGTGTCCACTTAAAGTTAAGAATAAATATTTTAAAAAGAGTTTTAAAATATACAGTCAGATTTGGAGGTAAAAGCCTAGGAATAAGCACATAAGTGACCACTAACGCTGTGGAAATAAATGAAATCATATCAAAGCCTCAGTCTCTGAGTTTACACAATAGTTATAAGAACTACTTCCAAGTGTTATCCAGTCTTTCATTAAATAAATCAGTTCAAAGCAAAAATATGAAATCTCATTTTCCTAATTAGATTAAAACTTATTTAAAAGCAATCCTTACTCATTTCTCACCTCTGCCTTCTTCAGGAGTTTTAGAAAGTCACTGCAAGCATCTAAGCATAACATAATGGCTGTTAGCAGCCAGCTTTAGCTTCAAGACCATAGTTTTGAGCTAAGTTATACTGCTTTATTGCACCCAGTTCAATTTCCTTCTAGTCACATACCAACATTTCCTTGCTCCTCAGCTTCCTATAAAAAAGATTATTAAATCAGAGTATACATATCAAGTCATTTTAAGCAACACTTCTTTTTAAAATACTTTTTAGTTGTTGATGGATCTTTATTTTCTTTATTCATTTACATGTGGTTCTGAGAATTGAACCCAGTGCCTCACACATGCTAGGCAAGTGCTCTGCCACTGCACTTGCAGCTCTGAGCAACACTTCTTAACATCTATAGTGTGTCACATCCTGGGCTAGAGTATACAAATGAATGACTTTGATTGGTTAAGTGTCCAAAAGTCAAAAATACAGACAGCACATGGACAAGGCTATTGGACCCTAAGAATAAAATGCAGTAGGATCCCATGGCATGAAGCATCAGACTTCCCCAGGAATATAGAAAAGGCACCCTAGAGTTACTTTCAAGCTAGTCTTGAAAAGGAGTAGGGTTCTTAGAGGTGGCAAAGAAGAGTGTCAGTATAGGCTTGGAACACCATTGATAGGGGCACTGAAGTGGAAGGCCTGGTATATTCCTTGAACAGAGAAATTACAAGAAATTACTGATTTGCTTAACTTGATTTTTGTTCTTTATCATCAACTACATTTTTTAAAAATTGCTACTTTACCATCTAGCTATTAGCGCCTCTTAATAACATTTTCAGCAATCACAAGCAATTTTTAAAAATGTACTCCTATACATATGCTGTGCTTTAATTACTCTTTGAAATGAATCTCATGCATATTTCTTATTCTGAATCTATAATCAGATGAGTCATGACATAATCCTCTGAAAGGATATGTTATCTGGTGATGCCAATTCCCAATTAGTGTTGCTCTGAAATGTTTTCACAATATACAGTTAGTACAAATAAGATGTATAGGTCACATTTGCTCTGAAACTCTTTTTAGAATTTCTTTCAGTTTATATAAAAAAAGATTCAAATAGTCAGATACCAAGTAGAAAAGACAGCAACCTTGGCCAAGAGGACATCAAAACTTTAACATTTTAAGATTCAACAATACTAAGATTTTAAAGTGCAAGAAATTTGATCTATAGCAAAACACACAGATTTAAACACTGTAACATACCCCAAACTTTTTTCTGTTTATATTGTAAATGTGTGATTAATTTAGGAAATGAATTTGTATAGAAGAAAAGAAAAACCATCTAGAATCCCAGGAGACATTAACATGATAGAAAATTTTTTCCAGCATTTGATGTCTCAAGCATGCCACATACTGAGTGAGCTCTTTCTCTCTATATAAATCCTACTGGTTTTAACACTTCAGTGCTTCCCCAATCCATTTCCATCCCTGCATCCTGAGCACCATTGCAAGAGACAGGTGATTATAAACAGAGCCTAGTTGACCCTTCTGCCTTCAGGACACAACATTCCACAACACTGAGGTGGTCTCCAATAAGGGGGCAAAAGAATCTTATATTAAATTATCCTTATAAATAAACTCATTTTGTGATATTGACATTGACAAAAAAAATGGATCTTACCTAGGTGCAAATCAAACTATGACATTCTCCCACTTAAAAGGTTTTGGTGACTCCCTCTGCCTAGGGTATAGGTTGTCTCCTTATCAGGGAATTCAAATAACTCTTTATAATCAATTTCTTATTTACTTCTTTAAATTCATCTTTGTTACCCTCTGCCTCTCTTTGCATAGTTCCCTGTATATTCCTGTAATTTCTCATGTATCTCTGTGTCTGCTTGTGATATGCCCTCAGTTTGGCTATCTCCACCTCTCAAACTGGGTAAGTGAATCTTTAGGATTCAGCAATAGCAACATCCCGGACACAGACATGGCTGAGAACCTTTGATACTGATGTCTGAAAACATGGAGCCAACTTGTGTCCCTTTTATCAGTCAGTAATTGCCACACTAATACTATGTAACAGACCACCTCAAAACTCAGTTGTCTACAAAATTAACATTTATTTTTATAATCAAAATCCTGGTATTAGTAAAGGAGGCTGTATTAATTCTTATTCTGGATCCCAGTAGATAGTGGATATCTACCTAGGACACATTCTCCTGGCAGCAGTCAGCTCTCAAGGAACAGAAAATCCATGATGTTTCTTAGGCCAAGAACCCACACACCATCATTTCCATCCACATTTCATTTGCCTAAGCAAGTCTTATGACCAAAGCCAACATCAATTTAGATTCTTCTCAGGCAGACAGAGAGGAAGGAGGGAAATATTTGCCAAACAATTATCTAACCTATCCTACTGCTCATTTCAATGGTAACTCTATCTTACTAGTTGTTCAAGCACCAAACCTCTGATTCATCCTTGTTTCTTTCTTTCTTTCTTTCTTTCTTTCTTTCTTTCTTTCTTTCTTTCTTTCTTTCTTTCTTTCTTTTTTATACTTCATATGCGGTCCATCAACAAATCCTCTTTACTCTTTAAAAGACATCTAGAATGGTACACTCCTCATCTCCTTGACTATTTACTTTTTACTTCTCAGATCCAAGCCACCATCTTTTCTCCTCTGGATAATTGCAACAGCCCGAGAATTGGTCCTTCTGGTCTAGTCTTGCCTCTACAATTTATTCCATCCCAGCAGCCAGAGTGATCCTCTCTCAGAACATAAATCAGATCATGTAAGCTTCATTTCCTGAAACTTCTAGTGACTCTCCCATCTCACCAGAGGAAAAACTACAGTCCTGACAAGTACCTACTTGGGTGTGGGCCATCTGCTCCCTGCTTCTCTCCTGGCTTCATCTCTTCCTTTTCTCCTCTGGCCCTCTTTGCCCCAGTCACCAGCCCCCCAGCTATTCCTAATGAACTCCTGAAGCTCTCCCTCTTCTCCCTTTACACTCTTCTCCCTCTGTTACTGTGACACTGCCTAGAACATCTCATAAATCTGTTTTACTACCTTCCTTACCTCCTTCAACTCTTTATTCAAAATCCCCTTGAGGGCCAGGTGCCAGTGGTGCAGGCCTGTAATCCCAGTGGCTCCAGAGGCTGAGGCAGGAGGATTGAGAGTTCAGCAATTTAATGAAGCTCTAAAGAACTCAGTAAGACCCTGGCTCTAAATAAAATATAAAGTGGGCTAGGAATGTGGCTTAGTGGTTAAGAATCTCTGGGTTCAATCCCTGGTACAAAAAAAGTCCCCCCAGGGAGTTCTTGTTTCACCATCTATATAAAATAGTGATCCCCTCTCTGCAATCCCTACTCCCCTATAAAATAAAAAGTACCAAAAGAGTAGAGGCTATCTGTTTTGCTTATGGCTGTACCTATAAAACAGAGCAGCTCCTGGCACAAAATGGTTACTTAATGACAACATGCTGCCTGAATGACTAGCACTCACCACATCCGCTTGTGCAATAACTCCATGGGTGAGCAGTAATGCCATTTTACTCCTCCTTTTGTTTCCAATGCAAGGCACAATTTCTGGCACACAGAAGACTCAGTAAGCCCATGTTGAATTGAGCAGAAGGTCTCCATAAAGGCGACTCCTGGATGTCACTCAAACCTTTGAGCTAACAGACTTGCTCCTAGTTTCTGCAATTTAGCAGTTGGGTTTATTTGGAAAAAAAAAATATCTTCCTATTAAATAAATGTGAGGCTGGATATAGAGAGACTCAGGTCTAAATTCCAAAGAGGAGAGTTCACCATGCCACTTCACAACTGGACTCTCATTGTCTACCTTGCTCTCAAGTCTGCCACATCCATGAGAGAAAAACTATGCCTGCCTCACTCTCCATTGCACTGTCAGGACTGCAGCACAGGATTTATCCCATGACAGATGCTTATTGATTAAATGAATGAATTTATACATGAGGTCTACCATGAGCCAATCCATGCACTGATGTGGCTGAGCTGTGTCCTTTGTGGATGAAAAATTTGGAAGGATCCAGGATGAAGAAATCTTCTACTTTAGCACCACTATGAAACTATATTGTATGCTTTAGCCCAATAGAGTAAACTGACCCCCAAAATGTGCCAATTAAAAGCCAGTGCATCACGAACAATAGCACCATGCTGCCCCCTGATGGACTGAAGTAACATAAGTAATGCTGTTTCATCCTACCATGCTGTTTCTCTGTATGCCTGAGAATTGTGCTCCACGATTCCCCAAGTCACATAAGGAGGGAACTCAGCAATCCCTCTGCTTACCCCCATCCATTTCCATAATTTTTCACCACTACTGATGGAACTGGAAAACTCATTGCAGAATAGAAGTAACCAACGCCCTGATAAGAGTCATGAGACCAAAAAGGGTACAGGGGAGTGGACAGATGGACATTTTGCTCATAGGCTTAGAGCCTTGGGAACAATAGGATGGGCCTATCCATTAGGGACAGATTCTATCCCATGTCTTTCTGATCATAAACATACCTACTGGTAACCAAAGAGTATGAAGGTTAATCTCAGATCCCTGGATTCAGCTGGCCTTCCCTCCCTAACCTTCTCTTAGGTATACCATAAAAGGGATTGCCTTACTTAAATTCAGTACCTTTGTCTCATAACAATAGTCCCTCATCTTTCTCTTTCTTTTCATCAGGAAGGACCTTGAACACCCCTATCACACCTGTCCTGCAGAGTCATATTCAGGGCATGAGGTAGAGCAGTTGATATTTTCATCAAATAAGTACTTACCAATGTTAAAATCATGGGTTTGGAGTCAGCCATACCTGAGTTCAGATCTCAGCTGCTACTGAAGTCTCCGGGCTTTAGTTCCCCTGTCTACACAGAAGAAACATGATAATAACTAGTTCCTAGGTTTCTTGTGAGAATTTAATGAGCTAAATATGTAAAACAATCAGCTCAAGGCTTTGTGTATAGTAAACAATAAATAATAACTAATAGTAGCAACAATAGTAATAATCATATCTTTTAATGTTGTCTCTTAGCCTGTTTTATGTTCCTATAATAGAATATCACAGATTGGATAACTTATAAAGAAATTTATTTCTCATGGTTCTCTTCAGAACCATGAAGATTGAGAAGTCCAGTGTCAAAGTATCAGCATCAGGTGAGGGCCTTGTGATTGCATTATCCCACGGTGGTAGGTAGAAGGGCAAGAGAGTGCCAGAGAGTAAGGAAAGACTGAATTTGGTTTTATAACAAGCCCGCCCATGCTATAACTAACACACTCCCCCAATAATGATATTAATCCATTCATGAGTGCAGAGATCTCATGATCTCATCACCTCCTATTAGACGTCATCTCCCAACACTATGGATTGGGGATTAAGTTTCCAAGACATAAACTTTGGAGGAAACATTCAAACCATAGTTTCTCACTGTGAGAAGTGCAGAGACCAATCAATCATACTTAGGCCAACCCAGATGGAGGCAGGCCTGAAAAAAGGTGGAGTTGCTTCTATTTAAGTGAACCACAGGGCTTCTGGAGGTTCCTCTTTCAACTTACATGTCCTGGAATATTTCCTAAGTCACAGTTTAGAGGAGTCACTCTGCCATGGAGCACATACCTATGTTGGCTAGAGTGAGATATGTGTGGTAACAGCATGGGGCAAAGCTCCCATAGGTAGACCTGCTTTCCAGTTTGGGTTCACTGTGTTCTAGCAGGAAGAGCAGAAAGCTGAGAGATTCTTCTGGAAGTTCCATAAGAGACACAAGCAGCATCTTCAATCTGGATAAGTATTTACAGAGTGTACACAAATTCCTCTCCAGATACATAAGCATATTGATGTTCACTTAATTCTGAGAAATTATGTAAAATATTGAATACTGTGCATATGACCATGCTCTGGTTAAAGTCAGCTAAGCCATACATGTATAAATATTCTCTCTTCATGGAACCTTTGCACTGGGAGCTCCCTTTTTCTGGAATATCTATTCTCTGCTACCTCTTCTTTCACCTGCCTAAGCCCCACTAACATCTACTCATTTCAGGTGTCAGTTCACACTCTGCCTTCTCTTTGAAGCCCCTGATATCTGTAGCTAAGCTAGTGTGTCCCCACCCTGTCTTCCACCTCAAGGAACTTATATCAACCTGTGGCTCTCATCTGGTTACTTATATCCTCTTCAGGAAGACCCTGAGCTCATCAAGGGTGAGGATTGTCTTTTATCTAGATCTGTATTTTCAGAGCCCAGAACTGTGGGTGCTAAATCAGTAGACATTATACCTGAGTTGCTAATAAAATACCTGAGATGCTTCCTTAAAAGACAGCCTATGTTCTTAGGCAAGCTTCTGAATCCAGCAGAAGGGACTTGTTAAAAAATCAATAAGCAGAGCAATCCATTCCTTCTGGGATTTCACAAATATCATTTTGAAGTGCTAAGAGCTGCTCACAATGTCAGTAGCTGCCAATTAAGTAAACCAAAACCCAGGTGGGAAACTGAAGTGTCTACAGAGAAACTGTCAGCTCTGCTTGGTAGAAGAAGGTGGTACACAGTGCCCTGCATATTCAGTGCTCAGTACCTGGGTGCTGCTCCTGCATTGTGAGTTAGCAGAACTCTGCCCCAATCTCCATACTCTAAGCTTCTGTCCAACTGTTTGTACCTTTTACCTAAGGACTCACACAGAGTGAAACTTTGGGAGTGAATCCAATAAGAGGATTTGCCAGCTGTATTAGAAAAGGCACTCAAATTGACAACTAGCCATATTGTTAACCTGAAAGTCCAGATCATTGTAATATTGGCCAGTTGTCACTTATTGTGTTAAGAAATTTATTTAGATTATCTTTTTCAGTTTTCTCTTTGCAACAAATTACAAAGTAGACATTCTTATCATCCCTGTTATGTAGACTTAACTAGAAAATACTGAGATGAAATTTTATACTAAAAAATATACATGCAGCATGCAGAAGAGCTGAGATTAGAACCCAAACACTAACTATCCAGCAATCCTTCTCATGAAAAAAACTAATCAGTAAAAATTCCAAAATCACCAATCTCTCTCTCTCTCTCTCTCTCTCTCTCTCTCTCTCTCTCTCTCTCTCTCTCTCTCACACACACACACACACACACACACACACACACACTACTCTTTCCCAGATCTTGAAACCCTGATGCACAGAGATGCATTTGAAAAATGCAGGGAATACATTTAGGGTGAACAAAAGAAGACTTCCTGCAGAGAGCATATCAACTCAGGATGACAGTGAGTAAACAATGGCAGAGCCTTTATGGAGGTCTTGGGCAAGGACCCAAGTCTACTTGACCACACCCTCAGGGCAGAACCCTGGATGCTGAGAACCCAGGAGTTATCTAAATCTCCCTGAGAAAGCTGCGAGAAGTACTGGATTTCTGTATCATATACAAAATTTGAACCACATTCCTTAGATCTGTGCTCCTAAGTAGAGTTTAAATACTGAAGAGTATTTGCTTTGATGATCCTTTGGATCATGAGTTTAGTGATATGGTGAAGGTTAATGAAACAATTAATTGTATGCATGAAACCTAAAACATGGATTGAAGCTTTTCAGTTTTCATCTGCAAAAATGAGCACCAGGCTCAGGTTCTTACCCAGCATTAATTATTTCAATGATTCCAGTTATAATTAATAACAATTCAGTCTTGTTTGTTAAATATTAGCATTCAGAGTTTTCTCATCCCACAAAACAAGTGAGGGGATGTGCAGAAGGGAGTGTGCTAGGGTAGGATGCATCACTGAAGTCCTGCGAGCTAAAAGTTACTGTGTGTGACCTGTGTGTCCAGGACTGTGCTCCCTGCTTTATTTGCTTCACTTCACAAATCCTTATAACATCACATAACTAAGCTTCTCCATGTCATTGCCATAGGAAGGCACTATGTCCCAGATCACCCTTGGAACCTGTATTGGATTCTCCAGAAGATTGCTCCTTTCCCCTACTCCACCCTAATACCTGCCTTTTTCTTCATTCCCAGATACCCTCTCACCTTATCCACTAGAAGTCATAGTCCCTCCTCAACAAAGGACCCTTGTCATTGACTCCTTCCCTGAGAGATGTTCCACCTTGTTACACTTTCTAAAGATTGGCTCCCCCTAATGACATAGTCTCCCCTGCAGTCCTGGGGCTGATTTTGTTCCCACAGTCTTCATAGCACTGGGCCTGGCAATGGGATGGACATCCCCTTGCTATTCCTTGACTCTCCAGACCTTTCTCCATCTTTCCTCCCTAAGAGCATCCATCTTTGAGTAATATTTCATTAGAGGAGGACATCTGCCACTTCCCTTATTGGTACAGTCTGCAACAATGTGTCACTCCTAATCATTCCCCATGATTTCAGTTCCACCTGTTTAAATTCTTGGCATTTTAATATACACATAGATTGTTCTTCCAACACCCTGACTCAGTTGGATTCATCTCTTCATATTCCACACTTCTGTTGGTCATCAGGAGCTTACTTGAGCTTACACGTGTTCTGATCAATGAATGTAAATCCTCCATCATCTAAGCATCAACAATAACACTCTCAGAATAGCAGCTCCAATGTTTCCATCTTCCTTGACTACACCAGTCCTGTCAGTCTCTTATCTCCTCCAGTACCCCAAACTCACATAACCCTTCTTTCATTTTTTAACTTCCCCTCAAAGTTCTCCATGCCAGTTTCAGTACCATGACTGTAGTCATAATCACTCCTTCGTATACTGTTCAACTTCTCAGCCCCTCTCTTGATTTGTGTACAAAAAACAACCCTGGTAAAATCTTTATCTATTCCATGCTGGCACCCAAAAAAATGAATGTGGCAGGGAAAAAAATCACCACATTGACTGACTTCATTTAAATTGAGGACCATAATTCTCAAATGGGCTCTTATTGTTCTCCATATTCATATCCTAACCGACCAATCTTTGCATTTTCATGTTCTCCTAAAACCTATATCAGAACTCCTCTCCTTGAACTTCTACTACAGCCTCCTTTATTTGCAATCACAACTAATTATTTTTAGTCCTATTTCACTGAAAGAAATTAAGGCAATAGGAAGAAAATATCCGTAATCTTCCTCATTCATGAATTAACCCTACTAGTTTCCTCACCTACAAATTGAACTTCCCTCCTGTTACTACAAACAAACCATATATGATTCTATATAAATTTATTCTTCTACTTATACACTACATTCAATGCTCTAAACTACTAAGACTAATGGATTAATATAAGGATCTACTAATATCATAGGCAATGATTAGCATAATTATCTACTGAAAAATTTCCATCCCCATAAAAAATATTCTCTCATCAGGAGGAGGAAAGAAAAAAGGAAGGGGGAAATGGAGGATGAAAGAAAAAAGTGAGGAAAGAAAGGAAAGAAAAGCTTCTCTTGACCCTTCTTCTCACATCAGCTACTATTTCATTTCTCTTTGCAATAAAATTTCTCACCATGGCTGTCCAAACTATTGGCTCTAATACTTCTTTCATCTTCTGGTGATGCCCCTCATTCCCCAAGTAGTACTCCAGTCAAGGTAACCAGTGACCTCCAATTTTAGTCAATTCTCACTTTTCTCATTTAGGGTTAATGGCCCTATCTGCTTTATAAGACAGTTGTGACTGTTTAGTAACACATTAAAATGTTTAGAACATATTTATTATTAATTATTGTCATAACAACCATTTACTAAACTTAACCTTAATGTCAAAAGCAGAAACACCTCCCAGGTTTTACAGCATACACACATATACTGACTTACCTCCTTTTATATTTCACTTGAAGCTTTCCATACACATTCCTTTCAAATAACTACATTCCTTAAGGGAGGGGTGGGGGAATGTATTGGAAGCCCACACTCTTTTTAAATCTAATTTCTAAGGTCTCCATTGGGAAATGAGTGTTAATTATTCTGTATTGTGTGGGTGTCTCTACAGCATCCTTCTGAGAAAATCATTTAACTTTTGACCCATCAGTGTAATGAGCTTCTCTCCCTCTTTTGTTTTAAGTTTGTCAGTAGCTATTACAAAATTGTAGAGTTGGGTTTTTTAACCAAAATCAAGCAAACCAATCATTTCCTTAAATTGATGCTCTCAAAACAATAGTCTCAGCACCAAATGTTCAAGATATCAATTTACCTTGTTGGATGGTTTCAGTTTGTCCTTTGTATTAGGACTAGAAATTCATCTCAGTAATAAATAAGCTTGTGAAATTTAAGAACCCAAAGAAAAGAAAAGAAATTCTAGGCTATTAAGGACCAAAGAATTTCAGCTAATATCTGTTGAACAGAAAACCAGAAGTAAAGGGTGAATAGTTTTAAAACTGTTTAAAGTGTTGGCTACATAAAAAGTATGGAGTTAATAAGTTTGAGTTGAAAGATAACAAAAAACAGGGATGAGGGGTGGCTCAGTGGTAGAGCACTTGCCCAGCATGTGCAAGGCCATGGGTTCAATCCTCAGCACCACATATAAATAAATAAAATAAAAAGATCCATTGACAACTAAAAATATTTTAAAAATGAAAGATAACAAAAAACATTATTTGACAACATTTTCTTCTTTAAAACAATACTTCATAAGTCTAAAAAAATGTAAAATAATCATTCTGAGCATTTTATCAGGCATGTTAGTCAATGTGTTTAAAGTATGTGTTCATAGAAGGTCAACAATCAATATTTTCAGAGAATATGTTTGTTCATATGGAAAAATCTCAAGAAATCAACAAAGCACCAATAAGTGAATTTAGCAAAATCATAGGACATAAGGAAAACAAACAAAAGTTAATCATATTACTATTTAATGAACAATATAAAAGAAAAAAGTAAATTCTAGTAGTTGAAAAATTAAATACTCAAATACAAATCTTACAAACATATGTAAAACCCATATGTTTGAGAACACAAAATATCAGTAAAAGAAATCAAAGAACACCTTAGTAAATGGAGATAAATATCATGTTAAAGGTTTGAAGGACTCAACAAAGAAGTCAATTTTCCCCAAAATGATTTATATAGTCAATAAAATTCCATTAAAAATCTCAGAGTAAGTTATTTTAGATATGAATAATATTATTTTTAAAATTTATATAAAAAATGGAAGGAATGAAAAAAAGTCAGAGCAATTTTAAAACATAGAGCATGGTTGGAGGAATAAAAGTACTTACTTTTGATAATTAACAGAAAGCAACAAAAATAAAGACATCGAGTATTAGTGAAGGTAGGAAAAGATAGGCTATAGAAACCAGAATAGAGAGACTGAAATAAACACATACTAATACAGTCAGTAATTTTGGACAATTGTGTCAAAGCAATTCAATGGAAAGAGGATAATTTTTCAACAAATGAGACTAGAACAAGTGAAAATCTATGTGCACACATTATATAAAAATTAACACAAATGGGTCATGGCTAAATATGTAAATGAACCTATGAAAGTTCTAGAGAAAAATTTTCTTTGTTAAAGAAATATTCCATAGTTGTGACATCAAAAACATAACCATAGAGAAAAAACATGATAAACTAGAGTTCACCAAAATTAAAAACATCTTCTTTTGAAAGTTGAAAACTTATACAATTCTTATATAAATATATAATTATATCCAGAATATAAATAGAAATCTCAAAACTCAATAATAAGAAAATTAACAATTCAATTTTTTTAAAAGGACAAAGAATTTGAACAGATCTTTTCTCAAAGAAGATACAGAGGTGGAAAAGATGCACAGAAAAAGATGCCCAACATCACTACCCATTAGTGAATGCAAATTAAAACCACAATGAAATACCATGACACAGAAAATAATTTGGCAATAGCTAATGCTGGCAAGACTATGGAGTAGCTGTAGTTCTCATAATTTGATGGTGGTAATGTAAAATAATATACCTATTCCAGAAACAAACTGGTAGTTTCTTACAAAGTTAAACATACACTTACCATATACTCAACAATCCCACACCTAGATAGCTTTTCTAACAATAAGAATTTATTTTCACACAAAAACTTATATGTGAATATTTATAGCAGCCTTCTTCTTAATTGCCAAAAACTGGAAACAAACAATCAATCAGTTAATGAATATATAAATTGTGATACAAACATATAGTGGATGTTAAACAGAAAAAAATAAGCTTTTTTTTCTTTATACATGTACTTTGGATATTAATGATCATCATATTTCACCATCATTTATGACCCCATGCCCCCTCCCTTTCCCCCCAACCCCTCTGCCCTATCTAGAGTTCGCCTATTCCTCTCATGCTCCCTCTCCCTGTCCCTCTATGAATCAGCCTCCTTATATCAAAGAAAACATTCGGCACTTGGTTTTGGGGGATTAGCCAACTTCACATAGCATTATCTTCTCTAACTCCATCCACACCTTCAAAAGCCATGATTTGATTTTCTTTTATTGCTGAGTAATATCCATTGTGTATATATGCTACATTATTTTAATCCATTCATCTATTTAAGGGTATATAGGTTGGCTCCATAATCTAGCTATTGTGAATTGTGCCACTAAACATTGATGTGGCTATGTTCCTATAATATGCTGTTTTTAAGTCTTTTGGTTATAGACCGAGGAGAGGGATAGCTGGGACAAACGGTGGTTCCATTCCCAATTTTCCAAGAAATCCCCATACTATTTTTCATATTGGCTGCACTAATTTGCAGTCCCAGAAGCAATGTATGAGTGTGCCTTTTCCCCCACATCCTTGACAACACTCATTATCATTTGTATGCATAATAGCTACCATTCTGACTGGAATGAGATGAAATCTTAGAGTGGTTTTTGATTTTCATTTCTCTAGTTGCTAGTGATGATGAACATTTCTTTCATATATTTGTTGATTAATTGTATATCCTCTTCTGAGAAATGTCTGTTCAGGTCCTTGGCCAATTTATTGATTGGGTTATTTGGGGTGGGGTTTTTTTGGGGGGGGGTGTTTAGCTTTTTGAGTTCTTTATGTACCCTAGAATTTAGTGCTTTATCTGATGTATGAGGGGTAAAGATTTTCTCCCAAGATGTAGGCTCTCTTCAACTCACAGATTGATTCTTAAGTTGAGAAGAAACATTGAGTTTGATTCCATCCCATTTATTGATTCTTAATCTTAATTCTTGAGCCACAGGAGTCTTATTAAGGAAGTCGGGGTCTAATCCCACATGTTGGAGATTAGGGCCTAATTTTTCTTCTGTTAGATGCAGGGTCTCTCATTGTATTCCTAAGTCCTTGATCCATTTTGAGTTGAGTTTTGTGCATGATGAGAGATAGGGGTTTAATTTTTCATTTTGTTGTATATGGATTTCCAGTTTCCCCAGCACTATTTCTTGAAGAGGCTATCTTTTCTCCAGTGCATGATTTTGGCAACTCTGTCTAACATAAGATAATTGTAATTTTGAGGGATAGTATCTGTATCCTCTATTCTGTACCATTCATCTACCAGTCTGTTTTGGTGCCAATACCATGCTATTTTTGTTACTATTGCTCTATAGTCTGGTATAGTTATGTCATCTGCTTCACTCTTCCTGCTAAGGATTGCTTTAGCTATTCTGGGTCTCTTATTTTTCCAGATGAATTTCATGATTACTTTTTCTATTTCTATGAGGAATGTAATTGGGGTTTTGATAAGAATTGCATTAAATCTGTATAGTGCTTTTGGAAGTATGGTCATTATGATAATATTAATTCTGCCTATCCAAGAGCAAGGTAGATCTTTCCATCCTCTAAGGTCTTCTTTGACTTCTTTCTTTAAAATTCTGTAATTTTCATTATATAAATCTTTCACTTCTTTTGTTGATTCCCAAGTATTTTATTTATTTATTTATTTATCTATGTATCTATCTATCTATTTATTTATTTATTTATTTTGAGGCTATTGTAAATGGGGTAGTTTTCCTCAGTTTCCTGTCTGAGGATTTGTCACTGATATACAGAAATGTGTTTAATTTATGGGTGTTGACTTTATTTCCAGCTACTTTGCTGAATTCATCTCTTAGTTCTAAAAATTTTCTGGTGGAACTATAAGGGTCTTCTAAGTATAGAATCATATCATCAGCAAATAGTGTCAATTTGAGTTATTCTTTTCCTATGTGTATCCCTTTGATTTCTTTCATCTGTCTAATTGCTCTGGCAAGCGTTTCAAGAACTATGTTAAATAGAAATGGTGAAAGAGGGCATCCGTGTCTTGTTCCAGTTTTTAGAGGGAATGCCTTCAATTGTTCTCCATTTAAAATGATGTTGGTCTGGGTTTAGCATAGATAGCCTTTATGATGTTGAGATATGTTCCCGTTATCCCTAGTTTTTCTAGTGTTTTGAACATAAAGGAGTGCTGTATTTTGTCAAATGCTTTTTCTGCATCTATTGAGATGATCATATTATTCTTATATTTAAGTATATTGATATGATGAATTACATTTATTGATTTCCATATGTTGAACCAACCTTGTAGCCCTGGGATGAATCCCACTTGATTACAGTGCACGATCTTTTTGATGTTTTTGTATTTGATTTGCCAGAATTTTATTGAGAATTTTTGCATCTCTATTCATCAGAGATATTGGTGTGAAGTTTTCTTTTTTTTGATGTGTCTTTTCCTGGTTTTGAAATAAGAGTGATATTGGCCTCAAAGAATGAGTTTGGAAGTGCTGCCTCTTTTTTCTATTTCCTGAAATAAATTGGAGAGTATAGGTACTAGTTCTTCTTTCAAGGTCTTATACAACTCAGCTGAGTATCCATCCTGTCCTGGGCTTTTCTTGGTTGGTAGACTTTCAGTGGTGTCTTCTATTTTGTCACTTGAAATTGATCTGTTTAAATTGTATATATCATCCTAATTCAATTTGAGCAAATTATATGACTCTAGAAATTTGTCAATGCTTTCAATATTTTCTATTTTATTGCAGTACAAGTTTTTAAAATAATTTCTAATTATCCTCAGTATGTCTGTAGTGTCTGTTGTGATATTTCCTTTTTCATCACATATGTTAGTGATGAAAAAATCTAAGAGTTATTGGGATAGAGAAAGGCACAGATTTTCAAACCAAAGGAATGTACAATCTCTTCAATGAGATAATATCAGAAAATAACTCTTAGAGTTTTCTCTCTCCTTCTCTTTGTTAGCATGGCTAAGTGTCTGTCAATTTTATTTATGTTTTCAAAGAACCAACTTTTTGTTCTGTCAATTTTCTAATTTTTTTTTGTTTTGATTTCATTGATTTCATCTCTGATTTTAAATATGTCGTCTACTGCTTTTGGTGTTGATTTGTTTTTCTTTTTCTAGGACTTTGATATGTAATGTTAAATCATTTATTTGTTGACTTTTTCTTCTTTTTAGGAATGAACTCCATTCAATAAACTTTCCTCTTAGAACTGCTTTCATTTGTATATGTTGTATCTGTGTTCTCATTCACCTCTAAAATTTTTTAATCTCCTCCTCGATGTCTTCTGTAACCCATTGTTCACTCAGCAGCATATTATTTAGTCTCCAGGTGTTGGAGTGGATTTATTTCTTATTTTATCATTGATTTCTAATTTCATTCCATATGATCTGATAGAATGAAGGGTAGTACCTCTACTTTTTTATATATCTGCTAAGAGTTGTTTTGTGGCATATTATATGGTCTGTTTTAGTGAAGGACCCATGTGCTGCTGAGAAGAAAGTGTGTTTACTCATTGAAAGATGAAATATTCTATATATGTCAGTTAAGTCTAAGTTATTGATTGCATTATTGAGTTCTATAGTTTCTTTGTTCAGCTTTTGTTTGGAGGATGTATCTAGTGATGAAAGAGGTGTGTTAAAGTCACCCAAAATTATTGTGTTGTGGTCTGGTCTATTTGACTCTTGAACTTGAGAAGAGTTTGTTTGATGAACATAGATGCTCCATTGTTTAGGATATATATATATATATATATATATATATATATATATATATATATATATATATAATTGTTAAGTCTTGTTGGTGTATGGTTACCTTGAGCAGTTTGTAGTGTCCTTCTTTATCCTTTTCGATTGACTTTAGTTTGAAGTCTACTTTGTTTGATATGAGGATGGAAACCCCTGCTTGCTTCTGCAGTCCATCTGAGTAGTATGCTTTTCTCCAACCCTTTACCTTCACACTGTGGATGTCTTTTTCTATGAGATGAGTCACTTGGAGGCAGCATATTGCTGGGTCTTATTTATTTATTTATTTAATCCAATCTGCCAGTCTATGTCTTTTGATTGATGAGTTTAAGCCATTAACATTCAGGGTTATTATTGAGAAATGATTTGTATTCCCAGACTTTTTGTTTATTTTTTGGTATTTAATGTGACTTGGCTTCTCCACTGATTCGATTTCCCATTAGTGTAATCCCTCCCTCTGCTGATATTCATTATTGTTTTTCACTTCAACTTCTTGGAATATTTTGCTGAGGATGTTCTGTAGTGCAGTCTTTCTAGTTGTAAATTATTTTAACTTTTGTTCATCATAGAAGGTTTTTACTTCATCATCAAATCTAAAGCTTAGTTTTGCTGGATATAAGATTCTTCATTGGCATCCATTTTCTTTCAGGACTTGGTATATGTTGTTCTACGATCTCCTGGCTTTGAGGATCTTGAAATTGAGAAGAGTTTGTTCCATGAACATAGGTGAACATAGGTTGAAAAATCTGCTGAGATACAAATTGATCTCCCCCTTTATATGATCTGATTCCTCTCTTTTGTAGCTTTTAAGTTTCCATCCTTTTTCTGCATACTAGGCATTTTCATTATAATGTGCCTTGGTGTAGATCTGTTGTAATTTTGTACATTTGGTGTCCTATAAGCCTCTTGTATTTGGTTTTCCATTTCATTCTTCATGCTTGGGAAATTTTCTGATATTATGTCATTGAAGAGATTATGCATTCCTTTGGTTTGAAACTCTGTGCCTTCCTCTATCCAAATAACTCTTAGATTTGGTCTTTTGATGCTGTCCCCTAATTTCTGAATATTCTGTTCATGGTCTCTAACTTTCTTCACTTTGTGATCACCTTTGTTTTCCAGATTGTATACTTTGTCTTCATTATCTCATATTCTTTCTTCCAAGTGATCTAGTCTGTTGGTTATGCTTCCTATTGAATTTTTTATTTGATTTATTGTATTCTTCATTTCAATGATTTCTGATTTTTTTTCAGAGTCTCTATCTCTCTCTTGAAGCAATCTTTTGCTACCTGTATTTGCTCTCTTATCTCATTGTTGGAGTGATCAATTTTTCACCTGTATTTGCTCATTTAGGTCATTCTTTAATTCACAGATCATTTTAATTATGAACCTTCTGAACTCCTTCTCTGACATTTCATCAACTTTGTTGTCCATTGGTTCTATTTTATAGTGTCCTGGTTTATTTGGGTCACTTTCCTCCCTTGTTTTCTCATGTTGTCTATGTGTTTTCCTTTCTCACAGTGTGAATCTGAGATATTACAGTTTCTTCCCTATATTCTTGTAGGACACGTGCAGATTTTACCTCACCTTGTTGTTGGGCTTCCAGACTTTTCTGGCATCCCTCAGTGAATGCTACTGCATTCTGGATCTGGGTCCTGCATAAGTTGGTGTGGGTGGATCTGGACTGCTGGGCTTGACCTCAAGTGGTAGTCTGCTGCTCAGAAGGGATGATCCTGCACCAGAGGCTAGGATCTGGCGGGTGTCTGCCCTGCTGGGGAGGGGTGGACCAGGCCTGCTATGCACCTGGACCTCCACAGGCCCGTGTGGATGGATCAAAAATAAGCTTTTGATGCATGCAACAACATGATGAATCTAAAAGAGATTATGCTCAGAAAAAAAAGTCAGTCTCAAAGTGTTATATCCTGTATGATGTAATTTATGTGACATCCTTGAAGAGGTAAAAATCTAGGGCCTATTTTTTTTTTCAGCATAGCCATTGCTATGGTCCAAAGAAGCACTGCAACATACAACATCTCCTAAGCCCTGAATGCTGCACATATTGCCTCGTGTGTTTATTCCTCATTCATTCACTAGTCCCCAGAAGCTAAGAATATCTCCTCTCAGCCCTCTACTTTAAAGAACAGATTTAAGTGTGCCCTAACAGGAGATGAAGTAAAGAAGATCTGGGCCTACCTAGTGGTTTAGTGAGATAAATGACAAGATCCACATTCACATATCTTACTCTGCTTGTTTTATGGATGCCATCAGCATTGACAAGACTAGAGAGAACTTCCATCTCACCTATGCATCCTATTCTACCTAAGGATGTCAGATACAAGTTTGCAAGTAAGAAAGATCTTTATGGATACAAAAGAACCCCTGATATGATGAACCATGATGTTCACCCTATCCATTCCTCTGAGATAGTCTCAGCAAGGTGAACACCTTCATTCTGACTGATGTAGAGACCAGTGAGTTTACAGACTTCACTGTTAACCTGTATGTAGTGACTAGAGGTACTAATCTGGGAAGTACTTATATAATTACTAGAGATGAAGAAAGTAGACATATTCAGAGTATTTAATATATGAATTAGATCTGTAGTGTAAGGGTTTCTCTGGTATTTTTTTATTCTCCTGCTACCCATAAGTCAGTCTTGCTCACGTATCAGTAGTTAATAGCCACAAGGTTTAAGAGGTTAGGAGTTTGAAATTAATGGGTAAAATGAATGGCTGCCAATAAAAACAAATGCCATTTGTAAACTTTATTTTTATTTAAGTTTTTATTTATTTTGTAATTTCTAGTATTTATTATTAACTATACTAAGCATTTTTACATTTTTTGGTTTTGAATTTTCACAGTGATTGTATGATGTACATATTATTACAGAGGGAAAAATAAGATGCTAAAGATTTAAATGGCATGCTCAGTTTCATAATTTTATTGACAAGTAATAGGATTTCAAACTTCAGGTCCTTCTGACATCAAAATCTATGTACTTACCTACTACACCATAGAATCTGTTGGAGATTCAGATAGCCACATGCCACGCTTTAATTCCCAAAATGAGTTGAGAGTAAGCCCTAGTTAAGGCCTATTTTTAGAGTGTGCTATGTAGAATGAAACATGCTGCTCCCAGAGGCAACAGGAAGAGAGGGAGGAGAACAGCACTTGAGTCAAATCAACCTATTTTGAATCTTGGCTCTACCACTTAGTGGCTAGGTTGTCTTAGAAAATTTTGATGCTATGAGTCACTCAATAAGCATTTACTGGATGCATATCATGTTCCAGGAAATTCTATAAGATTTTAGGATACACTTGTGAATAAAATGGAAAAAATCCCTGCCCTCAAGAATTTTACATTCTGACATGAATACACAATCAGTGTAACTCCACATCGTGTACAACCACAAAAATTGGAAGTTATATTCCATATATGTATGATATGTCAAAATACATTCTACTACCAATGTATAACTAAAAGGAACAAATAAAAACTTAAAAAAATAATTTTACATTCTGGTGGTAGATATTAAAGATAAATATAACAAAAAGGCAAACCTACTACATAAGATTGTTATAAGTAAAATAAAGGAAAACAAAAAAAGTCAGGAGCAATAGTGTATGCCTATAATCCCAGTGATTTAGGAAGCTGAGGCAGGAGGACCACAAGTTCAAGGCCGGTCTTGGCAACTTAGTGAAACTTTATATGAAAATGAAAAATAAAAAGGGTGGAGATATAGCTCAGTGGTAGCATATCCCTGGGTCCAATTTCCAGAAAACAAAATCAAGGAAGGGTAAAGGGGGGTGGAGGAATGCTATGGTTTGGATCATGTATTAGAGACTTGGTCCCCAGGGTGAAGGTAACTTTAATAAGTGGGGCCTAGTAGGAGGTTCTTAGGTAATTTGGGGGCATACCCTTCCTACCACCTTGGGGACTAAGTCTAACACATGATCCACACCATAGCATTCCTCAACTCACCATTACCTTTCCTTGATTTTGTTTTCTGGAAATTGGACCCAGGGATATGCTACCACTGAGCTACATCTCCACCCTGTTTTATTTTTCATTTTCATACAAAGTTTCACTAAGTTTCCAGGTTATAAGAGGAAGATAGACATGAAGGCTAGATTTAAGAATTTTTTGTCAAGAATAACTGAAACTGTGGGGGAAAGAAAATAAGGTAAAGACTCAATTAAAAATTTTTGTTAAATTTGAAATATGCCTATTAGACATTTGAGTGAAGATATAAAGTTGACAGTCAGATATATGAATCTTGAGTTCAGGGGAGAAGGTTGCATTAAAGATATAAAATTCAGATTTATCAGCATATGTACATTACTGAAAGCCATGACATTAGATAAGATCACTAAAGCAAAGGGTGTCAATAGATAAAAGGAGACTTTTGAGGACCGGACACATCTTTGGGGTATTCCAAAATTAAGACATAAGGAGAATTAGGATGAATCAACAAAGAGTGAAAAAAGTAGTAATTCATAAAAAATAAACACAAAAGTATATGTTATACTTTAAGCCAAGTAACTGTATATCAAGTAAGAGGAAATGATCAGCTATATCAAAGCACTTGATATATAAAATGAGGACTGAGAACCAACTGTTGAATTTAGGAACATAAAAATCCTTTATGACTTTACCCAGAAGAGTCACAGTAAATTCTGTGGGCAGGAAAGCCTTATTAAATGGAAAAATAAAGAGTACAAAAAGGGCAATTGAATACAATAAATGTAGAAAACCCTATTGAAGAGTTTTGGTGTGGAATGGAACAGAAACTTGGAGTAGCAATTTGAGGAGGAAGTGGGGTCAAGATAAATTTCTATTTAAGAAAAGAAAAATAACCACATGTTTGTGTGCTGAGCAAGTAGGGACAGGAGAAGTTGACAGCACAGGAGAGAACAAGGAAGGTTGCAGGAGCATCATCCTTGAGTAGTCATAAGAGGTTGATATCCAGGATGCAAGTGGAAGAGTTGATCTTAGAGAGGGGCAGAGGCAGTTAATCCAAAGTAAAAAGAGGGAAAACAGAATACATGGACACAGATGTGTGTGGGTACATATATGTGATGGTGTGAGCATGGGGAGCTTCCCTGCTGATAACTTCTATTTTCTTAATAAATAGAAAACAAGGTCCTCATCCAAGAGTTAGGAAGAAGTAGAGATTTTTGAAGATGTAGGGGGGAAAGGTATGAAATGCTTGTTTAAGAGTAAAGAGTAAATTGCCAGGAGTACTAAGGACTACTTGATGTTAGAGACAGTTAACAGGAAGATGTATCAGTGCAGTTGTCTCTTCTCAGACACATTTACTGTACAGAGGCAGGACCAGAGTGGTAGACAATTAGACTCAACTAAGACCAGGCTTTTATCAAGCCCAGAAAAGTTGCTGATGTGTGCAAAGGTTATCATATAATTAACAATGAGATATAAGCTTTTTAAGGAGAAAAACAGTAACCTAAAGAGGGGAGTATAAATTAGGGTAAAAGAAGAATGGTCAATTGCTTGTAGGTCTGGTGAAATCAAAAGATTACTAATTGGGGTCCCAGAAACAGTGAGCTGGATATATAGGGAGGCGGTGATTGGAAAAAAAAAAGATATTTGTAGTTGCAGTCATGGATGATACACAGCTACTGAAATAGCTAAAAGACTGAGTGGCTGAGTTTGGAATAAGATGAGCTCACTGGAAAAGGATCTGTCAAGAAAGTGAGAGGACAGGGTATTGGGAAAGTAATCTTTCAATATACTGAAACTGCAAGAATAACAAAAACACTAATGGAGGGACAGTGGTAGTGAGATAGGAGTTCAAATCACCAAATGTGAGTGACCCATAGATCAGTAACTAATACAATAAAGAGAAGTGTATTCAGCCTGCTTATCTCTCTTATTTTTCTCATCTTTAAGTTGAAAATGGTGATAGCCTTTCCATCATGACTTTTTATAAGAATTGAGCTAGATGATACACCTGTCACCCATTGGGACTGGGGAACCTCAGAATATAGGAATATATTTTTTAAAACTTTAAAGAGCATGTCTGATGTCTTGGACATGTATCTCATCTACCTCAACTACAATGAGGGGTATGTCTTGTAAGGCTCAAGAGCTCAGGATTGACCCAATTAAGCATACTCACCATAATTCTTTAGAGGTTTCACCTATAACCCTCTGCCATCATACATGACCAGAGATTCTCCTCTCTGGCAGGCCTGGGTTCTCTCTTTTTCCTCCAGCTACCTGCAGATACCAGCCTTATTGACATACAGCCTGTGTCTAATGCAGAAGACAAAAATGTTATTATACACTTTGGCTGCTCTGGTGCCTCCTTTTAGATGGGCAGGCTAGGTAAAAGAGCCCAGGAATTTGACAGCCTCTAATGAAGGAGCACTTCCTGCTTCAAATTCTGCAGAAACAAAACATGTATAGTGCCATATAGCCTGACTTGTTCCCCATGTGGGAGCTTAGACCAGGGCTAAGGCAAGCCTTTTCTACTTCATGTACCCATTCATGCATTCAGTTACAGGTAGGAGTTTTCACCAAGAGTTGATGTATAATCTAGCCAACAGGTTCCATTTTACCAGGAAAACTGACATTCAAAGACAATTCTGGTTCTCATTGAAGAGGCAATAGGTTGATGCTTCAGGGCAAGGAGATTCAGGAAATGTCAGTTGTATCAGAGGGACTTCAGAGTTAAATGGGTCAGGGTCAATTTGGTGAGGTGAACCATCTTCTCCATTTTGCTGAGCTCAGTGTATTATACATTGAGATTCTCAACTCTGGCTCATCAGCACTCTGCAAAATGTTTTAGCCAGGACAAACTCTGTGCAAGTTTTACATGGCATTACCCTTATGGGACCCTAAGGATGGATCCCCAGCCTCCTTCAGCCCTCACTACTTAGAAACCACATTGGCCTCATTCTCTGCTAACTTAGTACCTGGTATACAGTAGCTCCTAAATGATGAATGAATGTGAATGGGTGGGTGTTAGGGATGGAGAAGCACAGAATACAACTCTTCATGTCACCACCCAACCACCACCCAATAGATGCCCAAACCTAGGACTCTCTAAGTATCTTACCCAAATTTTTGTCCATCACAATCTGCCTAAGCTGAGCAGTCCTTTTTCTACTCATATTTTTCAAATTTCCTTCTTCTACCTAAATTATACATAAAAATGAAGGGTATCCATTCTCATCTGAAAATATTTTCATGATCATTTTCCCTTTCCCAGCAAGCAAGCATTTACTTACCTCTTTCTCTAAGGCAAAGTGAAATTTTAATGCAGCAGCCCTGGAAGGAGACAAAAATCATTAACTCAGAAAAGTAGCTGAGCTCCTACAGTTTGCCAGGTTCCCATCTATTTGCTGAAGAATCTGGGCTCTGGAAAAGCAAAACTGCTCTCCTATTGCCAACTACTATTTATGAGTCTGAGGGTTGTTGACATTGATTAACATTGAAAGTGGCATCTTGTCCTTATGTAGTTTCTAAATAGATTGGTGTCAACCAAGAAAGAAATAAGGAAGCCTCAGGAGAATATATTTGGAGGAAAGTAGTGGTATGAGAGTGACATGAAAACATTCTTTTGTCCAACATTTTGGATCATTATCTAGAAATTAAGCTGTGTGTTTGAGAGGGAGAGAAGTTGGTTTGTTGCTAAGAAAGGAAGGGAGGAACTTTCTCAAAGATAGTTGGAAAGATATACCTAGGGGAAGGAAAAGAGTATCCCAGGGGCAACTCATTAAAAAAAATGAAACAACAAAAAGTTCAAGACTAAAAGTGTCTACTCATCAGTCAAGTAATTTAAGGAGCCATGATTTGCCATACAAATGGATTTGTAATAAGAAAGAATCCTGTAAAGTGTAAATTGCATTGGAGTTTTAAATGTGTAAGTTGCAAGCAATTTTCTAGCACATATAAAAACCAAACCTGTGTATAAATTTCTTCAGACTTCAGTGTGTCAGCCTTATCTTTCTAGTAAATTCCTATGCAGAGCAGTCACTATTTTAGGTTGGTGCTAAATGAGTAAGGTATTATTTCTAGCATCCTAAAAGTTCATTTCCTTATTACTCCTCCCTTACAATTGGCTAGTAATTAGGCCCAAAGATTTGCTGCTTTGAAAAAGCCTGGATGGGCTATGGCAGGTACTTAAATCATTTAAAGAGCAAACTTTAAAAAAAATACATTCCTGGACCTCATTCCCATGAATTCTACGGTTTTAGCATGATCTAAAGTAACTCTAATGCAAGTGATCTGTGGACTACATTCTGACAAGTGCTGACTTAGAGAAGATGTCCTCTAGGTTGTGTGTCAAGAGAAACATCCCTGTCTTCTGAATCAAGCAATTGCCCTTGTTTCCAATGTGTTCCATTAAGTTCGCACTTGGTGGACAATTGCTGATTGACATTGCTGTGCTGGGCAAGCTTATCTGTGGGGCTCAGTGTGACACACCCCTGATTTTTCTTTATTCTGATAGAATGATTACAGGAAGTTATCTATGCAATGCAAGGATTTTGTGGTGGGCGTGATGGACCTGTGCTGAGACACAGAAGAGCTAGAGGCAATTTTAAATAATGATGTGAACCTCCAAGTCTGGTCCAACCACCACCGTCCAAGTTTGAGCCGGATAAAACTTACCATTAAATATGAAGTCAAGAAGGTAAGATTTCCCATCTTTCTTGGCCTTCCTGCCTCACTTCACAGGGCAGCTGGCCTAGCTTTGTGCTCATATTTCATGTTCCTGTAAAGTGACTGTGATTACACCCAAATTCTCTCCAGACAGGGAACTGCCAGTCTCACAGGGCTGCTCAGATCCCACCACCTTTTCCCAGCTCAATTCCCAGCCTCCAAATAGAGAGAGACGAATCATGAGTCAGTCCATGACTAGACCTTTAACCTGGAGAACAGAAGATATTTTCAGACTCCAGACTACTGGCAGTAGTGTCACAGTGAGGAATCCCATTACTAGAAAGCCAATTCCAAATCTTGAGAAACAGATAACTCAGGTCTTTCAATAGCATTAATTGTGTAGAAAATGGTTTAGTGTAAAGAATTTGTGGCATCCATGGTCCTCAAAAGATTAGAGAAATTTACTTCAAAGTCATATGAAATCCCTTAATGGGAAGCTTAAGTTGACTTTCCCAAAAGTAAGCTTGTTCCACCTCCTAAATAGATATCATCATGTCTGTAATGACTCTTGTCACCCAATAACCCTTGCATCATAGTGTCTGGTCAGATTAGGGTCCTAAGGAGCAAAAGTCACTTGTGTTTCCATGTTATATATATTTGAATTCTGTAGAATCTGGTCTGTTGCCTGACATCATTCATCCTGATGAAAACTGGAAAGCTCCAAAAACCTATATGGTTAAATGTCAGTGGACTTTCTATATGAGCAAGGCAGAGTGGATCTGTCTTTGAGGAATTTGTTTTTTTTTTTTTTGGGGGGGGGGTAGCTATTTCACATGTCAAACATGAAAAGTATTTTTAATACTTCCCAAATTGGCGACTGGAAATGTCTCCTCTCCCCTGACTATCTTACTTTGTGTGATGTCAACCAGTTCAAGAAATGACATGGATCTGTGGGACTCATCTAGAAAGAGCTTCCAAGTTTGATAAGATTTTTCTTCCATTTTACTTCAATAATAGTCACAAATCCTAAGAAAAAAATTGATTTTTTTCCCTAAGACTCTGAGTCCCAAAGATCATGTTGATAAACCATGGAAAATGTAGCCTTGAGATTCATATTAGAAAGCAGAGAGTTTATTGCGGTGCTCAGAAAAGTCAGATTGTGGTTTCAAGTATAATGATATTTTCTTAGCTCAGGGAAATACATTTTTTTTAAACTAAGCCAAGAACTCCCTGATGTCTTTTTACTAAAGCATGACAATCACTTCCTGAAACTGCTGAGATATTCATGCCCTTGAGTTCACATAAACCTGCTGTGGAGGCTGCACAGCACTAGTAAAGGTGAGCTTGAATTTCCAAAACTGCAAACATTTTCTTCCCTCCCCAAACCAAAGTATCTTCTTGCCACTTAGCACATGGGAAAAGTTAAGATGTGTTTGAAAAGCCAGAGAACAGGGACTGATGCTTGATGTTTGAAAATTTACAGTCACAGTTTCAGCTATTCATGAGCAATTTCAAGAGTCCATGGCATGCAGATATTAGCCATTTTTCTGAAACATAAAATAAGTCTAGCAAAACTGTCATCAATGGTAGAGTACACAGTAAAGCCAGAAGTCTTGTCACTTCCTCACAGCTCCATGTTCCCTCTCATTGTCAATTACCAAGTACAAATGGCCCTGATAATTAATGACAAGAAAAATTGAAGCTCTCCATAAGCATGATGGTTTAGTTCAAAATAAAAAGGTTTCATGAGGGAAATTATTTGCTCTAGTGGTATTTTCCAATTTGGAAAGTCAGAAAGGTCTCAGGAAATATCCACCATAAATGTCAAATGTCTGTTGCCATCCATAGGCAGAAAAATGATCAATGACCAGCATAAAATGCTAGCCTTGCTCATTTCCAGGGGATAAATTCTCTCAAACCATGTATACCATTATGCAATAGTAGGCAGACTCGAAGCTTTCCTTGACATTTATTCTATTATGAATTACTGGTGAAAATGTCTAATATCAAAAGGCATACTAATATTATAATGCACTTCCATTTTTAATTTATTAACATTACCATGCTTGCGTAGGCACAATCTAACCTGGATATTTGAGTTATAAACTAACTAGCACCAAGGCCTATTTACTAATATACTGCCATTTATACCTGATATGGCTAGAATATTAAACCATAAAAAATTCCTATGGCTCTGTCTACATGATGTAAAAATCAACCCATTAATCCAGTAATCAAAAAAAAAAAAAGAACTAGTTTTTCTTGGCAGTTCCTTGAGTTGCTAATAAGATGTTACCTTAAAAAGAAAAAAGAGAGAGAAAGAAAATGTTTTGTATTCAAATAGATTTGGAGACCTTAAGCTAACATAGTCAAACAGATATCTATGCTTAAAGACATTTTTAAGTCCTTAATGTACAACACTACTCTAGACCTCCTCCTCCAGGGCTATTTTGAATAACACTCTTCTCCATCTCTTTATCTTAGCCCCAGGGAATCATACCTAAATCTCCTTCTCAAAGGCCTTCTTCTCATAACATAAACTGACTCTAAATAAATGCATAGGGGATTTCCAGCCCCACCAATTATGAAGACCCAGTCTGGATCCCAATTTGGCTCATTTAGACCCAGGCTGTACCCCTAAAGTGAACCCAGTGTGTGGTGTGCTCAGTGACATGTCACATACATCAAGACCCAGGTCTTGGTGTCCTGTTCAACTTGTTCAATGGACCAGTTGTCTATTGGACAACATGTCTCAGTCTTCTTTGTTGCTTCTCCATCTCTGGACTTACAATAATGATGTTTTCCCTTCCTTTCCCTATATCATCTCTTCTCATTCCTTCGTCCAATCTGCCTTAATTAGGATCAGGTGAATATCATTGTCACTACAAGAAAATTATGTGGTCATTAGTCTTGTAGGCTCAATTGTTGAAGGAGGATGGAGCAAAGAAACTCAGAATGTCCTGTTTGCATGACAGAAGCTATAACTTCATCTTCAAAGGAGATAGATATAATTAAGCAAAGGCCTGCTACTGAAAAAAATCACAAAAAGACATGAGGATATTTTTGGCAAAATAGATTATTATCAGAACAGAAAGCATATCTGTTACCATGCAGCATTTCCAACAAGGGTAATTAGTTCCATCTAATCAATCATTTTAGCCACCACCCATAGGATCTACAGACACTGACCTCAGCCTGCTAGAGAACTCAAGGAGAATAAGATAGTGTATAAGCTATCAGTCTACTGAGTGAGTTGGGACAAATATCCCATGACTTTAACAGCAGCAACCTGTGCACAGGAGGGAGTCCCTTAACTACTTAACTATCTGAGCAAAGTTAAATTCACAGCCTAATCTCTGTTTCAGACTTTCAGCTGGCTCCCAGTTCTATCATTGTGGGGTGCAGCTTGGCTTGGACTCTGATCATGGTATGAGCCATCTTTCCATTCAGCTGAGAGGCCCCCACTCTCCTCAAGAAACAGTTCCACTGCTCCCAAGCTTTCAAGACCCAAAAACTTAGGGGTTATTCCTGACTTCAGAAGCTATTCTCACACAAAATAAGGGTCTGGTACATGTCCATGGGGAGGAAGATAAGCGCACAGGATCCTGGGAAGACCCTACTGTCTCTACCTCAATAACGCACTTCCATTTTTCCTCATGCTACTGAATTAAGGAAATAGTATTCCCTATGATTTTCATTCACTTATATATTCCTCATTTAACAAACACCCACTGATGTCTACATATCACTAGTTCTGTGCTCAGCACACTGGAAGACCAAGGCCCAGGCCTTGCTCTTGAGGGGCTCATGTAGTGATAGCAGAAATAATGAATGAATGATACAATCCTGTCTGAGCAGGGCACAAAGGAATGGGAAAGGTGCAATATAGAGGCCAAAGGAAATACTAGCTAGCACTGTTTGGGACCTTAGTAAAATTTTCCCAATGATGTAATTTCACAAAAATATGTGTGGTGGGGGGGGGAGTGGGGGAGGCTTTATGAATGGGAAATGCTAAATAGGATGGCAATTTAGGCAGAGAGAGGCAAAAGCAAAAAGCCACAGATCCCTGAGAAAGAGAAGCATGTTCAGGTAATGTGTTTAGAGGAGTGATCCTTCCCTGTGGCTTTATCATTACAGGGAAAGAAATAGGCTGAAAGTTTGCCAAGAACCAGACACTTGAAGGCATTCATGCCAGGTACTGTTTCCTGGACTTGATAGTGCCAGGATTTCTATGATGATGGAAATGTTCTATTTTCTATTGTCCAATATGGGAGTTATAAGCCTCATGTGGCTAATTAGCATTGGAATTGAGGTTGGTGTGATTATGGAACAATTATTTATATCTTTAAAATTAATTAATTTAAAGTTCAACATGTGGCCTGTGGTTACCCAATTGTACAGCATGGCTGTGTATCCTCATTTGTACCTTCAACAGGCTTTTACTGAATGATTACAAAGTGTGATTTGCCAAACACTGGGGACATAGTAATGAATGAAAGTAGCATGATCTTGGCCATCAAGAGGGAAGACAGACCTTAATCAAAGCATCACACAAATAACCTGTAATACTCCAATTGTAAGTATTATGAAGAAAAGAACATGAAATTATGAGAGCTTCTAAAATTAGATATGACATAAGTAGGGAAGTCAATGAAATTTCTCTAAGGAGCTCATACTTCAAGAGCAAAAGAATATAAACAGTCAACCAGTGGTGGGGATGGCATTTATGGCAGAAAGATCATATTTAAAGTATATCCAAAGGTCCTGAGGTGCAAAGAAACCAAGTAAGAGGAACCAAAAGAAAGAGTATGTGACCAAATTAGAGGGCATGAGAAGTCAGGTGTGGGATGAGGCTAGACAGGCCAGACAATGCAGCCTTCCAGACAATGCAAAGTGCTAAATAATTTGGTTTTTATTTTTGTTTTCCTTTTTGTTATTGTTGGGTGTTTGCTTTTTGTTTTCTGGTTTTTATTTTATTTTATTTTATTTTTTGAGGGTTAATTAAGAGTGATTTTAAAGATTGGGATATCCACGGAGACAGCTTATCATCTGAGAAAGTCTTGAAGCAAAAAGGGATGGGTGTGTATACAGCATTTTATTGGATGAAAGGGACAGGATATTAGTCAAGATAGGCTAACTTGTGGTGTGTTGACAAAGAAAACCAACATTGCAGTGAATTTTCAACAAATTAAGATTTACTCATTGTTTATCCTATTTCTATCTTAGAACAGGATCCACTCAAGGTATTCAAGCCAATAGAATAGTCAACATGTAAAATGTTTCCACTATGCCAAGAGGTAGAAACCTAGAGCCTAGACCTAGAGCCTCACCCCAACAATCACATGTTTTTACCTGGATATGGCACTCTTTGTTCCTGCTCACTTTATGAAGAATTAGTCAGACCTCCTTCCCCACCTCCAGAAGGATCAGGGAGTAGAATCTTGCCATGGTTTGAATGGAGAGAAAAACAGAGCAATTTGGGAAATAGCACTAATGATTACCACAGGAGAAAAGCTGAGAGAATTCATACTGAGAGCTTCAACTTCTCAAAGTAAGAAGCAGAATCACCACTTGATGTAGAAGGCAGACTGAGGAAGTAAAAAGAAAATAATGTTCATGAAAAATTCTGTGGGAGACTGCAGAGAGAGCTGAATAAGACTGCAAACTGTAATCCTTTATCAGTCGCCTACATTCTTAATAGAAATGGAAGGAATCCAAAAAGGATGGTAACACGCCAAGCCAGTGTTCTCCATAAACTTCTATTTCCTGATGCCAACTTCAAGATTCTTTTTATAAATTTGGAGCCAGAAGAACACAAAATGTGTCCCATGGAAGGTTTCCCTCAGTGAAGAATGTCAAGGAGGGAGGGCAGTGGTATATTGTCTGTCTATATTGTCTGTCTAAAATTGAGCCAAATGATCATCTTCTGCACACTTTACAGTCATGCCATAAATGCCCCCATTTTCTACTTGGAAAAACTCCTATTATAAAGCAGAATTTGTTGAGTAGAAGTATAGTGTTATGGCTGGGAGCCTGGCTGCTTGAGTTCCCACTTAGTAGATACGTGGCTTCAGACAAGGCATTTCATTTGCTAGCCTGAATGCCTCACAGACAGAGTGGATATTGCTGTAACCCTCAAGAGCCTCTCAGAGACAGAATGATGCCCAGGAGCAGATACACAACTGGCGTATCCTCTCCCTAGTGTGGAGACCATGGGTAGGACACCGGAGAGACAGTAAATGACCTCTGCTGGGTCCTGTTTCATTTCCTCTGTCTGCACAAAGCACAAGGCAGAGCCAGGGAGCACAAGGGACCTGGGGACATCAGGCCTTTCTAGAGGACATCTGAGGGGCCATTCAGACACTCACATGCTCTGAGCAGACATTCTCCACTATGTTTTCCTGCTGAGGCATCATTCTAACAGATGCTCAGAGTTAAGGAGATCAGAGCTGTCACAGACAGTTTGGCTGGTCAGGCACTACCCCAAATGTGCTGCATTATGCCAGTAGCTGCCAAACGCTGTTAGTGTCAAAAGCATCAATCATCATCCTCTTTGGAGATTCTTCTGAGCACTTTCATGGCTCTAGCCTGGCCATGTGGCACAAAAATGATCAGTTTATTATAATCACCTGGCTCAGAAGGGCTACCTTTTACATGAGGAATTTTTTTTTTTTTCATCCAACAGAAAATCTTGAGAAACGAAAGAAAAAACATATTATGTAATTGTGATACTTTTTGCCTGGAAAAATTCTCCAAAGAAAAACAGAACCTATTGGGCAGTGGTAAGATGTTGAGGCCAGAGCCTGACTGCCCATGTTTGAGTTACAAGTCTTTTACTTACTAGCTACGTGCCTTTGAACAAATTATTTAATTTCTGCACCTTGATTTTCTCATCCATATAACAGGAACAAATTATAGTACCTAATAAACAATGGTCAGTGTTTCTTACCACACATAATGTCCCTAAGACATGGTAAGTACATAATAAATTAGATAAAGGAAGCTGTTTGCCATCTTGGTTTTATAAGAGAACAACCTTTAAGACTAAATCAGCAATTCCCAACCTCAGCACTACTAATACTTAGGCCATATAATTCTTTGCCATGGGGATTCTTCTGTGCATTACAAGAGTTTTAGCAGAATCCCTGGCCTATACCCAATAGCACCCTCCCCTCAATTTTGTCAACCCAAAAAGTATCCATCCAGACTATCTCTAATGTCTTTGGGGAAATTGGGAAGCCAGAATCATTTCCTGCTGAGAACCTCTGGGCTAGTTTTCAGGATCTAGGCCATGACCCCTTAACTTTAAGGCCCTGGGGGCAGGGATTGTAGTTATATGGGATATACTGTATCTCTCAATACCAGTGGCTCTCAAATGATGGGCCCAAATTCCAAGTAAGCAAACTAATTTGGAGCTTTGTTAAAAATACCACTGACACAGACTGTCTAATCCAGTTTGTCTGGGTGGGCACACAGCAGCTGGTATTTTCTAAAGATGTGCTAATTATTTCAAATTTTATAAAGATGGAGCTCCTAGAAGGTGGGGGCCTCTCTTCATTTATTTTGATCTCTCATAGCTGATAACAATACACATTCTCTATATAATGTAAAGCCTCCAATTTGATTAAATGAATAGATGGTTTATTCAGTGGGACATCAAAGGCTTTTCTGCTTCTCCAATTGTAATTCCCACTTGTGATTAAAACCCATTAGAATCCAGGTGATTTTTGAGACTGGCCCCAGAGTTTGGGTCTGTCATATACAGTCCTTCCATTGCCAACTGCATGCTCATTTGGGATTTGTAATTTGAAAAGAGTTCTTATTATCCAGGGAAGCCCTAATACAGATTCTGGCCTGGAAGTCTATAGGGAGAGAGCAGAGAAGTAAATGGCTCCCAAGGAATCCTGCACAGTCAGGGAGAGTCACTAAGGACTTTGCTTCCTGAAGGGAGCTCAGATCACTGAGTGAGTGCTTCACTGAGTGCTATGCAGAGGATCTTGAGAGTGCCCCCTCCTCTTATTAGCCTTCATTGCTGCCCAATTCCCACATCCCACCACACTTAGAGTGAAGAGGAAGGGGAGAAAGAGTCTGATGCTTTCTCTCTGCCCTTCTTCATGCATGCTGCAAATCACCTGACAAGACTTTCTCTAATACCCTGATAGCACAGTGAATTTGCAAAAGAGATTTCAGATCTTTAAAGTAAGGGTTGTCACAGCAGTGCAGAACAAATATATTATATGATTCTTTAATACAAAAAATACCCCACTTATTCAAGATACTTTCAACCATGTTTTCTTCGTAAGATTTTTAAAACTCCCTTTAATGTTTAATCATTTCATATATGACCTTTTAATTATTAACACTGTTGAAAAGTTGAAGCCAGCAGAAAGAGTAAATAAATAGTCTTTATCCAAAGCTAGCAACCCCACCTTTAAGAAATACAATACATCTAAAAGAAAGACCTATCACCAAGGAAACATCAAATCACCAAGGTATCCACTTCCCAGAAGAGACCTGCAATACAGTACCTACCCTTAAGTTGTGAAACAAACTATTGAAATTTACTCATGCAGTATTTTCTTTCAGACATTTAGTTGGGTTAATTAATATTCACTCTGTCTTTTTATGTCCCGTTTTCCAGTTTCCTTCAAGAAATAAATGAGACATGTGGATTGAATGAATGATGTCCTTTTGTGTGTCTGTAGGAATCTCAGTACTTATTCATCCATAGCATCAGGTTGCTAATATGTCAAGAATACTGGCTGCAATAATATTATTTACTCAGAGTCTGCTACATAATTTATGTGCTCACTGCAAAATGGAAATATGCTGTTCCTCATTCAAAAAGCAGGAGGAAAATATCATTAAAATAATAGCATTTTCCTTTATTTCACAGGTTTGTTTTGACTTCTCATGATGTTTTTATTTATTATTGTGTCATTCTAAGTAAAGAAAAATTAAAATTTGTTTTAGGATGAATTTTACTGTGCATTGTAAAATTGCACAATGCCAATTTTAATGCAAATATAGAATACTTAAAATGTATTTGGAATCATGGAAATTACACAATTCATATTTTGTAGTTTGTACATACATGGATAGGTATTTTATTCTTACCAGAACAGGGAAATTGTTTACAGAATTAACTCAACAGCATTTTATTCACTTCTTGACACTTGCACTTTCCATCAACACTCTGCTTTTAACTTACTGATGAGTAAGGAAAGATTAAAAGGCAAGGCTGACTATGGGTATTCCTGTCTTTCCCTTTCTTTCTATCATTCTTTTTAGTGCAAGTGATTTGATAATATAGGAAATTAACATGAGCAATGAAGGATGTTTTAGGGTTTCTTTATCTCTCATGGTTTCTCAAAATGCACTTGCCTTCTTTCCATTCAAGGAAGGTTTTAATTGGATCAGAAAGCACTGCCTTGGCTGGGCGATGTGGCACACACCTATAATCCCAGCAGCTGAGAAGGCTGAGACAGGAGGATTGCGAGTTCAAAGCCAGCTTCAGCAATTTAGCAAGACATGAAGGAACTCGGTGAGACTCTGTCTCTAAATAAAATACAAAATGGGGTTGGGAATCTGGCTCAATGGTTGAGTGCCACTGAGTTCAATGCCTGGTACCAAAAAGAAAGAAAGAAAGAAAGAAAGAAAGAAAGAAAGAAAGAAAGAAAGAAAGAAAGAAAGAAAGAAAGAAAGAAAGAGAAAAGGAAAAAAGAAAGCACAGCCTTTTTGAGGTAAGCAGAGCCATTCTTTGTCAGTATAGACACAGCCTACTTATCTTGGATTCACTTTGAGTCTCCTGAACTTCCATGTATCTTGGATCTGCAAGAATTTTTTGCCTATGGAACATCTCAAACACTGTATGTGAATGGAAAAGGGGACATATATATTTTGTATAGTCCTTTGTGACATTTGAATATCCCAAACTGCAGGTTCAAAGTTCATAGATTAAATTATTAAGACTTTCAATATGGTGACAGCAAAGGATTGCAAATATTTGACACTTCTATTCTTGAGGCCTCCACAGATATGAGGTATTCCCCAAAACCTCCTGTTGACATGGCAATATTCAGAGGCAACATGATTAGATTATGACAGTTGTAACCTGATCAAGTCCATCTTAGATGGAATGGACTGATTGGGTGTTAAATGTAGGTACATTGGGCATGGCTGGAGGGGATGATCACTGGGGGCATGGCCTAGAAGGGTACATCTTCCCTGCTGCAGTCTCTTCTCTCTCTCTGTCTCTCTCTGTCTCTCTCTGTCTCTTTCTCTCTCTCTCTCTCTCTCTCTTTCTCTCTCTCTCTCTCTCTCTCTCTCTCTCTCTCTCTCTCTGACTCATAGCTTTCGCTGGGGGAGCCTACTCTTCCCCCATGATATGCTGCTTCAACATGGTTCTAGAGCAATGGAGTAGACAATCTGTGGGCTGAGATTTCTGAAACCATAATCCTCAAATAAACTTTCCCTTTTCTAAGTTGTACCTTGTGTAACAACTTGTGTTGTTTGGTTCACTGCAAGGCAATATATATATATATATATATATATATATATATATATATCATATATATTCTTCATAATCATAAAACCATCCCTGAAATTATGAATTGAATTCCTCATATGCCCAGTGCCATCTTTATTTTATTTTTATGTGGTGCTGAGGATCGAACCCAGCGCCCCGCGCATGCCAGGCGAGCACACTACCGCTTGAGCCCCATCCCCAGCCCCTGTCCTAGTTTCTTACAGAATAAAATGAATAATCAAAAGTAATTGATCATTTCACTCAAGATTGAATTAAATATCAAGCTACAGGGGCTGGGGATGTGGCTCAAGCGGTAGCGCGCTCGCCTGGCATGCGTGCGGCCCGGGTTCGATCCTCAGCACCACATACCAACAAAGATGTTGTGTCCGCCGAGAACTAAAAAATAAATATTAAAAAAATTCTCTCTCTCTCTCTCTCTCTCTCTCTCTCTCTCTCTCTCTCTCTCTCTCTCCCCTCTGTCACTCTCTCAAAAAAAAATATCAAGCTACAACAAAATCTGAAACTGATCATTTTAACTAGTTCTTCAATATTCTATAATGCAAATCCAAAATTAGTGGAACTGTTTTTATTGCATGGCTAACAGAATTCACTGTAATTATTCTATAGTCACAAGACAGGCAGTCCTCACTTGCATGGTATTATTTGAACTGACATTAACACATATTAGTATAGTGTCATCACTCTATTACCATGGATGGTGTTTGCATGTGGTTTTCAGTGTGTCTTTGTTGCTGTTCATTAAGGTGTTATTGATGGTGCTGTGAGGTTAAGTCCAACAGACCTATAATTGGCCTGAGCAGTACCACTATGGTATCTGCATAGCACTAATTTTTGGTTAATGCATAAAATATACTTTTCAGTGTTGTTTTGTGACCATGCATTTCAGGGATTTGGGCATGACTTGTCCCAGTTTATCAACACTGCTTAATCAGTAAGAATTTGTACCTGGTCTTGGATACAACCACAGTGGGTTCTGCTATTGGGGCTAATTACATAGCAGAAATACTCTTCTGTCACTAGTGGAGTGTTAAGAAATCCCAGTCAAAACTATGGATTCCATAACTCCAAGGCAGGTTGTACACAAGCTGATAGTTTCTGATTTTAGGTAGAAGACATCTACATAGCTCTTACACACAGTAGGAGCCCATATCTGTCTTCTTAGAACCTCTTGTTGTGAAGTGTTTGGCTCCGACTCATCCTAGTTTTAACGCCGTATCTATGTTATATAATTTTACTTCAGTCATTGTAGATTTCTATGTATTGTCACTTTGAGTCCTCTATTCCTTCTTTAATAATTTATCCTAACTACTGCCATTTGTGCATTTACATGTGATATTTTTATCAGTTTTATGCACACATGATTTTGAATTTTGATACTCGTAAAATATTGTGCAACTAAGACTGATTATCAGGATATAGGTCAAAACTTTATTCTAAAGTATTATTATGTATCCTTGTACATAATAATATGTACCTTGTATATGTACCCTGCCCTACTCCAGGAGACCAGGCTTTGAAAGATCTTTTATACATGTATTTTCACTCAGGGACACTGCAGTTTATTTCACAGGGTTGCAGTGGGCTATTTTACATATTTGAGAGAAACACAGATACCACACAAACTGCAATTGCTGAACTGGATTTAACTACTCAATAAACTGAACTGTTGGGTAGTTCTTTGGTCTGGGGCACTATGAAGACAGAAACCCTCTGACATGTATCTCACAATGAAGAGGAGCTATTACTGTGGCCCAAGTGGTGGGGAAGGTGCATCACTTATGATTATAATGGCAACAATAATAACAATAACTGGCCATGGGTAAAATAGGAGTTTGTTTTTCTCAAGAATCAAAAAGCTCAGGAAAAAGGCCTGATAAGGGCAGCTCCTCAAAACTCACCTAGGATATGCTATTGTCACAATCTTTACATGGTTGCCACACACCAAACATCACATCTATCATCCAGGAAGGAAAAAATAATAATCAGAAGAGCTGAGAGGTGAAATAACAGCCATACCAAGAGTTTAGCCTAATCTTCTAAAACCTTCCTTAGAAATTAACCCACTGATTTTCTCTTACATTTCATTTGCTAAAGGAAGATTTACATGACCACATCTAACTCAAGGGATTAAGAGAGTATAAAATATTTTGTTTTCTAGAATTTATAATAGAAATGGGAATGAGGTCATGAATGACTTTATTTTTGGGGAGGGATGTACTGGGGATTGTACTCAGGGGTACTTGGCCACTGAGCTGCATCTCCAGCCCTATTTTCTGTTTTATTTAGAGACAGGGTCTCACTAAGGTGGTTAGTGACTTGCTTTTTGCTGAGGCTGGCTTTGAACTCTCCATCCTCCTGCATCAGGCTCCTGAGCTATTGAGATTGCAGGTGTGGGCCACAACACCTGGCCATGAATGGGCCTGAGTCCATATATAAACACAGACAACATAAATATCTCAAAATTATTCCACTACATGCTGTAAGAACATATCATCTTTAAGTCTACTAATGCCATTTGTAAGTTATCTGCTTTGGTGTGGTATAGGAAAAGGTTAAAAAACATTGCTTTGCATTTGTTGGGAAGAAAATACTTAGAGCACTAACTAAACAGTAAGTCTTCTTCATTATGTGACAGTTCTATGATTATATCTTACACTATCATGTAAAATTCTGTCAATTTCACATAAGCTGTTGTGATAAAAATAAGTTTCCCAGGCTTTTAATTGAGTAGGGAGGTTTTTATTCAGCCACAAATCCCTCCATCACACCATGTCTACCTCACTGAATAATCAAATCCAGATGTGACAGATAGGGAAGGCAACGTGTCCATGATGGACAATTAATCAACCACTGGGGATGGCTCTGCCAGTTTTGAGATACCAAATAAGCTTAAGAACTAACAGCATCCAATTTTGTGGCTGAATGAATATGCAAATAATTAAAATTTTGTGAATATATATGTTCAATTCTGTAAATGGATTGGAAGTTTGAGTTCATTGTTTGGACATTAGATGGAGCCAAGAAAGTGAATTGAAATGGTTTAGATTTTTACATTTTGAGCTTAGGGTTTCCCTGACATTTTATAGGACATTTATTATATTGTTAGATGAATATCTACTCAAAGGAATTAAAGAAACGTATACATAGAATACATGGGGTACTGGAAGCCCATGACTGAATGGATCATATAAAAGAAAAGATGGTAAATAGAGAATACACTCAATAGTGAGATTAGTTTTAATATACTATGAATATATATATATATATATAGTTTTGTTTTGGTACTGGAGACTGAGCTCCGTGGCACTTGACAATGTAGCCACATCCCCAGCCCTTTTTAGTATTTTTATTTAGATACAGGGTCTCACTGAGTTGCTTGGTGCCTCACCGTTGCTGAGGCTGGTTTTGAACTAGTGATATTCCTGCCCCAGCCTCCCGGTACTATGAATTTTTATAACATTTCTAAGGTTTTTAACACTGTCATGGAATTTTCAGCAATTTTAGATAGTAAAATTCTTATAATTCTAAAAATTTTCAATAGATATTCTGTAAATGTTCTTAGACAATTCTTTCTAGCAGATTATATAATAACATATCACATATATACCTTACCCATTTCTTTATATTATTGACCTGGATACCTGCATAAGATTCTGAATATTCCTAGATATTTGGAATAATTTAAATATGGGTACTATAATAGAGATAGATTCTTTTTTAATCTACTAAAGTAATGGTTTTGTCATTCATGATCCTATTTACCAACACCTCCTTTCTAGAGGATCTCAAAAATAGAATACTCATCATATTATTAATACTGAGTTGTGAAACCTGGTACTTGGAAGAAGAAAGGTATAATAAAATGAAAAAGTTAGGTCAGAAATAAGACCAAGTAGACAACAGGACATTTCTTTTTTTAAAAAAAAATTATTTGTTTTAATTTGTTACACATGACAGTACAATGACCTTGACATATCATACTTTTGAATCAGATGGGATATGATTTATCATTTTTCTGAGTGTACAGGTTGCAGAATCACATTGGTCATGCAGTCATGTATATACACACAGCAATAATAATGTCTATTTCATTCTACTATTCTTCCTTTCCCCCTATCCCCGCCCCTCCCCTCCTATCACTTTTCTCTACCCAATCTAAGGTGACATTTCTACCCTCATGTATTATGTGAAGAAAAGTGAAGAGAGAAGTAGATCAAGCAGATCAAATGCTAAGTTTACTACCTCCACACAGGACTTCCATTGAAACTTAATCCCCTTGATAACTAATCCAAGGCTAAAACAGACAATGATCAAATGAATTTATTTAGATCTACCTGAGATCATTACCACTAGAGAGAAACTTCTATTTTCTCTGGCATGTTGATAATTCTTATTTTGTATGTCTTAGGGATTTTACTCTGATACCTCCATGTTGTGTGATGTATGTGTATGTGTGTATTTGTGTGCATGTGTATTGAACACTTTGTAGGCTGTTTTCCATCAAGAAATAGAGTAGCATGTTGAAGTGATAAGCACACTTCATTTAATAGGTGGAAAATATCATGATCATCTTGAATTCATTTTTACCTGGTTTCCATGTATGTGAGATTATAATATTCAATGTAGAACAGTTTTACAACTGTATCTGATAGAAAAGTATATATAACATGTTTTACACATAAGTGTACGAAGTTTTCCAGAAAAAAAAAAATTAGTCCTGTAGATCACTCTAACCCGAAATAGGAGTCTCATGACAAATATGCTGGCAGAGATAAGTCTTCTCTTTCTTCTCACAGCTAGAAATAATTGATAATTACTAATAAGTATATTTAAATTGATGTGATTCTGCAATCTGTATTTGGGGTAAAAATGGGAGTTCATAATTCACTTGAAACTAATGTCTGAAATATGATATGTCAAGAGCCGTGTAAGGTTTTGAACAACCAATAAATAAATAAATAAATAAATAAATAAAATGAATTAAGAGTAAAATTAAAAAAAAAATATATAAAGTTACACTTAATCATAAGATGTAAAGTCCTCAGAATCAATATCTGAAGGAATACTTTGAAGCCAGTTTAGTAACCATGAGCTTACACACCCATAAGTCATGCGGTTTCAAATATAGCCAAAGTTCTAGGTAATTGACCATAATGTTCTATTGCCTATGGTGGGAAATATGCCTGGATTTAGAGTTATTCAAGATGGAAGAGCTGATATTTTACTTATTTAAAATAATTTATAAAAATGTTAAGAGGTGTATATCCATAAACATAATAATTATTTTACACATGTTTAATTATTCTTAAATATATGGGCAAATAAAATAATTGTCCATAGTGTGGTTTTAAGAAATGGATATAGAGTTCCTAAACAGTTTGTTATATGTGGAGATAGGTTAAAGGTATGTACTAATATTAGACTTTTTAAAATTAACATTATAACCCATACTGTCCAGGAAAAAAACCAAACAAGAAGGTAATCAGATGTAACTTCTGATTAGAAGAGAAATTAAAGTGTTTTAAGATTATTTAAACATTTCAGAGAAGGCAAAGAAAATATAATTGAATACAGAGGTGAAAACTAGTGAATATCATAAGTAAATTAAAATGTATCAATAGTTTTATCAAATGAAAAATGACTAATGTCCACCCTTAACACACAACTGTTTCAAGACTAGATAGAAAAAGTCTGATTATATGCTGCGTCAAATGTACAGGTAAAGATAAAAAAAATCTTAGTTTTATAAAAAGTATTAAAAATGTTTGAACATCAATAAAAGTCCTAAAAAATATGCAGCACAATATTTTTTAAGAACTGGAAAATTAAACAGCCCATAAGCACAGTTGAAGAAAGAATTAGTGAACTGGAAGTTGTAATTGAAGAAATCACTTCATACACAGAATATATGTTAAAGAATTAGAAAATACAGAATATTTAGAAATAAATCTATGTTCTTTCTAAATTTCCTAGTATGTGGTATTCTCTCATGGCAGCACAAATAGATTAAGACAGACTTGATAAGACTAAACAGATCTTCAAGTCTTAAGAAACATAAATAAAAATGAATAAGCATTCATGATCATTAGAGTGAAACCAAAATATCAAAGAAGTATATACAAATAAGTATATATAATGCAGTATTCTGACTAATGTGAAGTTAAGGGCTTTAGAGTCTTGCTCACACTTGACAGCTTCTGGAGAGCAGATATCCAATATGGTTCCATCTTTAGTTTTTTTGGTGTGTAGTAGTGTCTCACATTTAAGTACCATCTGACCTTGAAGAGCTTATGAGGTAGAACAAAATTCATCCTGTGACAGGTGTACAAGGAAAATGAAGTGAGAAGACAGAGGAAGAAAGAATTTTTGACTACATGATGAAGACATAATCAAAGAGATAGTATGTGAAACAAGAGTGAAGTATTAACTCAGTTGGCAATAACTATAAGAAAATGACATGAACAAAATATGGAGATGAATACCACATTTGGGGAATATCATATAACTATACTTAGCTAGAAAAAAGAGAAAAGATACAGTGATACACATGAGGAACATGGACTTCCCTGCAGTAACATTGCAACACCATGCATGGGATGAGATTGAGCACCTATAGAGTTGAATTCTAATGTGATGGATTTTGGAATTTTCCTGAAAACAAAGAAGCTCCATCAAGTTGGTTTGTTTAGACAAGAATAGTACATATCAGCCTATGATTTGTAAAACTAGTCTTTCTAAAAATAGAATATATGGGATATATTTAAAGAAGAGGTTGTGGCAGGCATGGAGACTACTTAGAAGGTCAATTAAATAGCTTGAATAAAGAAAACATAATCATTTGTTCTTTTGATGTTTTGATTAAACCTAACTCTGTGTGTGTGTGTGTGTCTGTGTGTAGAAAAGAGGAAAAGAAGTGGGAATGAGAAAAAGAATAATTCTAGCGTGAATAATTCTGTAAATTTAAAGCCAATTGCATATATATTTTCCTCTTTCCCAATCACACACACACACACACACACACACACACACACACACACACACACATTCAATTTGAAAAACCCTGTATTGACATTTTTGCCTATGCAATCAAAGGTGAGTTATTTTGAACATCAAATAACTAGATATCAACATTCTCATCTTACCTGATCAACTTTTAAAATGAATGATTTCTGGGAGGATTAATCATTAAATAGAAGTACATATATAAAAAATAATCGCTGTGCACAGCACATGTGGACACTTAATAAGTGTTTCTAATAGACTGAAAGGCTACAATGACATCCATATATTTTCATTTGATATAAACCTTCTCAGAGTACTTTTGCTGCTTGATAATGGCAGTTCATCCTCTTAACAATGGTTCTAAGTTGAGCATGCTAAACATAATTTATATAAGTTATAGGCGTAATCTTCTGGATAGTGTTTTTTCTTATCTTCATCATGAGCTTCCAAAGATTTTCTATCTTCTAGTAGTACAGATTTAATCATGTTATATACATTTTGCATGATATTGTTACCAAGGCTGCCCTCAGTTTTAAAAACACTCTAACCTCTTAATTAATAATAAGCCTAATTTGAGAGAACAATGAATTTAAACCATCAAGCTGCATAAATAGAAGAAAAGCATCCAGAGCACAAGATCAGTGAATCCTACTTTAATTGAAAACTGGGAGTACCTTCGTGTTGAACTTCAATGTCTTACATTTTCTGCACAGTGATGTTAAATAAAGAAAATTAGATATTTTTAATATGGTTAAATGACTTGAACTAGGAGCACCAACTGAGTTGATTAAAGGAGACACTTTGATATTAACATTACATGGAATTTTCTAGTGACTAAAGCCATCAGACAACAGAATGAGCTTTGTTAGCATCTAATAATTTCTCTGTCAGTGGACTCAGCTCAAGCATAATTTGGCCTGCTCTTTAGTAGAGTACAGAAGTAAATATCAACCAACTCTAGGATCACTGCTTTTATTAGTCTGTGATATTCAACAATGCCCTTCTCATGTCTTTCCATAGATAGTTTACTTATATAGTTTTGAATATTTTAAACTGAAAAATAATTTCATGCTGATTAGACTCTAATGGAATGAACATTATTTAGTTGATTATTACATACCTCTTGTCATTTCAGATTTTAAATTTATCTATATAATACTTCTAGCAATCCTGAAAAGTATTATTTTCAAATGTTCATAATTTTCCAATTATAATAGCATAACGTGTTAGATAAAAAATACAAAATATTATGTATAATGTGTTCCAATTGTTGAAAACAGTTGTTTTCTGCTTCTAGTCATCTGCATTGCACAACATGCATATTCAAATACACCACCCACACGTGAATGATCAGAACAAACCACATTAAATTGACTATTGTGGCTATCTCTAATTTTGGATCATGATAACTTCTTAATTTTTTATTGGACTCTTTTGATTTTTAAAATTATCTACAGATAAGCATTTCTCTCATTCAGAGAACAACTACTGTGTTAAGATTTATGTCGCTAATTAGAGAAATGCATACTCAGACTGACATGAAAAATAAATGGCAGAATCAGGCAATGTTACTTAATATAGAAGTTGAGGGGAGTTCACTTCTACCTAAGCTCAGGATTTTGAGTTATTCTTTGTCCATTTTTTTCCAGTTAAGTTTTACTGCCCTTGATCAGAGGGCAGGAGGAAAAAGAATGGCCCATTCATTTAATATGACAAATGGCAGCTTTGGTCCTCTCCCGGGAGGCTATGGTAACCTGGGCCTGCCTTTTGTGTATGCCCAGGGGTGGCAAGCAGCAATTCAGTGTAGTAGCTGGACCCTGGAAGGGCTCCAGTTTGGCGTGTGTCTAACATTGTCTGGGGAACACTTTGTATCCGCTGAGGCACACTCCTCTCCCAGGGACTAGAACTAAGAAAATAAAAGCGTCTGGTGCCAAGGCCATCAGCCTTATCTGCAAATCACTTATTCTTTCTTGTGTCTTCAAGGGTAATTTGACCCTAGCTCAGAGCTTGAGCAGGCACAACTCATCAATTTTTCACTTAACTTCAAAGATCAAATGGATTTGGCTTTTCTGATTGCTGAAACTCTGTCAGATTTTATAGATGAGCATCTTTTTGACCTGTAGATGACTAGTACCTCCAAGAACTTGTGAGTGTGTGTGTTTGTGTATTTTAGCTATATGTGCATGATCATTAATGTAAAATACGTGAGAAAAAAATTTTACTTCTATTCACTTAGAAATTGTAATTTCAATATTATCTGATCTACACCTGTTTATTTATATGTCTGCATAGTGGGGTAAACATGTCAACATAAAGAGAAAGGGGGATAATAGCACTTGGTTTCTAATTTTTAGTGTTAGTGGAGAGAGCTGTTCATGATTCTCCATCTCTGCTGGTTTTTATGAAGTTTCAAATGAAGACTAAGGAATATGAGAATCTCTTGAGGGCAGAATGTTAGTTCAATGCAAAAAAAAGCCTAAAATCTTAATCTCCTAATTTCATTTCAGTATTCTACGCCAAATGCTTCAGGGTTGGTTATCTTGGTATACATTAAGTCCTTAGGATATGTTTTAAATAATTATTATTAGAGTAATAAAATTTACATAACTATAAATGTTAACAGGGGTTATCTATTGTGGTGGTATGACATCAATGTTGATATTATTATCTTTGCTATTATCTGAATTTTCTAAGATTTCTACTTAAGTATTTGTTACCATAACAACAATATGTATTTTAGCATGTATGTTGGCCATCAATTACTGTGTGCTCTTCTAGTCACTTTACATGAATCAATTTTGTATTTAATTTTCATAGTTTCTGTCAATAATATGCTGCTAAATATGTGTTGAGTATAATAGAGTTCAAAGGTCACAGAGTTCAGTGAGGTGTTATTTTTAAAAGATCCCTTTTCACTTGTAGAATTTTTCTTGTGATATCTGCTTGACTTCAAGTGCAATATTATCTTAGTAACAGTGGACAATTCCAGATAGGGCTCAAATTTTAATGCTTCCTTAAAAAGCCATATAACAATTTGAAGAGGAATGTGTCTACTCTGGCCAGGTGCAGTGGCACATACCTGTAATCCCAGTGGCTCAGGAAGTTGAGGCAAGAGGACCACAAGATCAAAGCCAGCCTCAGCAACAGGGAGATGCTAAGCAACTCAGTGCAACTCTGTCTCTAAATAAAATTATATATATATATATATATATATATATATATATATATATATATATGGAATAGGGATGTGGGTCATTGGTTGAATGCCTCTGAGTTGAATCCCTGGTTATCCCACTCCCACAAAAGTGTCTTTTCTGAATGAGTCTAGCCTGCGTCCAGATCACTAACCAAGAACATTCACCCTACAGGGCCAAGAGAGAGGAACCACAGTGGTAAACTTAAAAAATTTGTACAAATAAAGACTTAAAATGATCACTAATATAAATGATATTAAATGCTATACATAAAAGACAAAATGACTAGTTCAAGTACAGGAATTTTGTGGTATGATTCAGACCTCCTTTTATGTACTAAGATGTATCCCACCTGCCTTGGCTTGCAGTGTGACACAGGTTCCAAGGTTGTATTAAAAAAAAAACAGTAAAAATCTACTGTGCTTTGAGTACCCCCACGTGTGCAGCCAGCTTTAATAACTAACTATGCAGGCAGCATTGCTCATAAAGAAGCTTATAAGTAACTGCCTCAGTTTTGTCTGGGATAGGAAAGTGCAGGGCTGTGGGGCCTTCCGTGTGTGTCCTTCAGTGAGTCTGTCTGCCTTACTTGTTTTTCTTAAATTAAAATCCAAATATACCATTTGAATGCCTTTCTGGATCTGAATGAGATTTAAAAAAAAAAAAAAGACTAGCAGAAATGAGGCTTCTTTTCCAGAATTTGCAGCTCTGGACTTCAGGATACTTTACACTGAATGATCATGTAAGTGACCAACTTGTCTCTTGGCCAGTTGATTGTCCTCATGGCACTCAGGTCTAGAAACAGATACACATTTGGTCATTAAGAAATCAAAAGTGAGGCTACCCAAAGTCACAAGTTTCCAAGTGCTACACTCTCATCATTGTTTCCTTGAGTTGGGTCCATCTCAGTGAGTTTTGTCCTGGGTCCCCTGATAAAGAGGTCAGAGTTAGCCAGAGTCAGGAATCCTGCTGGTCATCACTAGAATCTTTTCTGTGTCTGCTCCCTATGGAGGACAGGTTCCCTCCAGATCTTGAGTAGCTTTCCAAACTCAACAAGATTCCAACTAAGCCTCAAATAGGTAAAGGGCAATGTTAGAGTCACCAGCCATTATTATGATCACTGGCTGAAGTCAGAGCCTCTGAGAGCTGTTCCTGGTTCAGAATTAGACTTAGGGATCCAGGCTGTCAGGTGTAGCCTAGAGAAAGTTAAGAGAAGACTCCTCATCTCTGATAACTAGCCCAAATAAATCCCCAGGCTTTTACTGAGGAGGGTAGCATGACTCTGGTATTTCTGCCTTGCAGTTAGGAGAGTCCCATTTTCTGCCTGAGCACACCTCTGATCACTTCTTCATCATCACCTGGGTTATGTCCTCTTTGATTAAAAAAAAAAATTCCAGGACACTAAACTTGGCAGTACACAATCTCTGGATCCTATTTGCAGAACCAATGTCTTCTCCATTACATCTAGCTTGTTCATGATGTTGATATTCTATATCAGAAAAAATTTTTGAAGTATAGATCAAGGAGAAAACACAAAACTATGATAGCACTCCGTACTGTAGAAACAAAATGAAAGATATAGTTGGGGTTCAGTATATTGGGGTACCTGCTATCACTGTTATAGTAGGAGTAAATATTTTTGTTTCTGTGTGGTCAACAGTTTTATCATCACTGAAAAGAGACCATTAGATGCACAGTTCTCTAGAGCTCTTCTACGCACAAGCTGTCTAAAAACTCTTCTTTAAAAAGACAAATTGCATTAACAGGTAACCTTAAATGAGTGACAGGCATCAAAGCAACCTATGTAATTGTAGCCTAGAGAATGGATAAAGAGCTGCCCTCAGTCCTATGAGTCTCATTTGTTTGATCATCAGGCAAGGACAGAGGATAAAACTGCATTGTCTGTATCTGTGGCCCCTCAAGTATACCATTCTGTGGTTAACCCATCTCATGCCAGGTTGGATAGGTTCTTCTGTGTGCTCAGCTCATGTCAAGTGTGGAACTTAGAGGAATGAGAAGGTCATCCTTGGAGTGCGGGATTGTGTGTTTTGCCCACAGGATCATAAGAAGATTTGTGAACAGTCCTTAAATTCAATTTTTTTCAACCCAACAAGACAAGATTATTATAATGTCTGCCTGGAATGGTATCAGAGCACATATTTAATTGTGTCTGTCCTGAAAAGTGGCAATTTCAATAGCTATCTGGGACTTCAAGTGTCACTTGTGTATCTTTAGTCTTTCACTGATATTTTGCACCCACTGTCTCACTTTACTTTTAGGATGGCACCCTGAGGCATGTTGGAGAAACATGATCATTCAACCGAGGAGAAACCTGAGACTCACAAAAGCAAAGGCACATTCCCAGATCCATACAATTAAAATCCAGATTTTCTGACCCTTGATGAGTCCTTTATATTCATAATCTCAAATATGAAGATATTTTATGCTATTCACACATTATGCATCAAAAGTATGTAATATTTATTGATCATATATCACAAGTCCACAGATTCTATTCTATTATGTGATTCCAGTGGTACCCTAAAGTAAGGATGTAAATCTGGCCCCCTCTATAATACCAAGTCATGCAGGTCCATCTCTGGTAAAAGGGTGGCTTTTGCTAGAGTTTTCTAATACCATTATGTCAGCAAAAGCCTATCTATAAACCATCATTCTGCGTCCACTGCTGCTATGTCAAAACAAACAAACAACAACAACAACAACAACAAACAAGTCTTGACATTGTCTTCTGACTATGCCCACCTTGTAGAAGAGGAAACTGTAGATGCTGCCAATTTCAGTTTCTCCAAGAAAAAATCAAAATGAATGGAAATCTGACAATCTGATGGAGGAATTTAACCATTGAAAGTAGCAAAAGCAAGATTCTTGTAACTCCTGAGGTATCTTTTTCTAAGAGCCATTTGAAATATCTCACCAAAAATATTTGAAAATGAGGAATCATCTGTATGATTGGCTGTGTATAACTGCTAGCAGCAGTTACTAATCACCTTATTTCCAAACTAGTCGGTATGCAAAAAAGGAGGAAGACGAAGGTAAATACTAACTTATGTGGAATATTTTATATAAGTTTCTGAATAAATCTTGGAACAAGTAAACAAACATAATCTGTCTATGGCAAAGGCCAAACATCCTCCCCAGGAAACAAGCTTCAATTTTTTAGGCAATTCCACTGTCAATTTCAAGTATCACCAGCAGATGGTGCTGTGCATTAGCAAACATCCTTCTTGGGACAGCTCCGGACTCCAGGGAAAGTGTCACCAGGGAAAGTAAATGAGACAAGTAAATTATATAGGGGGAAAATGCTAAGCAGCCAATGCAGGAAAAAGCACACAGTTGTACTTTAGAAAGAGGACACAAAATTGTAAATTTCAAATAATACCTGTGAAATAATTCCTATTTAAATATTGCATAGTAGAGTTATCAGAAGAGAAATAAAATAGAAATTCTACTAAACCCCGCGGGCAGTGAGCACTAACAAAGGGAAATATTTTCACCATGTTAACATGAATCTAGGTATGAAAATGTTAGATGATTGTTCAGTTGTTTCCCAGGCTTAGATCTTCTTTCTCCTCTGTTCCCTATGGTCTATTCTCAGACTCTGTTCTTCATGATTAGAAGGCTGTCTTATAAAACCTGCACTTCTGTGAATTATAAGAATTATTGGAAAACCAAATATATGTCATAGTTTTTTAAATCCCTTTAGAATGGGATCGAAAAAAGGATGGTTTGCTCTATCTCAACATTTCTTGCACGTGGCTATGTGTTCAATAAGTGCTTATTGAATGCTAAATAATTGATTTGTGAATCACGCTATGGCCTAATGATACTGAGTTTTATGTAAGTGTTTTATGAAAGTTTTATGAAAGTGTTCTGTGCTTGGACACAGAACTTATGATCTAGAAGAGGAAATAAAAGGCGATTAAATAATTTGAAACACACTGCAGGGGCTGGGGATGTGGCTCAAGCGGTAGCGCGCTCGCCTAGTGTGCGTGCGGCCGGGGTTCGATCCTCAGCACCACATACAAACGAAGATGTTGTGTCCGCCGAGAACTAAGAAAAAATAAATGTTAAAATTCTCTCTCTCTCTCTCTCTCTCTCTCTCTCTCTCTCTCTCTCTCTGTCCCCCTCTCTCTCTCACTCTCTCTTTAAAAAAAAATTAAAAAAGAAAGAAACACACTGCAGTAGGCATGTGAGGTTGTGGGATCAGGTGCCTTCTAGAAGGGACAGAAAACAGTTCCTGACTCCAGGTGGGCCTTAGGGTTAGAAGAGATTTCTTAAAAAGAGTGAAGTCTAGTTTTGTAATCAAATGGTGAGCAAGGGCTGGCTATCTAGTAAGAATGCTCTAGAGAGAGAGGACAACTTTTGAAAAACATCAGAAGAAAGAAAAAAAGCCCCACAGTATATGTAAATAACTTAAAGAAGATAAAGGGTGATGAGGGAGTGTCAGAAGATCAGATGGAGAATATATTTCCTATGGAGTTATGAAAAAAAATTCCTATGAAAAAGAGAAAGTCAGTATAGTGACTCACACATGGGAGTGATATGATCAGATTTGCAGTTTTCAAAGATCATTCCAACTAAAGTGCAGAAAATGACTTGTGTTTGTAGTGGAGTTGGAGGGAGAAAACAGAAATGCTGGAAATGGAGAGACCAGGTAGGAAGCTGTTGCAAAACTCCAAGGCTGAAATGGTATGTCTGTAGCTTCAACAGTGGAAGCACCTGGATGCAGAGGTGGGCCAGCAAGACATATTTTTTTTGGGGGGGATGCCAAACTACAGGTGTAAATAAAATATCACAAGAGTGATAAAACATTACAGGATACTTAAGAAGAGAATGGAAAGATCCACAATTATCAAAGCTCCTCCCTGGTAGAACACAGTCTATTTTTGAAAGATATACTTTCACCAGTTTAGAGTGATGATAGAGATCCTAAGCAGCAATCTCAAGTTACCATGGATGGAAAGCAACATGCTCTTTTAGGGTGGTAAGTCTTGTTATTTTCAAGTTCAGAGACAAAAATGAAGTTTAAGAAAATAAAAATCAAAGGAGCACATTAGTTCCAGTGGTCATCCTTCTCCACCCTCATCTTTTCAAAATAAACAATAACAAATATATAAAGAATGCACATTTTTATTTGTATGATAGTTTTATTTGTATGTGGGACAGTAGAGTGCATTTCGACATACCATACATAAATGGAGTTTAAAGTCTCATTCTTCTGGTTGTACAGGATGTAGAATCACACCTGTCCTGTAGTAATATATGCACATAGGGTAATAATGTCAGATTCATTCTCCTTCCTCTCCGCCACTCCCTCCCTTCTGCCTAATTCAAAGTACCTCTATTCTTCCCTATTGCCCTTTTTTACTGTGAATTAGCATCCCCATATCAAAGAAAACATTAGGCTTTTGGTTTGGGGGGATTGGATTATTTCACTTAGCTTAATATTCTCCAGCTAGATCCATTTATTAGCAAATGCATAATTCCATTCTTATTTAAGGCTGAGTAATATTCCATTGTGTATACATATCACATTTTCTTTATTCATTCATCTGTTGAAGGACAGCTAGTTTGGTTCCATAGTTTAGCTATTGTGAATTGAGCTTCTATAAATATTGATGTGGCTTTGTCACTGTGGTATGTTGATTTTAAGTCTTTTGGGTATAAATCAAGGAGTGGGATTGCTGGGTCAAATGGTGGTTCCATTCCAAGTTTTCTGAGAAACCTCCATAATGCTTTCCATAGTGGTTGCACCAATTTGCAGTCCTACCAGCAATGGCATCATCTAGTCTCCCAGGACTGAATGGTGGACATCATTATCATTGGTTCTTGTTTCTCTATTATTCTTATATTCAAGTAATTTAAGACAACTGTCATTTTCTTCTATACACCTATACTGATGTCATTTTCTTCCATTTAATTCTTCTATCACTAATGAGTCTTAATTGAACACATTGAGAAGGCTATTTGGAATACTTTTTTCCCCACAGCCTCACCAACATTTTTTGTTTGTTGCTTATATTCTTTATAATTGCCATTCTGACTGGGGTAAGGTGAAATCTTAGAGTAGTTTGATTTGCATTTCTCTAATTGCTAGAAATGCTGAACATTTTTTTCATATATTTGTTGATTGATTGTATTTACGAAACTCAATTCCAAGTGCATCAAAGACTTAGGCACTAGAAGTAAAATCACAAGTCAATGAATGGCATGGATTCAAACTAAAAAAGCTTTTTCTCAGCAAAGGAAACAATAAAGCGAAGAGAGAGCCCACATAATGGGAGAAAATCTTTACCACACACACCTCAGACAGAGCATTAATCTCTAAGATATATGAAGAACTCAAAAAACTTAACACCAAAAAAACAAATAACCCAATCAATAAATGGGTTAAAGAGCTGAAGAGAAATACAGAAGAGAAATACAATTGTTCAACAAACATAAGAATGCATATTGAAGGTATACCAAATAGCCTTCTCAAAGTGTTCAATTGAGACTCATTAGTGATACAGGGATTAAACAGAAGGAGATGACATCAGTATAGGTGTATAGGAAAAAATGACAGTTGTCTTAAATTACTTGAATATAGGTATAATAGAGAAACAAAATAACGATAACGATGTCCACCATTTAGTCCTGGGGGACTGAATTATGCCATTCTCTATGAAAATGAAGAAAAAGAGCACTTTTAGGTGAAAATAGAAAAGAATAGAGGAGGATATAGGGTATGAATTTTTTAAACTTGAATCATGTATGGCATTCAAGTGGAGAGGTCAACTAAATAAATGAGTCCAAATATCAAGAAAGGGATGTGGGTTGAAGATACATATTTGATAACTAAAAATATGGGAGTGGATTATATTCTGAGGGAGAATGTCTAGAATGACATATAACAAAGTGTTTAGGGACAAGGACATAGAAAAATGCAATTGTAAACATTGAATTCGATTCATCATGTTTTACACCTAAAAACCATAGGATGTGTGTGGGAAGGGCTGTATAGTAGTCACAAAACACACTTTAAGACATTACATGTCAGGGGATCAGATTTGCTCTCCTGTGAAATAAAACTGCTTGAGGTAAGTTCAGAACTCTCATCCTCAAAGTCCTCATGACCAAACACAACAACACTTCAAGATCTCAAAACTGAAACACTGGGAGAAATTGAGACCTTGAGATTTCTAGAATTTGAGTCAGTGAAACCTCAATCCTGTAAGACTATGAGACTACAGTCTGTGACATTTGAAAAAGTAGGAGAACACAGGACTCTGGGATCACCAGGCTTCAAGACCACAAAATTTTGCAACTGTAGGACTGAAAGATTGCAAAATCTCATTCCACTCTCTAGGATCAATGCTAGTTTTTACTGATTTGCCTGATATTGTACATACGCTAATAACTTGATAAAGAGGGTTCTATTTGATTTGGAGGTGATTTCTGATTTGATTCTGGCATGCCCAAGCAGAGGACAATCAAAAGCTGGGCTGATTTCTTTATCTGGAAAGACCTTGCTTTTCTGACAGATTCTTGCCCAAACTGCTTGCTCTATTCCAATCTCAGGCACAAAACCAACTTTCATCTCCAGTGCTATCCTTTTTACTGTTGTTTTTATATTTTTAAAACATTATAGATCCATAAATTTTCAATGAGTTAAAAGGTAAGTTTCTTATTGATAGATCTGGAAGTTGCTCAGTATTTCCATAAGCATGAGTGGTTCTCACATATAGCAGGCTTACAGTGCTTGTAGTCTGGAACTCACCATAGTTTCATGAAGGTTTTGTAGCCTGCAGATCCTGTGATGGTGTAGTTTCATAATTTCAAATAGAAAACAAAAATGTGATTTATTTGACTCATGATTCTGGAGGCTAGGAAGTTTGAGGGCATGGTGTTGGCATCTGGCCAAGGACTTCTGGATGCTTCATGACATGGCAGATGGAAAAGTAAGCACATGCAAGACAAAAGAAACCAGGCCAATGTTTATCTTTTTCATCAGGAACTCACTTCCTCAATAGCCCACACTCTCTTGCAATAAAGGCATAAATCCATGACCAAATCACCTCTCAAAGATCCCACTTCTTAATACTGGTACAACAGCAATTACATCCAACATGTGGTTTGGAAGGGTCATTCGAACTTTGGTATTCCACCTCTAAGCCCCCAAACTTATGGCCTTCTCACATACAAATATATTTATTCTATCTGAACAGTTCCAAAGTGTTAACTTCTTCCAGAATCAACCCAAAAGTTTAAAAGTCTAGAGTCTCATCTGAATCAGATATGGGTGAGTCTCAAGGCATAAATTCATACCATAGCAAATTACTTCTGGCTCCAGCTTGTGAAATCAGAGCAAGTTATATAATGTGCTTACATAATATAATGGTAGGAGAGGCATAGGATAGACATTCCTGTTCCAAAAGGGGCAAATAATCTTTCACTTCATGTGCTATCTCCTAAACATACTGCAGATGTGAGTCTCCTATGCCTAGCCCCACTCTTATGGCTTTGGTGGCTCAGACCAGAAAGAAGTTCTCACAAGTTAGAGTCTGGTGCCTGTAGTTCACCCAGGCTAGCATTGCACATTGGTAGCTCTACCATTTGGGAATCAAAGGTGTGACCCCGTCCCTGCAGCTCTATGAGGCATCTCCCTTGTGAAGGCTTTCTGTGAGGGCTCCATGCCTGCAATAAATTTCTGCCTGGGCTCCCACATTGTCTGCAGTATCATTTGAATTGTAAGTGCAGATGACCACGCTCCCACAGATCTTGCATTCTGCAGGCTGCCGACAGCACCATATGAACCCTCAAGGTTTACCACCTGTACCTTCTGGAGCGACATGTGAAGCCAAACCTGAGCCTACTTGAATCGTGATTGAAGCAGCCAAGGAGTGCTGCCCTGGAATGTGAGGAGCAAAGTCTTGAGGCAGCCCTGGGTAGCAAGTCCAAAGAGGGTGTCCAGCACCCATCCACCAAAACCACTCTGCCTTCCTTGAGCTCTGGATCTATTTCTAGGCAGGGAAGCTTTGAAGAGCTCTGAAATGTCTTTAGGGTCTTCATTTCCTTGGCTTAATGATTAACACCTGGCTGTCTTCTATTGGTACTAAACTCTTAGGCACATAATAGCTTGGCTATAATCTTTGTGTTCTCTTATCTAGCCAGTCTACAAAATGTCCAAATCTTTCCATTCTTCTTCTTTTAAAATTATAAATTTCATCTTTCTCTCTTTAATTCTTTCATCCACTACTTCAGATCTCTTATTATATCTATAATCATTGTGTTTTTTTTGTTTTTTGTTCTTTTTTTTTTTTTGACTGGGAATTAAACCCAGGGATGCTTTTTCCCTGAACTATATTCTCCGCACTTTCTATTTTTGATTTTGAGACAGTTATTGAGAGTCTCAATAATTTGCCCAGACTGGTCTCAAACTTACAATCTTCCTGCCTCAGCCCCTGGAGTAGCTGGAATTACAAGCATGCACCACTGAATCCAAATACAATTAGATTTTTGTACTTTGTTTCTGATGTTTCTTTTTCATCACCCACAGACTCAATAACATAAGATTTAGAGTTTTTTATTGAATGCTGATCTATGGGAATTTTGTTGTGAATTAAGTGACATTTCTTTATATTATGTATATATGATGAATACAATACCTAGGATATCTAGGACATTGATTAATCAAAGCATAATGCAAATAAACTGGGATATTTATATTTTTGTTTTCTTAACATTCTTTTTTTTTTCAAATATATGCTCTAAGGAATCTTGGGGTGTTTTAGTACCCTTCTATAATCCAATATTAAACGTTCTAACAGTAACAACAAATAAGTAAAAAGGAAATATTTTAAAACCATACATACAAAAACAAAAGACAATTCCTAAAATACTCATAAGCAGTATTTTGCTGAAATTTGGGGGGGGATAGAAAGACAGAAATTACACAGAACACATCAAATTTAGGAGATTCCTTTCCCTATGGCATGGCAGCTGCTGTCAATCACCATTCTCCCCCCATCCCCCATGCACTTTCAGTAAAATCCCTCTGTGTAGCTTTATCCCTTTCTCGTGTAGGATAATTTAGTTCTATTTATCATGTTCCTTGAGCAAGAAAATATACCTGAACTCCTATGCAACCATATTAAGACTCCTACTATGGAGATATTTACAAAGCTTATAACAATATGGAATCTCCACAACTATTGATGAACATTAATGTTGACAATAAAGTCTATGAGTTTGCATATTCCAAATCACCACCCCTTTCTCAATCACTATTAAAAGCATATTGAAATATTTGTGAGAGTATATCAGATTGTTGCTCGTTCAATAGGAATATGTCAAGGGCCTCCAAGTGCCAGGCATTGTTCTATTTTGGGAGAGACACAGAAGCAAACAAAAATATAAAATCTTGAGTTTTATGGAGTATTTTTGATTTTGCTTCCAAGAAAGGAGAAAGGAAAAAAATATGAACTAAAAAAATTAATTTAAAAGGTGATGTTACAGAGAACTTCCAAGAAGAAAATAAAACTGGATAATAATAGCCAAGTGGATATTAGATTAATTGGCCATGGGAAGTCTCCTTGAAGACAGTTCATTTTAGTCAAGAAAGCTAAAGGATAAGAATTTTGTCTTGCAAATATCTGAAGAAAAAGTATTCCAGACATCTGGAATAGTGAATGCAAAGGCCCTCAGGACACACTGTCATATAAACCCTTGTTATAAATTGGTTTCATTTTCATGCATAAAAACAGAAAAAAAAATCAAGATGCATCTAGTAAACATTTCCTATATAAAATATTGCCTTAGGATACAAACATACAGAGAGAGAATGAAGAGATGGAAATATAATATTAAAAGGAAGCAAAGTATTACGAATTCCTTGAATTTTTAAGTGTAAAGCAAAAGTATAAATAAATATTAGACTTGGTCAAGAGTATTGTATTTCTAATGTATCCCTCCCCCCAAAAAAAAGTCTTTCTCTTAAGAGAGGAAAAAACTGGAGCCAAGTAAATATGTAATCTACAGAAAAGGAACAGAATGAGGAGCAAGAAGAGAGATGGGATAAATAGAAAGCCAAATAAGAACAGGGCAGATATAAATATTAAGCATAACAAAGATGATATAACTTAGGACTTGCCCTAGTTCTCTATTTAAAGGAAAGATGTGACTTAATAAAAAAGTAATATGTTATATACAAAGCAAGTCTAATCATAAGAACAACAATTCTAGGTTAAAATTGGAGATAAATGTGGAGTATAAGCACAAACCAAAATAAAGCTCTTAAATTTTATGTGTATCAAAGTAGTTTTTAATACAAAATCTATTAGAAATATAGAGAAACATCAAGGGGTTGGTTAATAGTTAATTCACCAGGATTAGATAGAATGAAAAATTAAAATATAGGTGTGTATAATAAAACTAATGTCATTGTCTAATAAAATATGATGAATAAAATGACAGAAGTATGAAAAGATATGAACGAACCTATAAACAGACATTTTAATGTAACTTATTCATAAACTAATAGAATAAACAGGAAAAAATAAAAGCATAATTATTGCAAAAAATGTGAATAATATGACTAGCAACCTTGACCCAATTGAAATATGTAGAACACAGCACTCAACCCCTGCATAACGCACATTGTAAGAACACAGGGAATATCCATAGAAAATTGTTAAATAGGGGACTGAGATAGTGGATCAGTGGTAGAGTACTCACCTAGACATGTGAGGCACTGGATTCAATCCTCAGAATCTCATAAAAAATAAATAAATAAAATAGAGGCATACTTACATTTAAAAAAGAAAGAAAGAAAATTACTAAACAAAGTAAGAGAACATGCTTGGCAATTCTAGAAAAATCAAAGACATATATAACTTAGGAAAGAGGAGTTCCAATCATATATATATAAAACATATGTAAGTATAAAAAACAAAATTATTCATAGCAACAATATTCACAATGGACAAGAACTTGGAAAACCTAACAGACCATAAGCAGAAGAGGAATGTACATTAAACTCTTAACATATTTATACAATGGATTACTATATGGTAATTAAAATAAAGTTATAGCTAGCAGTCACATACTGAAATCACTAACCTAATATTACTAAAAATTACTGTTAAGAATAACATATTTCTGCTCTTTGCATGCATATTAAATTTTTAAAAATTAATAAAAGCAAAAATAAAGAGTTTTGGCAGGAGGGAAGGGATAATTGGGTGGTAGAGAATGGATATTCATTTATGGAAAAGTTTCATTTCTTGAACTGGATATAGACTTCTGTAAACATGTTTTCTTTACATTCATTTCTTGTGTGTATTCTACATTGCAGGAATACAGAGAAATGTTTCATTACAGAAGTATCTGTATATACATATAAGTACAATGGTCAGAAATTGAATTATAAAAAGCACACAATTTTATTTTCTCTTATTAAAATTTACTTAGCTTCAAACCCCTGTGACAATTGATAGTAGGTGGTATTTGACCTTGACAAATAAAGGTATCTCAGTCTTTTCTTTTTAAAAATAGTTTATTTGGGGTAGTCAGACTGACTATAGCAACAGCTGTCCTTTCCTCTTTGGCTAGAATCGCTCTGCCATCAGTGCTATCTCTTCTAAATTAATATTGAACAAATATTTAAAGGATATAATATTGAACCGGAGCTAAAAGAGTAGACTTCATAATATACCTACACAACTCAGTTGTTCCTGTATATCAATTGTCCCTATGTATCTGTTTTGTTTCCCAAAATGAATATTAGTTTCTAGGCAGGTTTTACATCTAACTGGCCTCTTTTTTCCATTGTATAAAATAATAACAATGTATATATATTCATTAAAATTTCATAAATACTACTATGGCCATATGCTTTTGAAACAAATAATTATTATCTCCATTCCGCATAAGAAGAAAACAAAGTTTTCTTTGAGAAAGAAGTTAAAACACCCATGGACACATAGATAATCTGGAGATGGCAGAGTTAATATTTCAAGTATAATTCCAAAGCTGATGTTCCGTCTATCAAATCCTGCTTCCTTATTGAATTCAAACACCATTTTAGATTAACTGGAAGGTCCATTCAAATTCTGGTTTGGTTTTGTTATTTTTTTTTTTTTTGTGTGTGTGTGTGTCCACACATTTTTGTGTATGTAAATACTTAATGGGGCACAGAGGCACATGCCTATAATCTAGCCACTTAGAAGGCTGAGACAAGAGGATGATAAATTCCAGGCCAGCCTTAAAAATTTAGTGAGACTGTTTCAAAATAAAAAATAAAACAGGCTAAGGTATAGTTTAGTGACAAAAGTGCCCTAGAGTTCATACCCCAGTACAAAAAAATTAAAAAATAAAATAAGAGTAATGCATCTCAAAAACATATTTTAATATGATATTTTTGCTGTAAATCTGTGTAATGAGATTATTACCTAAATCAGTTTGGCAATCAACAACCTCAATGACAAATCCAGCCAGATGCCCATTTGTGTAAATAAAGTTTTACTGTAACACAGCTTCTCTCATTCAGTTTGTATTGTCCAAGACTGCTTTAGCAGAGTTAAATATTTGCAAAAGAAACTGTGTGACCCATAAAGCCTAAACTATTTACTACCTGGCTCTTTATATAAAAAGTTTGCCAAACCTGGTATAAGGATTCCATTATTTTTCACCAACATTTATTGAGCACTCAGTTTCCTAGACACCAAAATAGAAAGTAAAACAAATGGATTTCCATTATGCAATAAGATGGGGATTTATTTTTATCTGTGATGCTAAATTTATTATTTGAATATTTATGTGTTACATTAAATAACATAGAAAATGAGATATTTCCACCAGGGAGTGATCAGATGACTAAGAGCACATCAGTCATTTACACAGAGAAATTTTAATTTAAAGAAAAGTTCTTAACTATCATATTTTACTATTAAAAACTATTCAAAGTACAACAGAACATTTACAAGGTCCAGAAATGACAGGTGCAAAAAAAGCAGCTCCCATTTCTCTCCTGAGAGAAGCACACAACAAAGGAACGAAGGGTTAGCAGAAGGAGCCTGCCCCCAGAACTGAAATGCAGGTTTCAGTGGCAGAGCAGGTCATGGCAACCACAGGAAGACACAATCCTGCCCATGGCAGCACACCTCCAAAGAGTTCAGCCTGAGTTGTTTTGTGGCAGTTTGTGGCAGTGGCTGATCACTACAGAGAGAATCAACAGGCCAGAACTGGTCTTCGTAAGTACTGAGCTGCTTGGAAGTGCTTTCTTTGGGGAAATACAGTCTGAGGATGAACCTGAATTTCCCCTCTCTGAATAATAATGTTAATGGAGGATTGACCAAAAGAAAAGAGCCTTCCTCCTGTTCTCCATCATCTTGTAGTTTCACTCCTGTGCCCTTTACCAATGAGGACTTATATTCCACCAACTGAGAAAACTCACAGGGTCCTACTCTGATATTCTAAAGCAGGTCTAAGAAGTGTGAAGGTAGATATGAACAATAATAAGTTGGTAACTGGCACAGTTGAGACAGAACAAATTTAAAGAGTATACATAAATATCTTGTATGGATCTTTTTGAAATGGATATGATTAACATTTAGATCATAGATTGATTAGCTTCCAAGAAGGCATTTTTCTGGCAAGGACCAAATTTTTAAGGTACAGGCTTGCTACTTATTAGAGGTATAAGTTAATAATAGGAGTATTTAGAAAATATGAAAGAATGAATTTTAAGCATACTGTTATCATTTAGAGTTTATTTTTCTTCACAGAAAAATCATCTCAAAGACAGTTAAAATTGAGACAGGTAATATAGTAACAGTACCAAATAATGAATGCTCTGTTTGGCTTTTGTCTGGTGTTGTGAATACTTCCAGGATCCTTCAAACTCAAGTGCTTAATGTTTGCAAAGAATATTACACATGAGCTCACAATAATATAATCCCTCTCAATGATCATGTGTTATTTGCCACATTTTTCCTCTACTGCTACAGATAAATAAATTGAAAGGATTTCTGCTGAGATTGCTGAAATCACTACTAAGCCTCATAGACACTACCAAAATAGCCAGCATTTCCAGTACAAGGGCCAAAATTGATGGTACCTATGCAGAAGATGACATGGTACCTATGCTACTGTCAGAATCGCCCATAAATGCTAAAGCATGACATTCTCCCCTACTTTTATCCTGGCCCATTAGTTAGAAAGTGTTGGCTTCGTGAGCTTCGGTGCTTACCAGCCCCATGAATTGCCCATGGACTGTTGTCTTTAACAGAGATTTAGAAACCTATCACCTTCCTTTGTTTCATTTTCACACTTCCACTGTGTTAGGGACTTATGTTTTATATACCTCATCCATTCCACTATTTAGACCTCCTTCCCATAAAGTCCTTTAGTTTCTCATAAAAAGAAATTCCAGATGAGTCCCCATCATTGAACCTCCAGACATGTCTAAACATCAAAATCGTCTAGTGACTATCCACAGTGAGATTTGTGATTCCCTAAAATATAGAAAATGAAGTTTGGTTTTCCACTCAAAAAACAATAGATTTAACATTGCATCATGCAAAGTCATCTAGCATCCTTAGGCAAACCATTTTTTATGTGTCTCTCTTTAACTGGTAAATTTCTCAAGAGAAGACTCATAGTTCCTTTTTTTCTAATCATTTTCTAAGTACTTAACAATAAACATTTATTTAATGTTTACTGTCAAGTTTGCAAGGCAATAAAGTGAATTAACAAGTCAAGTCAAAAGATCTGGAGGAAAAATCCAGTTTTGTGTGTCTATTATTAAGGTTCTTTGTTTTGGCTTGTTTTATACTAAATAAATAATTTTCTTGATTTTTATCTCCTTTTAACATATTAACATGTTGAAAAAGAAAACCAAAGGTCATGTCCACTAATCTGTGTGGAAAGGTTTCCCTAGATTATTGCATTTGCAAGGTTTTCCACTTTTACACTAAGATTTGGTAACTGATGGAACACTGAGGGCCAGTAACAGCAGTTGCTAATGGAAACAAATCCTGAGAATAAACAGGAGGAGATCATGGGAAGTAGCATGGAGAAAATTGTAGAGTTTCAGGGAGGATATCAAAGTAAAAATAGAATAATTTAGAAATCACCATCTTTCTTTGAATGGATATCCTGGCAGTCAAAGTCCCAAACAGAAGCTACTTGAGCCAATAATTCCTTTGAAACCACTTGTATTTCATGGAAACTAATTTTTAAAATGCTCAGTGGTTTGGGAAAATGAAGAGTCAGTTTACAAATCATTATCCACTTCGTGAAAAGAAAAAGAAAAAGAAATCATCAAGAATCCAGATTTTAAAACCATATAACAGAGTTAAACATTGTCATGTGACAAATTAGAGGGACATTGGAGTAATTTCAACACAGTCAGATCATCAGCCCCTGGTCCTCCTAGTGATTATGCTCTCAGTTTACATACATCCCTGCGTTACTGTGGTGTCTTAATAACAGCTGTTTAAAGTCCTGACATGTCAGTAATGTGAGGAGAGGATATCCCCCAGTACCTATGCCAATAAGCAGATGTCTGTTCTAGTTACTGAGGGTTTGAGTCTTTTTGACTATATATAGCTCACACTTCTCTAATATTCTTGCTTCAGAATGGGGAATATTTAATAGTTTAATTAAAGTAAGCAAGTTGTGATCACTAACTCTGATTTTTGTGTCAGATTAAAAAGTAAATCTATGATAGAGTGCTCTAATAATGTGCATGGGGCTAGTGTATGTTAAAACTAGACATGTAAAGAAAGGTACATTAATTTTCTGTCCAGCACGGGGATTCAACTCAGCATCTTGAACATGCTAAGTCAGCTCTTCACCACTGAGCTCCAGCCCCAGACCCAAAGTTATCTTAAATATGAGGGACCTACTTATTACAATGGTACTTTTTGTTTGTTTTCCCATTTCTGAGATTGAAAGATTATGTCTCCAATTATTTTAAGTACCAAGTTTAATTTTTGCTTCTCCTAGACCATGCACTTTCATCTGTTAAGGCCTTTTTCACAGTCTTTACTCATCACTTGGAATTGTTACAATTGTTACAACCCTTCAAGTCTGAAATTCATTATCTCCTCCTCCTCCTCCTCCTCCTCCTCCTCCTCCTCCTCCTCCTCTTCCTCCTTCTTCTTTTTGTGGTGCTCAGGATCTAGTATCTTCTTGATGGAACTTTTGTCAACTGCTCTGGGCCAAATCAGTTAGAACTTCCTTCAAGCTCCCATGGAAATGACAGTGGCCATTAAACATGTTAAAATAAGGTGCTTATTTCTCTACCTCCTCTCTCAGATTGCATTTCTCAATGGCAGGAGACCTGTCTTGTTCTCTTTAGACTTCTGTTGTTTAGCACATTCCGGAACACAAATGAGAAAAAAGAATGATTGTTCAATGAGTGAACCTGCCTTCTAGATCTTCCCTACACACCTCATTCCTGTACCATACATGCACTTTATGCTTCAGACATATAGGATTATTTGCCTTTTGAATCTTTTCACTTTTTTGTTTGTTTGTCACAATAGCTTTGTTCAAACAGTTAAATAAGTTTGCCTTGCTTATCCTTGGCAGAGACAGAAGATATTCATAGACACTTGATATAGGAGAGCTGTTCCCTGTTGTATTTTAAGGAACTCCTGAGTACTGCCACGTCTGCCAGTAAGTCTACCAACAAAGAGTTTTCATTTACCTCACAGACCAGTCCTATTTTAATTCTCAAGTACTTCTGGAAAGAGCAGACATTCATTTGTCTGCATATGAGTGTGTCTGATACTTTCCATTGAGCAAATTAACTGAGGATGAGGGAATAATTTTCTCAGTTTTGAGACAATCTCTGTGCTTTAGTGGATATGTGATTTTGAGCAGAACATTTCACTCTGTCTCAAGTCCTCAACTGAAAAAATTATGATAATGATAATAACCACCTCAGAACATTACTATCTATTTATATGGTTCAGTTGAATGTGTAACTGTGATGATAGTCACTATTTATTAAATATATATTTGCATTTATAGTTATTTACATAAATTATTCAAGTTAATCATCTCTGTACCCTTACAGAACAAATATTTATAGCCATCTTTTACAGAAAATTTACTCTAAGTCATGACTGTATGTGTGAAAAACATGACCAGTATAGTCATCCAGGCAAAGAGAGCTGGAATATGACAAGGAAACAATTAGAATGTAGAAAGAAATATTAGATAATCTGATTAATATGGATTTTTACTCATTATAATGCTAAAGTTGTTAAGACAAAAAAAAAACAGAGTTCTAATTTTAATAGGAGCCACTATCTTTAATAAAATAATACAAAGTCAAGACTATTTTAGGAAAACCAATAAGGACTTATAGATGAAATCTCAAGAGGTCATAAATTTTACAAAAGCTAAAAACAAATCATGTGTTTGATTAAGGGAAAAATTGATCATTATCTTAATACAATTCAGGTATCAAGCTAGACCATTGTGATGAATAAATTGAATGAATAAATACTTTTCACATAAATTCCATCTCTTTTTAACAAAGGGAAACTTTTATCTTGAGAACTTAAAAGTAGAAGACAGATGCCAAAAATAATGTGCCAAAGATTAATTTCTAATGGTAATTACAAAAGTAAATTATCAAACTAAGTATTAAGGTCTCTTTTAAGGCTTCCAACACAGAAAAGTATTTCCAATACATATTATTTCAGGGTAATTCAATATGTCAACAATCTTTACATTCTAAATCCTCAGATCTACACAAAGTTTTCTCCTGGGGATTTTGAATGTGTAACTGTGATGATAGTCTTTTGGGCTGAGGCAACAAATACTGAGCCACATTCTATGGTCCTACATTCAATTAATTTTTCTTTCCTTAATCTGGCTAGCCCTGTTTCCAAAAAGAGATTTGTATACATGCATATCATCAGCATATACTCTTTCTGCAGACTTCCTCTGAATTTTCTCAAATATATTTTTCACCCTAGCAAAAGGTTTCAAGAAAATAATAATGCAAAGGGGAAAAAGAAAAGATAAGTGTATAAGAAGAAATTAGAAATTTGGGTTCAGATTCTGCATACTCAGGTTTGAATCCTATCTCTTCCATTTACTGGTTGGATTAACTCTGGTAAGTCATTTAAGGATTTTATTACAAAAGTGAACTTAGTTTAAACTTATGGATAATAGTGATAGCTATGTGAGAGCTGAACAGGAAAATGAATGTAATACTACTAGCAGAACTCTGGTTTTTAGTATGTACCAATAGTCATTATCATTATTAGACTTGATGTTTTAGAAATAAGAAAATGTGTCATTCTGTTTCAATTTTCTTTTATCCTAACATGACATTACTCTCCAGGAATAGAGGATCATAAAGTTGTTCAGATTAATGTTCATAACTATATAAATATAGAGACTTTTTATCCAATGAGGCAAGTTTCAATAAATCATGATCACTTCATAGTATCACTGAAATAATCAAATAAACTGGCACATGTATAACACCATAGAACATCTTGTGGTTCACAGTATGTGCTTGATCAATGTAACATACATTCAAACTCCTGGACGTAAAATTATGAATTCTTCAATGTGCCTTCTAAATCTGACACATGAAAGAAAAGAAAATTTGAAGTTAAAGGAAATAATCAAATTTCTTATAAGTCATTCCTTCTTCCTTCACAAATTTGAATTTATTACTAAAAAAAGGTAAACAGAAAACTGTTTAAAATTTTTGTTTTATAAATTAATTAATGAAAATCATTAAAAAGCAAAAAGTGTATAACTCTAAAATGATTTGTTTTATTTGTTTTAAATTATAATTTAAAGTATGGAAGCAATAAATAGAGAAATAAATGAAAATATGACAAAGACTAGCTGAACAGAACTTAAATTCATGCCTACCCCATGATACCTTTATTTAAAATAAAAATATGTATAATTTTGTGGAAAAAAATAGAATACAAAGAATTAATTCTGAAGAAAGAAAGATGAATGATCAAATCACATTTTACAAGTATGTTTTATACATAAATGCATTTGTTAAGGTAACAGAATATAAATTAACTATACAGCAAAGGTAAAAATTATCAAACAAAAACATTTTTATGCTGATAGTGACCAGCAAGCATGCTAGGTTGTGAAACTTGTAATTTAAAAACTTTTGATGGTAAAAACGTTGATCAATGCATGATGAATTACTGAAATAACTTACTCTTTATCAATTTGATATAAGTATGTATATAATTTTCATTTTTGTTTTTAGAGTAACAAAACATGGAAAGATTTTATTAGTTCTCTAATTTCAATTCTCACTTGCAATGGTGGTCCTTTCTTTGGAACCCCTGACAGATCTACTTTTACACAAATACCTTATGGTGCAAGCATTTGCTGTTCCTTGAAAGAAACAGTTCCTCTGTCAAAAGTATGAAATAAAAACATAATTGGTAATCTTTTCTTTCTGTTGAATTCAAGCCAGTCTTCCTGTAACTTACAAACCAAATCATTATGAAGACTCTTGATAGTTTTTCTTCTTCTTTTTTTTCATATCAAACATCCCAACACTTTTACATTGCCCTTAGATTTACTATCTTCCAGTCCCCATTCTTTCCTGGGTTCTATTTGGACACCCTCTTTGTCTTTATCTCTCTTCTGAACGATGATATAATCTGACCACTATAAAGCAGAAGAGGACTTTTACCTCCATCCTTTGGATATCATATCTATGTTAAAATGTTTTATCAACATTTTCACAGTGTAGATTTGCACTAGGCATATAAGCTTTTCAAGTTCTTAGAGAATTTAATAATCTTGTTGGTAGCATTTTTGTCCTTCCTTGAGAAGTTCTAGTTTACTTATGTTAGCAGGGTAACATAAGTTACCCTGAAGATTCTGTCCAGTGTGTGTTCATAGACATGAGTTTATGGGATGCATGACTCACAGAGACACTATTTCTCTGCATAATGGAAGCTGACAGACTAAACAGTTGCATGTGAAAAGTGGCAAGAATGCTGAGCTGTCAAGCTGACTTCTCAGTGCCATTGGTGTAATACAGTAGAAATAATTGCTTAGATTAGATTTTGGAGTAGTCATTTATGCACACAAATAAACCCCAGCTTTGACCTTTATACCTAAATGACTTTGAACATATTCCACATTTAGTTCCCATGGTTTAATCTTGAATAATTCCTATCTTATGGTATCTAAAATTAGATGGTTTCTAAAATTAGAAAAGACACCATATCATGTAGTTATTAAAAACATAAACTTTAAGGTCAGAAAATTTTGACTAAACTCATGGCTTTACCACTGACTAGTTTGTTGATCTCAGATAAGACTTGATTTTTAATTCTGTAAAGTTAAGATAATTCTTTCTTCTCAATAAATTACTGATAATTATATTGGCTATTAATATATAGTACAGTCGTGTCTAAAGGAAAGTAATCAACACGTGATAATTTCCTGAACTCAATATGAGAGGAGATACAGTAGACATGGTAATTGATGGAAACTTTTCTGGAGAATCAGAAAAAAAATCCTTTAGGGAAAGAAACCCTGTAAAAATTATGCAAATAAGAGCTCAAAAAGAAGAGTTAAATACCTCACAGAATGATATGGAAGTCTTCCTGTAATTATTTGCATAAAATTTTGCCTTGCTTATTAAAATATGTCCTCATATACAGAAAGGCCATTATTTCCATATGGCAAGCAAAATTTCTTGCATATTAAATAAGAAAGGTAAATATCATTCTTTAAATTTGTTTTATCATTTATGTAATGGTATTAATAATGCCTGCCCCCATTATATAAGAGTTTTATATTTACAAGAGAACCATTACTATTAACAGTGATATAAATCATAATAAGATTTATAAATTTTAGCTTGTCATGTGCTAACAGGTCTCATTATTATGTTTTTTTTTTATTATATTACTGCCTCACCACAGGCAACTGATCTTACAGGCTGACCTCGATGTATTGTCATTACATTACTATTATTCTAATTTGTGTATGTATTAGTGATGTGTGTATGTGTGTGTGTGTGTGTGTGTGTGTGTGTGTGTGTAAGAAAGAGATAAAATTGGGCATATGTGTCAGTGGCTATCCCCAGAAATCCTTAAATTTAAGGTCACTGATGAGCTGTTGGGGTGTGGTAGGAAGAATTCTTTCATTAATGTTAACGATTTGGGGTGATCTGAATGGGGAGAGAGTGTAAAGGGTGGAGGTATCAGATGGCAAGGGTATTCATTCCATCAGGGTCAGCAAATAGTGTGGTCATAAAAACAGTCTTGAAATAAGGCCACCAAGACTAATTGAGCTCTACCTCTATAAAAATAAAGGTGAAAGCTAATGTGCTTTAGCTAAGAGTTCATCTGTAAACCTTTACATATTAAAAAAGGCCCCACACAGTAGTTCCATAAATTCAGACATGGAATACATCAAAAAACAGTGCAAATCTAGAAGAACAGGAGTCCTATTGTGGTCCACAGGTACAAATGAGTCCCTCACCTGAAAAAAAAAATGAAATGTAAAAACATTTTTCTGGACTTCACTTCAGAATAAATAAAAGAGAAAATGTGAGGATGCATGTGAGTGCAATTCTCACACTTCTGAATTCCATCATTAAAGGGATGATTTATACCAATGAAAAATGCAGTGGAAAGGTAGGATATAGCTAAAAGTCATGCTTTAGAACTTATTTCTGTAATATGAATGCTATTTTCACATCTACCAGATTGGGATGATAAAATATTATCAGAAAAAAAAATGGAAAGGGATTATCAAAATATTTTATGCCACAAAATAAGCACCAAAAATATTAGGAAAATGATTTGTGCTTCCAATGGGTATATAGAAAAGTGCAAGAAAATATCACTGCAACAAAATCATGCAAAACCATAACTTATTTTTGAGCCCATTGAAAAGGTCACTAGACAATAAAAGATACCAAATTTCAGCTAGTTATAAGCCTTTCCAAGGAAAAGTGGTTCACAAACTGTTTCACCTTTCTTAGAACATTTCAGAACAGGTTTCATGATGGTGATCTAACTACCATAAATGAAGTTAAGAAAAACAGCTGAAATCTTCACAAAATTTTAAAATAAATGTGTAGGCTTCAAGAGAATTTCCCAGAAGCCCCAGACGTAAGTGAAAACTATATTAATTTGCCAGGTCTATAATATGCAAAAAAAATGCACATACATAAACACAAATATCAGAGACTGTATTCAGAATACAAAACAGTACATTTCTTCTCAAATTAAAAAATAATAATAATGAAGAAACTCAGAGAATTCCAAGAAGGTTAGAAAAGCACAACTAAGCAAGTCAAAGAAAAATAGATGATAGCAGACTTTCCATCAAATAGCAATCCAAAAGAAATCATATAATTAATTTTACTTGAACAGATAATCTGAGATGGGGTTCTAGCTCAGTGGTAGAGAATTTGCCTAGCAAACACAAGGCACTGGGTTTGATCCTCAGCACCGCATAAAAAAATCAATCAATTAATTAATTAATTAAAGGTATTGTATCCATCTACAACCAAAAAAAAAAAAAAAAAGGTTAAAAAGAAAGAAAACATCTGTGCTTGGGTTGTAGCTCAGTAGTAAAGCACTTAACTAGTCAATGCCAAGGGCTGGGTTCAATCCCTACTACTAGAAGGAGGAGGAGGAGGAGGAGGAACCAGCCTCAGCAACAGCCAATTGAGACCCTGTCTCTAAAAAAAAAATATAAACTAGGGCTGGGGATGTGGCTCAGTGGTTGAGCATCCTTGAATTCAATCCTCAGTAGCCACACCCCTACCTCTTCCCCCCCACAAAAAAAATATATATATGGTCAAAACATATCAATTGAACTTTACAGTATATCAGAATGTAGGGAGCAGGGAGCATAAAGCCATCCTGTCAGACAATCACAATTCAGTCTGTCTACAGACTAAAAACAAAAACTTCCCAGTAATTAAAGAAAAAATTTGAAGAAACTGGTGACATGGATAAATCTTAAATCTCTCAGTGGGAACCTATTTGTAAATAATTACATAGATTGACTAAAAAAAAGAATAGGAAGGAAAGTTATACTGTGCCAACAACAGTAAAAAGAAAGCTTGTGTTGAACAAATTGTGTCAGATAAAGTAGAATTTTTATTATAAATACATTTTATAATAATATAGGCATAAACACTGATAAAGAGTTTGAAAATAAAGCTGATAAAACTGAAAAATTTACAATTTTAAAGATTGCTGATATTATCAGCAATCTTTCAATTATTGAGAGAAAAAAGACAAAAATTATTAAAATATAGATTTAAACATTATCAGTCAGCCAAATTTAGGGAGGATTTATAGAACACTCCACTCAATAACAATAAAACAGATATTTTCTTTAAAGTCCAAATGAACTTCACCAAGGTTTGGTAAATGCTCAGCCATAAGACAAATATTGACAAATTATAAACAAATTAAATAATGCAAAGTACCTTTGATAACAACAAAATAATTAAATTAAAAATCAATAGCAGAAGATATATAAAAAATCACTAAATGTTTGAAAATTAAATGACATGGCTAAATAGCTAATTGTAGAAAGATAACTTATAAAAATATACAATAAAAAGTGAAAAAATAATATTTCAAAATATATACTTAGAGTTGTGGGTGCTTGGAGGAAAATTTATGACATAAAGTGCATATATTAGAAAAAAGAAATATATAATCATTTAAACATCCACCTTAGGAAAATTAAAAATTATGCACAAGTTAAATCCAAATGAGACAAAAGGAAGGAAATGAATCAAAACAGAAGTCAACTAAATTAAATGATAAAAATAGTAGAGAAAAATCAATGAAAACAAATGGTTAATTATCTTAGTGCATAAAATTCTAGACTGATCAAGAAAAATTTGGATAAAAATATAGAATTAGGAATAAAATAGGGACATAATAATAGATCCTACTGATAGCAAAAATAAAAAAACAGTATAAAGAACTTTAATAATTAATTAAATGAATATATCTAAAAGACCAGCTGTGTGAGTTCATTTAGGAAAAAAACAGCTCAAATGATTAGCCCTGTACCTGTTAAAGAAGTTGAAATTTTCCATGAAAACTTTCCCACAAAGAAACAAATGGCTCAGATGGATTCATTAGCAAATTTTCCATATATTTAAGAAAGTAATAATACAAATTCCACACAATCTTTCAAAAAATAGTTGAGAGTAAAATTCTTCCTAATCATTTTATGAAATCAACATATTGAGGATATTAAAACTTGAAAATATATTTAAAAGAAATAAATGTTCCATCTCTTTTATGAATAAATATTCTTTACAAACATTAGCAAAAAGTAAACAAACTCATACATCATGAGAAAAAAAGATAATACATCATGATCAAGGAGAGTTCATACAATCACAATTCAGTTCATCTACAGACTAAAAACAACCTCTTCTCAAATAATAAATGAAACAACTAGTGACATAGATAAACCTTAAAAGCATTAGTCTAAGTGAACAAAAGCAGTCCCCAAACACTACATACTAATTAAAACAAATTTTAAAAAGATCCAAACCCTGGCAGCATCCAATAGGAAAATGATAAAACAATAGTAATAATAAGGAAAATACTATAGTGGATATTTCATTACTATGTTCTTTGGGAAAAGCAAAAATTTGTACACAGAAATCAGATCACTGATTGCCAGGGCCTGCAGGTTGGGAAAAGGGACTGACTGAAAATGGGCATGAGGGAAATTTGGAGGTTAATAGAAACGTAAGTATTGATGACAGTGAAAGTTCCATGCTGTCTACATTTGTCAAAACTCATCAAAGTGTATTCCTTAAAAGGGTAATTTTTGTATGTAAATTTTAAAAGTTGACTTGAAAGAAAAAAGGAGCATTAGATAACAATACCAAAACAGTGTCAATTTCACTCACATTGGTCTTTTTTTATTGTCCTTTGTCATTTATTCTTCCAGTAAAAAATTCACTTTGTTAAACTCAAATAAATAAATCTCAATAGGATATTCATTGAAGTTAAATTAACTGGAAAAGGAATTGACATATAATCTAGAAATACATATGTGAGAAAAAAAAAAGAATTGTGTCACATTAGATTGGATAGAGAGACTCATTGGTCTTTACATAAAACTTCATTGTATGCCTCTTAGCACTGTTTAAGGTTAAACAGCCCTGGGGCTCTTTTATCTCCCATCTTTCAATTCCTTTTCTGATGGTTTTTACTAAAGGGAAAGAGAAATTGTAGCAAGGAAGTTGAGTAGAATCTCAATGTTCTGTCTGTCCCCCTGCCCCATAGATTGCTCATGACTGTCTTTTGTCTTTTAATGGAAGGTCAGACTTCCGTTAGACAACTTTCTCTACCCGGATCCCTCTGTCTCTGGATCCCTGTAAAATATTTCCACCAGAATGCCTATTGTTGATTAATGTTATTGCACTATCCCTTCTGATTCCTATACACTATACACAAATTTCATTTCTCTCAACTTCCCTCAACTTCTCTTTACTGCCAGTCCAGACTGATATGGATAACAGGTTCAACCCCTGGTTCCATCACTTTGAAGCCATGAGAACTTGGGCTATCTATTTAAGTGGAGTTTATTTATTTATTTATTTATTTATTTATTTATTTATTTATTTTTGCATCTGTTCCATGTGAATAATACCTCCTTTGCAAGGTTGTCAGGGAAATTAATGATATGCAATCTGAAAAATCTTTCATTAATATTTTCTCCCTTTCTCATCGAAGTTTCTTCCCATCTATCACAGGATGATTATTTCCCTCATATTCTCTTTGTTTGCATGTATTCATTTGTCCTCTCTCTTTAAAGATATTTGAATTTTTTTGTCATGTAAAAATGCATCAATAAGTCACTTAGTGTATAATGTACAGAAGTCTGTATAAGTGGCTTAAATGTTCCATGGTTGTGTTCCTGGAATAAACTGTTTCTATTTCTATTGCTGCAGAACAGTTAAGTCAAACTTTTGAATTAGGTCAACAAAATCCACAAATAGGGTGGAATCTTTGGACTGTCTAAGCAGGGACAGATTTGGAATAAATCAGCCACATATATCACTTGTCAGCATGCTAAGGGAGGCATTTCCAATAAGGGTAGAAGGTACATCAGGAATATTGGCTATGGTAGTATTATGATGCATCCAGTAAATCTATATTGAGAGTTTTCCATCATGTGCATTCAAGCAAACATAATTGTTTTATGGCAGTGATGTCTAAACACAGGTCCACAACTAGGCTGTATTTTTATCTTGACTTGTGAACTATCACTGCCAACCTCCCAGATTTCAAACTTGTCGAGACATATGTTATCCCTGGAAACCCTTCATAAAAATGAAGCATTTTACTGTTCCACCAATTCAGTGTGCTCTGGTCAGTTCCCCTATCTAGTTCCAAATTAACCATGTAATAGTTCCTATACTAGTGAGTAGTATTTTGAATGGCTTTTAAGCAAAATCAAAAAGAACAAATTTATTTCTGTTTGTGCAAAAACATAATCTGGTTTGGATTCTCTTTTCTAGCGTTTAAACAGTGAGTCAGAAATGCAGCTATGGGCGAAGAACTGGATATGGAATTAGGGAAATCTGTATTTGAAATCCAGCTCTGCTAGTAACCCTTAGCTGTGTGTTCTCTTCAAGACACTTGATTTATCTGAACCTCAGTCTCTTTATCTGCTAAACGGGGACCTGCTGGTGAAGCAAATAAGTCAATAATGATCTAATGTCATAACATATCACCTTTAAAACTTAGGCATTTATTTTTTTACTAATTTGTGTATGTAAGGATATATGTGTTAGTGGTAGGAGATAAAAATGAAGAAAATTTTCAGACAGAGGCAGGAATATTTTGGTTGAAAGGAAATTAAAGTACTGGAGAACAAGAGCAAGATAAGAATGATTACAATGTCTGCATTTATAGCCCACATGACACAGTTTGGTATTTATAGGTTTGCTAGTGACAACCTTTCCAGTATAGCCATGTTAATTATGAAGTAGCTGCTGGTTTCACTGACACAACACTGTGCACCTGATGGAGGTTGGAACTATTCATCATTTCCATGGACAGTCATTTAATTTAAAGGTCCAAAAAACACACCAATAAATCAGTTTGGGTTTCTGATCATAATCTCCGTAATCTTACTTTGAAATGCCCTGGTGACTTTAACAAATCTTCATGCATTTAATTTCCCAAATATGATTTGTAATACTCAGAGTTGGACTAAAACCTCAGGAAGAGGTGATGGGTCAGAAACTGAACACAATACTAAATGTAGAATTAAATTTTCCAGAGTTAAGCTCCCATTGCTACTTAAGTGCCATAATCAAAGCAATAGATAAAATAAATAAGGAGAGGAAGAAAAAGGGGAGAGGGAAGGAAGGAGGGAGGGAGGGGAAATGGGGGAAGGAGGGAGGGAGGGGAAAGAGAGAGAAGGGAGCTTGAAGAGAGGCTTGGGAACATGTTCAGTGGAAAATCTGTAGAAATGATGTAAGAGACAGCAAAGGCAGGGATTGGAGTAAGGGGTGTATAGCTGAGACTATAAAAACTCAGAGAGAAAACTCTCCATCAGGGCTGAGTTTGGGAGAAACTGCACATACAGGACTCTAAAATTAGGCACCCCTGAATTTTCACAAGGTAAGTTAAATGTAAAAATTTGTAAAGATCTAGGAGATTATTTTACTTAACTATTATATTTATTTACACATACTTGTAAAATATGTTGCGTATGTCTTGATTTTGTTAAAATGTTTTTGATAATTTTTCCTTCTCTCAAAGAAATAGATAAGCTGGAATATTTCTATAGCACAAGCTTAAGATTAAGCTAATAATCTGCTCAGACACTATCTTTCTTATATTCTTTGTGCTTTTTTTGCATTTCATAAGAAAAAGGAAAGACAGGAGAATGATTCTATGTCAGTAGAAGTATTTTGCTTTTTTAATTTTTTTTATAAAAGTTGTCTAAACAATCTGGATGGAAAAGAAAATGTTCTGTTATACAATTCAGTGATTGGTTTAATAATATAAAATATACATTTGAGTTCTGTCTGACACAAATTCAAATTTTTGTTTCAGTTTAGAAATACAAGCATATGCTCAATAAATTCAGCTCTAACAATGTAAAATAGTATTATTTTGAATTACTGTAATAGACTCTATAGAATTAGGAATGTGAGAATTATTTGAGTTATCCTTCTAGAAATGGATTATGGTAATTTTAATGCCCATTTAAGCTATAGAATAGACAGTGTCATAGTCCCCCCTCTAATTGAGTTGCACTGTGGCCTTGCTCAAGAAATTTATTCACAGACTCTCTAAGCTAATCTTTAGATATGACCTAATTAACTTCTTCGCCTATACTTAATTTACTGTGATCCTTCTCCACCAGAAACCTTTGGCTTAGATTCATTGACATTACTGGAATAGAACAACCTTTGTTAATCCGGATTTCAACAGCTTTGTGACCTTGGGCTAGTCACTCAGCTTCATTGTGCTGGAGTCTGTGAGGTGAGATAGGTGAGAAAGTTCCTTTCTAGCCTTGGACACCCTGCTTAGCAGACCAAAGCACATCATCACTGTTTAGCTAAAGCTCTCCCCATTTCTCCAAATAAGTTTCAGGACACGGCTCTGAAGCAGAGAGAACATAACATGCCAGCATTTGCCAGATGCCTCAGTTGGTTTGCAATGGTTGCTGCTCCTCAGCATTGCTCTTGCTCTATTCTAGTCTGTTCTAGTCACCTACATGGGCTCAAGCCTCCTTACCAAGCACCATGCCTTCACCACCACCTTCCGCTGCCTGCTCTTTATGCAATACTGTCTCCCCTCCTGTATTTCCTCTCCTTTGAGCAACTTCATTCCAAAATGGACACTTTCTTCTTCTACTGAGTGCTAAATTCAACAATTTGTAATATCACAATCTCCCTCCTAAAATTCTGTATTCCTTTGATACGTATGTCTCCAAATGTGAAAAGCACACTCTAAATATCAGATGAAGGGCTGGGGATGTAGCTGTGTGGTAGAGCACTTACCTAGCATGCATGAGACACTGGGTTCAATCCCCAGTACCGTATAAATATAAACAAATAAAATAAAAGCATAGAAGCTATAATAACATTTTTTTAAAAATATCATATGAAATAATATTAAAAATTCATTTAAGTTAATAAATTAGAGCTTGAAAGATAACTATGCTTTGGGTTCAACTGAACTCTCTTTACTTTGTCTTCTGCCCTGGAGGATATTTCTGTTATTGCATTCTAATATTTTCATGACTGAAAACAATCATAATTCATTAAGTATCATAGTGATTGCTACTTAGAACTCTCTTTAGTAAAATTCCTTACCCCCATTCAATATTATTTTCTTTATTATGTTTTATTTTTATCACTATGTTGTAATTCTAGTTTCCAAGGACTAACTGTATTCCTTGAAATTAAGAATGCAAACTGATATTTTTTCATAAAAATAGAAAAGTTTTTGAAGTCACCATATTTGAAAGGCAATGTCAGGCTAATATAATTATTATTTGTTAATTGATTCATGTGAATCACTTTACCTGTATTATTTTTACTCCTCACAATAAACCTGCAAAATATGTCTTTGCCCCATTTACCTGATGAATATATTAAAATAGAGGCTAAGTAACATGCTCCATCAGGATGCCGATCAAGGTCTACATAACCTAAGAATTGACACATTTCTACTAATGCATATTTTTATAGTGGAAAGTGTACGTGAAATACCAGGAGTTAAGAGACCAAATTCTAAAGTAACTCAGCTTAATTTCAGTTCATCAATTTTAAACAAAATAGAATTATAATGCTTTCCATATTGACCTATCCCAAATTGTGAGATTAAAGGGCATGAATTAATTTCCCAGTAAGCACTGCAGATTATTTAAAGATTGACTCTAACAATTATAGCTGAAGGAAATGCATGCATTCCAGAGAGTCTGCTCCTGTATAAAGAAATCCTTGCAAGTGAAGAACCTGGAGGACCAGGAAAGTAACTGACTTTCTTTTACATCCCTGGTACCTGGTACATGCTGAGTATGCCTAATAAATGTATCCTGTGGTTGAGTATTATAAAATATATATAATATATTATATATATTTTAATAATAATAAATATATATATAATATATAAATATATATTTTTCTTCTTTTTAAAATTTTTTTTCTTGTAGTCATAAATGGACAGCATGCATTTATTTTTTTTTTCATGTGGTGCTAGGGATCAAAACCAGTGTCTCACATGTTCTAGACAAGAGCTCTGCCACTGAGCTATAGCTCCAGCCCCTATTTTTCTTTCTTTCTTTATATTTGGAAGAGTACTGTTTCATTGATTGTATTGGCTTGTTTAATGTAATTTAAGTGTAAGAATTTTATTGAAATATATTGATAGAAAGTGGGATAAAGAGGGAAGGGGGTGGTCATGTCCCACATTATCATAAGGCTTATTTATATGTAACATTTTACTTTGTTTATTCACTTTTACCCTCTGAAAGATTTTTTATGCTCCATAAAAATTGCCTCTGTACTGAATAGCCACCCAACTTGCTTATGGGAAATTCTATAGCTCTTCCCCATCCATAGTTTTAAAGGTACTCTCTTTTCCCATTTGTGAGCATAAGCATATGAATTAAAGAATAAATTTTCTTAGCAGAATTGTTCAGAGTCATATGCCAAAGTTCTTTTTGGCTTGTCCATGTCATGGTTTTATATCAAAAAATATTTAGTTATTCAGAGATCTAAGTGCAGAATAATATCTAATAAGGAAAGCTCTTAAACTCTGGAGGAATGATTTTTGGGGAATGATGCTACATGTTGCTTTCTTTAGAGTAAGAGTCTATGATGTAAAACATTAATGGCCATGTCAGGATTCTAGTAAGAATTTCATCACAGTTTAATATAGGTGTAAAAATTTGGATCAATCTTTTTTCTAAATCTAGATAAGATTGTAGATATGAATTAGTATCCATACTGATAACACTGGGATTTTAATATCTGCCCTGCATTCCTGTTTACTGTGTGAGGCTTCTTCACTCATTCATTCTACTTGATGTTGACTCTATGCTAAGTATTCAGCTAGGTGCTAAGATTAATTTGGGGATATGGCATAGTCTTTGCTCTCAAGAAGGTTACAACCAGAAATAACTTTTGTTAAACATACAGATCTGGGTTTTCTAATAATAGGATTTTTCTTTAAAGTAGTATTGTAGGTTTCTGCCTTTATTTTATTTTATTTGCAAATAAAAGACTAGTAATCTGACTGAAAATTCCAACTAAACGAACAAACAACAACAAAAATAAAACAAAGGCACTTAAGCACAAAATTTTTGAGATTTTTTCAAAGGCGATAGCATCAGAAAAAGAATGAAAATGATGCCGAATAGACTAAAATCAGGTATACATGTGCACTAGAAAATTACCATTCTTCCTGATTTGTATTACACAGGGAAAGTCATTTTAAAAGACAGATGTCCACCACATTAACAACTCATCCATAAAATCCTTGCTATAGGTGAAATTAGTTTTGGAGATGGAAAAATGTTTTATACTTCCACAAATAGGTTATACTTGAAAGAGCGTGAAACTGGGAGTCTGAAAATGTAACTTGTTGTTCTGGCTCTTCTGACGTTTTGTGACTTTGGAAAATTTACTACTGCTAATTGAAGAGAAATGAGAAATGGAGAACACAATACTGGTATTTTAATTCTTCTTTTTTTTATATATATAGCAGGAATTAAACTCAGGTACACTCTAACACTGAGCCATGTCCCCATCCCTATTTTGTATTTTATTTAGAAACAGGGCTTCACTGAGTTGCTTAGTGCCTCGCCATTGCTCAGGCTGGCTTTGAACTCACAATCCTCCTGTCTCGGGCTCCCAAGCCAATAGGATTACAGGCACACACCACTGCACGTGCCTTGGTATTTTAATTCTTTAAAAAATTGGAAAGTGTTACATTTCTTAGTTTCAATGTGCACCTTCTTTTCAGAATCATACCCCACCATGAAGTAAGATGTCCATCACACAATTTGTTAAAATCAAATTTTCTAAGGAGAATCTTAAATGAGTAATTCTCAGATGTACTTTATGAAATTGATGTAGATGATGTATGTGACAGAATATACAAGCTATAAGGTTCAAGGAAGTGTCTCAACCAACTGATTGCCTCACACTGAAGAAAACTAGAAACAACCGTCTTTAAAATTCTGTTCAAACATTATTACTTATTGAAATATCAAGGTTATCTATATAAGGAAAAACTATTATTGATCTTTTTGATTTTTCATTACAAATTTTGCAGATTTTCAATATGAATGGCTCTAAATTCTATAGGTGATTGTTTAGTGCATGTAACCTTTATGTTTTCTAGTAGAGCTTGGCTTTCAAAGATCTACCTTCAGCTTAATCATGAATTTTACAACATTTAATCAAACCTTTCACATTATCATATGCTTTACAAATGTTTTCATGCACCATTTTAAAGTTCCCAGTGCAGAGATATTATCTATGATAAAATAAGAAATCTTATGAGATGTATATATACATCTTTATATATTTTTAGTAAATAACATTAAATAAACAAATATGGTTATTGCTCTTAGTTGGCAACTCTAAGCCTATTTCATGTTTTTTTGCTAATTCTAAGCCAATAAAATAATTAAATTTAACTAAAATTAATTAATTAAAATTTTGTGAATTAAAAAAGTGACTTTTATTCAACAATTTAGGAGTTTGGGTCAAAGTTACCAGGCCAATAAGGAGCACAGCAAGGATATTTATCACCATTTTTCAAATCTAATACTGATTTTTTCCTAATCACCCCAGAAATAATTTTTCTGATGTTAATAAATAGCTGTCCATTGACTAAAAGCTTTATTTTTAAAATATTCATTTACTCATAACCAAAATTATTGTAGTAATATTATATAGCAAATATATGAAGATATAATTATGTGATATTGGTAGAAAATTTTTGTTATCAAAACCTCCTGATTTATTTCTTTTGAATGAATTCCAAGGAGTGAGAGAGCTGGGGCATATACTGATTCTATTTCCTAATTTTTTGTGTAATTTCCATACTGCTTTCCAGCGTGGCTGTACTAATTTGCATTCCTGCCAACACTATGTGAGTGCACTTTTTTCCCACATCCTTACCAGCATTTCTTATTATTTGTATTCTTGATAATCACCATTCTGAATGGAGTGAGATGAAATATCAGTGTAGTTTTGATTTGCATTTCCCTGATACTGTAGAGATACAGGCACACAAGTGTTTATACCAGCACAATTCACATATCCATGTTGTGGAACCAGCCCAGGTGTATGCCAACAGATAAATGGATAAAGAAAATGTGGTATCTATACACAGTGGAGTTTTACTAAGCCATACAGAAGAAAGACACTGGAGAACATCATGAGGCATTTGCTAATAAATGGAAGGCACTGAAGAAATTCATGCTAAGTGAAATAAACCAGACTGAGAGAAAGTCAAAGGTTCAATGTTTTCTCTCAAGACCAAAATGGCAAAAAAGGGGAAGAGCGGGGATCCCATAAAAATAGAAGAAGGATCACTGGAGCAGAGGAAGGAGATGAAGGGGAAGGGAGGAGAGAGAGGAAAAAGGAGGAACAGTGGAATGAAAATGACTAAATTATAACATACACCTATACGAATATACCACAGTGAATGTCACCTTTATGTATATCTATAAAACACTGACTTTAAAATATTTTGAGTAAATAGAAGAGCAGTAGAGTAGAGGAAGGAGAAAAGAGGGAGGGAGAAGGGGAAAGAAAGAGGAAGTACTACGGACTGACCTGAAACAAATTATATTCTATGTCTGTATTATTATGTCAAAATGCACGCAGTATTAAGTATAATAATAATTCACTAATAAAAACATAAAGAACTCTCCTCTTTTTGTATCCACCTTTCTGTATCCACTAAGATTTTTGATTTCTGAGAGTCTACTCAAATAATTATTTTACCTTGATAGACTATTTATTCCAAATGGTAGGGAGTAGGCCTCAGTCAACACTTTAAAATTATTAATATTAACTGTGTGGTTTTAAAATTATATCAGTTAATCAAGTTCAGTATCATATTATCCTTCCCTCTTCTGAGCCCAAAAGAGGAAACATAACTGTACTTTATGGCAACTTGAATCATAATGCTAATAATTTTTTTGTTTTGAACTGTAGGGGAATGCATCTAGTGACTTACTCATGATGGAAAAAAGAAAACGTAAAAAAAAAAATTCTATGTAAACATTTGAAAGTGTGTGTGTGTGTGTGTGTGTGTGTGTGTGTGTGTGTGTGTAACCCTTATTTTATCAATTCTGTCCCACATTTAACATCTCTGAATTTTGGAGGGAGTCTGATATGTGATAGCATGTCACCACTTAATGAACAGCATTTTTTCTTTCTTCAAACACATTTTAACAATAGAATATCTTATTATAAGTGGCATCTTTAAATCAAAGGTTTGGAAGTTCTTTCTTTTGCCTAGAAATGCCTAAAATTATGGAGGATAATAAACACATCCATGTCACGACCAGGATGCAGTCTTGTGCATAGCCTCCCGCTTGATAGGAGGAACAGCAGGAAGCTTCTTTTAGCTAAGCCTGCACCAGCTACCATCATTTCCTCCACCAACTAGCTTTACCAACTGACTTTAAAAGCCAACGCAACATCAGTAGTCAGTTAGGAACTCTGTTTTATTTGGTCTAAAGAAGAAAGGGTTTGCAAACGCCACATTGCACAATATCAGCAGAGGCAGTGAGCAACCTCAGTCCCTGAATTCCTGTATCGGGTCTCTTTCTATGTAGTGAATTGCATGGACTTTGTGTTAAGCATTGTGTTTGTGGACCCTCCTTTAATATGTGTGTGTGTGTGTGTGTGTGTGTGTGTGTGTGTGTGCAATAGTTACTCTGTTGTCTACTATATCCCAAGCTGTTCTGTTATCAAAAAGACCAATGTGACTGTAACTTAGTGGAGTGGGATAAGTGGTGAGTTGAAGAACCCACAGTCATACAGATTTACTGATCATACTGACTCTGCCTGCTTGGAAGACCACCTTCACTTTCAAAGAAAAAAGTCTGTACACAGTGTTATCATCAGGAACACGTGGCCAATTCATGGTGTCAGAACTAGTCTCCCTTTTTAGAATGTCCTGTTAAAAATTTTTAACTGAGAAGAGAAGGTAAAGAAAAAGTGAAAGTTGAATTAGCCATAAATCTTTAATCTTTAATTAAGTCCTTTATTTTTAATTTTTGTTGAAAATGTGCATAGAATCTGGGGTTTAGGAGATTTTTAAACCATGAGCTATATTTATGCACTATCAACAAAATAGGGAAATGGGCCTAAAGGTAATCTTTTCCTTTCCTCCCTATAATTTCCTGTTTCTAATTTTGTAGCAGTCAAGTTTCAACTGGTTAATCAAATGTCTTTTGTGCGGTAGGTGCCAGGGTGCTTGTTTTCATTAGTGTACCAAATGCCATATTTAGGAACTTGGCCTTTGGGTTAACTGGCTACAAGCTTGGCTTTAAACCATTAAATGAGTGTATTTAACTCAGCATTTATTTTTACATCTCCTTATCCAAATAATCAGGATGTGGTTATCTGTTAGATGATATATTATGACTTTTTTCCTATATACACCCAAGCACAAAAATATATGCCTCAGACATAATCATCAATACTATAAACACCCATCATCCTGTGCCATTTATAAGATTACAGAAATGGAGAGAAACCTTAGTAAGCTGTGTATAAAAATAGTTAAAGGAAATCCACATGGAAACACAAAATTGGGCAATTTCACACTTTAAAACCTATTTTTAACATAATAAAAATGAAGAAGGAAAATATCACAGTGGTAGTTTATCTTTGATTAAATTATAGAACTCTATTTTAAAATAATATATATAAAACATGAGATCAGTTTTAAAAATATACCTTTGTTCTTAACATATTTTCATTTATGTGGAGGACAAAGAAACATCAGCAAAATGAGCACAAATTATGATTAAGTGGCTGACTTTCTAAAGGAGTATCTAAGGCAGTGTTTGGTTGGTTGTATTATTTCTCATATATTTTCTCAATTTTGAGACATAGTCATGATTTATGCAAAAAGTATTATTTATTGTGAAAATACCCAAATCAAATATCAGTTTAGCAAAAAGAGAACAAAAAATTTGTTTCCTGCTTCTTTCCAGGAAAGGATGGAATAAAGAAAATATATAGTGAATAGTATGAAGTGCAAGATTCCAAAATAAATTATTTGATGTGATAATGAGCAAATAGTTTGAGCTAAACTATGTGAAAATTAAAATTATATTTGATAAAAATAAATTTTACAGACAATGCCAAAATATTTTTATCTCCATTTAGTCTCAATAAACATGATTAATACAGATGCTACTCTGCTTATACAAAAAATTTATTTGTTCATATTCTAACATGTAACATATATCACTAAAATTTACACTGAGGTTTTAAATAATATTTTAAGGAAGTGTCATAAAGAAAAAATTTAGTCACACCAAAATATATGTGGTTATTAAAGAAATATTTAGTAACGCTCATAAATATTCCTTCACTTACAAATTATAAATACCATATAAAGGGGCTATGCATGAATCAATTTAATCCTCTCAAAGCTCTTATGAGGTGAGAATTACTTCTTACTTCATAGATAAGTAAAATGAAGCTCAAGTGTGTTAAATTATATATATATATATATACAAGGTCACACTAATATGAAAACAAAAAATGAGAATCAAACCCAGTCCTTCTGATTTCATGGTAGCATTTCGTTCTCTTTGCCCCCAGCAAGTTTTTCAAATTATTATTCCTTAAGGAGACAGAAGTGTGCTGAGACTTCTCATTCATTACCAATGAACCTTGGGAACTTTTTCAGTTCTTCATATTAAGTGGCAAAGATGGCAAAGACTCTATTACAGCTGGCTCATACCTGAAATCTGCCCTCAGCAGGACAATGTCTCCTCCTGTACTATGCAATGTTCATAGTCTAGTATTCAAACAGGCAATCAGCAAGCCCAATAGAAATCATAGATGAATTTTAATTGGCTGTATAAATCAGAAATGTATAAATAACATACATTTGTGCTTACTACACAGAATTTTTAAATGTAATTTTTATATATTTACTTTTTTAAAAATTATAGATTAAAAACTAAGTCCTTTATCTTTCCTCCATAATCTTATTCACCTTCTTTCTTCTTCTGAGGCACTCATATTCATAAATCAAATTTTATTGGTTTACAGTTTAATTGTATGTATATATTCAAAAATATATGGAATTGTTTTCTGTATTTCCAATTCAAGTATATAGTGTTATTATGACATGTTGTTTTAGTCAGCTTTTTCATTGCTATGACTAAAAGATCTGACCAGACAATTGCAGAAGAGGAAAAGTTTATTTGAGAGATCATGGTTGCAGAGGTCTTAGTCCATAGATGGCTGGCTCCATTCCTTGGGGCTCAAGGTGAGGCAGAACCTTATGGTAAGAGAGTATGGAGAAGGGAATCAGCTCACCTGATAATCAGGAAGTAGAGAGAGAGCTCCACTCACCAGATACAAATATATACAAAGCTACACCCCCTTTGCCCCACATCCTCCAGCCATACCCCAACTGCCTTCAGTTATTACTCAGTTAATCCCATCAGGGGATTAATTCACTGATTGGGTTTAGACTCTCACAACCCAATCACTTGTTCTCTGAACCTTCTTGCATTGTCTCACACAAGAGCTTTTCGGACACTTCACATCCAAACCATAACACATGTATTGTTCTATACATCCCACTCCCAGTTTTAATGAAATCCACAAATACATTTAAAAATTCAATGGTAAATAAAAATATATATCGAAATCATTTGCTTTAAGTCCATAGTATAAATAAATTTCAATTGACAAATCCTCATCTTTCAAATGGACCACTTGGGTTGATTCCAGCTTTTTACTACTATAAGGGTTTGGACTTCCAGACTTCCTAATAAGCTTATAAGAGTTTCTCAGAGATATATACCCAGAAACAAAATAAAAGATCATAGTTATTGCATGATCATTTTCAATCCTTATGCCCAATTTTTTTTCAAATGGAAGGATCCATTTCCAAATCCATCAGCATTTTTTATATTTTCTTTTTTCTAGCATTATTCTAAACATATGCAGTGTTATCTTAAATTTCTTGCTGATCTTATTGTGTAAATGGTATATCATTTCTCTTTTTATTTATGTTAAATAGGCTACATATATTATAGGATGTTTATTTTCCATTAACTTCTCTCCTTTTCTATGAAATCTCCATTTATAATTTTGGCCATTTTTATTTAGTTGTGTTTCTATATTTTAAATTTATTTATCAGACTTATTTACATGCTCCAAATCTTATTTTTTCTTTTATATATTTATTAATAATATCTTCCAATTTGTAATTTGTCTTTTGATTTTATTAGATTGGACATGGAATTTTAACATTTTGTATTGAAATTTCACTATTTTTTCTATCTGTACATTTTGAAACTTGCATTAAAAATTCTGACATAATAAAAATATATTTTTTTTTAATTTTTTAATGTAAATGCTTTCAGATACACCAAATTCTGCCTGATTCAGAACCCATCAGGCCTTTTTCTCTTTTACCTTGCCAATTTTGCATATTTCTCCTTAGGTACGTGAGGCTTCATTCTCTGTATTAGACAAAGAATAAAGTTATATAAATTTCTCAGATCCCAGGTTTCTTTGAATTAAATTATTATTATTATTATTATTATTATTATTATTATTATTATTATTATTATTATTGCTGTACAAACCCAATCTAGGTTTCCGTGGAAATGAAGACTTGATTGAATTCAATCTGTAAGACTGACAGCTTCTATTGAGTATTATTTAAGTTTTGTAGAAATACACTCCAGTACACAGAAGTGAATAATTTGGCTTATCATGTGCATGTAACATACTTCTTAGGAGATTTTTTCTCTATATTTCTATTCAAAACTAATCAATGCTAACCTTGATCTACATGACCCTTAGATACTGTACTGGAGACTGGCAAGTGTACATTTCATCCTGGCTGTGTCTTTGATATTGTGGAGCTCAGGAAAAGTGCTCTCAGTGGATGCAGTAACAGAGGTAAGGAAACTAGCTTGAAATACTTTATCAACATTTTTATGAACACAAGCTATTTTTACTATAGTCAGGAGGCACAGCTAAAAAATAGGGATATATTCTGATAATGCAAAGTCAAGGAAATAGGTGTTTTTGCTATTTTTTTTGTTTGTTTGTTTTGCCAATGTTATTCAAGATTGAGAACTTTAAATGTAAATAGTAATGATTATTAACCTTCAAAGCAAATTCAGAACAAGTCACATATTTTCAACATTAAAAGTATCTCAAAATAAGAAACACTTGTATTCCTTAAAGTAGAAAGCATTAAATATATATATATATATATATATATATATATATATATATATATATATATATAATTTCTACCACATTTTTTTCTTTCTTTCTTTTTTTTTTTCAATTGGTACTGGTAATTGAACCCAGGAACACTTAACTGCTGAGCCATATCCTCAGTCCTTTTCCTTTTTAATTTTTCTTTTGCCATAGGGTCTTGGTAAGTTGCTTAAGGTCTTACCAAGGCTGATCTTGAACTTGCGCCTTAGCCTCCTGATCTGCTGGGATTGCAGGTGTGCACCACTGCCCCCAGCTCTACCAGTTTTAATTAAATCAGTTTGTAGTTGTTTGCATTCCAAATTTTGTGTATTTTTATTACAGTATAAATGTTTTCTTTATGTCTTGACCATAGTACAAAGAAAAGCAAATATGAGGACATCTCCACACAGAAAAAACTCAAGATCAAATTAAGTGTGATCTTATGAGAAACATGTATTCTCTGTAATTCTTAAATAACCTAAAGTGAGGATTTGAAATGCATCTTATAAAAGGTTTAGTCTTACATGAATTCTATAGCTCACTCCCCCACCACCTGCAGAATTAAGGGTATATTAAAGAAACAAAACTCTACTTTGTATATATATTAATTGGAAGAATATTTTATGAAGGCTGCTTTGGAGATAATGTAAGATCTTTGCCTTTGAAGGTCTGTCTCCTGCTCTTTGGGGTTTCTTTCTGGCATTCCATCTCTTCTTCAGTTTCTATGTTGTGACCAAGAGTGAGGCAAATGGAAAAATGTGATGGAAGTGAGAGAGGAAAGGAAGAAAGCCCCTGAAGCTAGTTTCCTCCCTTAGAGAAATATTCTCAGGCTCTTAAAAAGAAGCAGTGTTTCTTGTACAGCAGATTGACAGGGATGGTTAATAGGAGCAGAGTATTTGTTTTGTTTTGTTTTGTTGGGTCCCAGAAAGGGAAAAAAAAAAACAGACTTCACAATCTGAGCATCCATACCTATATTATAACTTGGATGAAGTACAAAGTGACAATATATAGTAACATCTAAGCAAACAAGAAATTTTATCCTAGATTGTGACATTAAATTGGGTTAGTTCTCATGCATTGTAGACACTCACAGATTGTAAATAAATTGCATGGATGAAGAAGTTTAGTCCCTGGACATGCAAGTGGCTAAATTTTCTTCATTTTTGTATCCCTTCAATGTAATTCAAGGCCTGGCATAGATTGGGCTTTTAATAGGTTTTATAAATAAATAACGAATGAGTGACTAAAGGGAAACAGCAAGAGATTTAGTTTTGGTGTTTGTTTTTGAGAGTTCATCCAATAAATATTCATAAGTTATTTATTGAGTACTAACTCTGAGTAAAATACTGGGCTATGCATTGAATAGAACAAATAAAAGATTAATCAGATAATCATTGTCCTCAAGTTATTTATAATCTAATAAGGAATACAAACATGTTGTAAGCCATCTAATATAAGTAAAATAAAATGTAATAGATATGATGATGAAAAAGGTATAGATAAAGCATTCTAAGAATGATAAGCAAGAATTCAATTCTTAGTGATACAAAATCAAAAGAATAATCAGAATATGTTCAATTTTTAGAGACAAGCCTGGGGGTTTTGTTTTGTCTGTTTTCTCTTGGATATATATACTCTACCTTTATATGTTTCCTTCTCCAAAGGTTTAGCTTTCTGTGCGAAACATAATTCCATGAGAAAGTATAGAACATTACACAAAAGGGATGTCATCTAAACACAGGAAGTGTCCACTAACTTTACCTAATTTGGGTTTCTTCATCTAAAGAGTAGAACCACCTTTCTCTGCTCTACAGGCCTTTGATTCTGGAGTCACAGATTTGCAGTCACTACCCAGAGTCTGAGAAGAGAAGTCAGCCACTGACCTGGCTGCAAAACTCTTGCTCCTTGATGAGCTGGTATCTTTGGAGAACGATGTGACAGAGACAAAGAAAAAAAGGAGCTTTTCTGGCTTTGGGTCTCCCCTAGACAGGCTCTCAGCAGGCTCTGCAGATCATAAAGTTAAACAGAGGTAAGCAAGCTTTTTGGAGAAGGGAAATCTGCACTCTCTAATCCTTTCATTCTGGGCTCCAAAGTAAAGAGAATTAAATGTAAAAAAAATACAGTGAAAAAATTCTATGCAAACAGATTTGACAGAGTATTAAACTTGTGGGTTTAATAGTGTGAATTTGGAAGTAAGTGATTAAGGAACAAAATGACCTCTAGCTACAGTGTGCATAACCTTTCCTGTCAGAATGTTCCCTGAGGAGGATCCTCACACACATGTATACCATGGCTGTTGTAAGACATGTTTGCATTTGCAAAGTGAAGGAGAACATGTGCATAGTGGGATAAATGTTCTGATCACCTGAGTCTTCTACTTAATAGAAGCATTCAGAATATCATTGTTTTTATCCTCAACACAAAGCTTACAAAAATATGTGAATTAATGCATTTTCCTCTACCAAGAAATAATAAAGAGCTCTCAGAACATGGAGTGAGAAAACAGGTATTTAAGTCAAATTTCTGCTCTTTTCTTGCCTGGAGACTTTAAAAGTAGCTTACCCTCAGTAATCCTCAGCTTATGTGTCTACAAAATGGGTGTGATTACCTTCCTCTGTAAAAAAAAAAATCAAACATGATAATCAAATTAAAGTGCATTGTGATATTTTATTCAACATAAAAGAATTAGAATAAATGCATCTCCCTCAATTACTGATCTCCCTTAATTAACCCATAATTAATGAATCAGCGAATAACATTACAGCAGTGATTCTAGATTTAATTTATTTTCTATGCTCCCAATATCTATTCCTTGTGCAATATATTTTATATTAGCATAGGCACAAGATACCACCCAATGACCATACCAAATTCTCTGTAAAATCTACTAGGATTCTTTTTCTTACCCTAAATATCATATTTATCAATAAATTCTCTAAGTTTTCTTTTTTTATTGTCTATCTTTTATCTAACTATCTTGAGAACCCTGGTGGCAAGGAAGCATGCTATTATGATGGCCAGTCAAAAGGATCTAAAATATGAGAATCTTAGCTTTAAATAAGACATTAAATACAGTACACCAAATCAGCATTATAATGATATTTTAAAGCCTAATAGGTCATCTTTACAGAATACTAATTTTCAATTCATTGCTTTAAAAACTTCTAAATGGGGATAACATTAATCTTTCTTTTGAGAACTCCACTACTGACAGTAGACATGAAATTTTCTCTTTAAATCTTTGTAGCTAAATAATCAGGAAATGATAAAATTAGCTGATGCGGTAGAAATCTTTTATAGAATTGTTCTTGTAAGGGTCCCTCGAACGTCGGAGGAAGAGAACACCAAGAGACCGACTCATGCAACAGCAAAAGGGGATTTATTGAGGATCCAATCCAGCACGCTGGGGCTCCAGGCTCACTCAAGAAGGGAGAGCGGCCAAGAGCCCCGAGCAGGGGTTGAGCAATGCTTAAGTACAGTTTTTGGGGAGAGCGGGGGCTTTGCATACATCAGAGCAAATCATCATGAGGCACGGGAAAATTGAACAACAACTCTCAAACACAATTAGTCCATTCATTGACGGGAACAGGTCAGGCGGGGGTGATAGATCACTCCTAAAGAGGGGGATACATTCAAACTGATTGGTTTGGGCCCTGAATGCCTACGTGCCAAACTGCACAGGGTCCAGGTTATTTAATAACTAAATGGTCAGTACCGGGCATTGTCTTAACTGCCTCAGGAATTTCAGGTTCTGTGTGTAATTCAGAAACTTTACAATACCTAGTCCTTTACATTTTAACTCAGGCTTTGCAGCTTAGAAACTTTACCCTTTCATTCTCTCTAATAAATAAAGAAGGAATGACAGAATTAGAATGTCTCTATTTTGAATACCCTAATGGACATTGGATGTAGACAATGATTTTTGAACACTGCCAGCATCCACAAGGGGAAACAGCGAGTCATTACATGCCTCCTGATGAAAGAAGCCAGCCCCACATAAGAGACTGTTGCCAGAAAACAAACAAACATACAAACAAACAAATAAATAAATAAATAAAGGTAATCTTGCCTCCAGATCCACCAAGCAATGTTCAGGAACCATGGAAGACAGGAATGGTTTCAGAAACACTACAAAGACACAAAGAGCAAAATCCAGATGGTGAGAAACTACAGGACAAATAATCTGATTTCTTTAAGAAATAATAGGAAAAAATGAGATGGACAGCAAAGGGGATTCTAGAGATTAAAGTAGACTTAAAAGACTTATTAAGCATTAACAATTTCTTGTAATTACAGCCTGATTTGAACAATAATCTTTTTATAAGTTAGCAAATGTAAATGACAGTTGCAAATGTAAGCAGTATAGCTATTTGATATTAAGTAATTATTATTTACTTTCAAATAGGAAAATGATACCATCATTCAAAATGAGAGACACCTCAGAAAAATAATTAAATTGAAAGTGCAGATGCTCCTCGGCTTATGATGGGGTTACATCTTGATAAACCCAACAGAAGAGGAAAATCTCACTAGTCCAAATGCATCTAATACATCCCACCTACTGAACAGCATAATGAGCAACACAGTATATAGTAGAATATTGCTTATTTATGCTTATGATCAAGTGTCTCATTAGAAGCAGTAGCTTGCTACTGCTACAAGGTATTCTGCTGAAAATCTTCTGTCCAGAAAAAGATAAAAATTCAAAATTCAAAGTATGTTTTCTACTGAGTAAGTACTGCTTTCTCACTACTGTGAAAAAGACCAAAAAAAATGTAAGTTGAAACAGTGTAACTGGGATAGTGTTTATTTGTTTATTTATCTGAAAGTTGCTTCCAAATAATACAGAAGCAGAAGTGAACCCAGATACAGCAAGATTCACAATAAATTGGTAATTGTCTTAGATTGATGAGTTCAGAGGGGTTCATTACACTATTCTATTCTGATATGTGTTTGAAATATTTTATAACAGATATTTTTGAAAACTAAACAATGAGATAAATAGCAGATTGGACCAGGAAAAAGATAAATAAATCTATTATAAAGAAATAACTCAGAATAGAACACAAATATATGGAGAGTAGAATAGACAATTGTAACATAAAATTTAATCTAATAAGTTTTGTGGGACATATATGGAATCAAAAAGAAAAAGTCAAACTGCCAGGCCTGGTGGTGCACACTGTAGTCCCAATAACTCAGAAGGCTGAAGCAAGAGGATTCCAGGTTCAAAGCCAGCCTCAGCAACTCAGTGAGGCCCTAAGCAACTCAGGGACACCCTGGCTCTAAATAAAATATTATGTGGCTCAGTGGTTAAGTGCCCCTGGGCTCAATCCCTGCTACAAAAAAAAAATTGTTTTTTAAAAACATTTTGCCTTGGGGCTGGAGATGTGGCTCAAGCGGTAGTGCGCTCGCCTGGCATGCGTGCGGCCCGGGTTCGATCCTCAGCACCACATACCAACAAAGATGTTGTGTCCGCCGAGAACTAATAAATAAATATTAAAAAAAAACAAACATTTTGCCATCCAATATTGCCATTCAATATTGGTACAGGTGTTGGTTGAAGGGTTCAAAGTTTCAGTTACACAAGATGAATAATTTCTGGAGATCTATTGTACAACATGGTGATTACAGCTAATATTAATGTATTATATATTTTTAAATTGCTAAGAGAGTATATTTTTAATGTTTAACTATGTGAGGTGATGCATATATTAATTAACTTGATTTAATCATTTTATAATGCATATATGTATCAAAATGTCACATAATATACCATAAATATATACAATTTTATTTGTGGATTATGCCTTACTAAAGCTGAGTACAAATTTTAAAATAATAAAAAAAAAATCTGAAAGAGAAGTTTTGTGGAAACAAACAGAGGAGAAAAATTACTATTTGACAATATTGTGCATATTTGTGAATAATTTTCAATAAATGATAGAAAAAAATATAAAATTTTAAATTCAGTAATAAAAACAAATTTTTACATGAATAAGTAATATTCTTGACAGATTGGAGGAATTAGGAACATTGTTCTGTGAAGAGAAAATCATTTAAGAGATAGCTTAGAGACTTCAATATTTGGGGTGTCGTATTGGGAGAACTGAATAGCATGGAGTGGGTTTGATGTTAGGAAATAAGAAAAAAAAGCTGAATAATAAGTGAAATAAGGAAGGAGAGTTGGGGTCACACAGGGATCTGTGTGTTGGGATGCACTCTAGAACGTGCAATGCAAAGCTCCTATAGCTTCATTCTATTCCTGGAGCCATATTGAAAGGTGCCATCCAATATAGTATGAACAGAGTGTTTTAACCAGCTTTTGCATCACTGTAACCAAAATATCCAACAAGAACAATTTAGAGGAGGCAAAACTCCATTACTCTGGACCCAAGGTGATACAGCACTTCATGAAGGAAGGGCCCAGCAGAGTCAAGTTGCTGGGGTCTTGGAAGGGTAAGGAAACAGTGAGAAGGAGAGAGGGGAGAAGGGGCCAAAGATAAGACACACTTTTCCAGGGGACAACCTCAGTGACCCAACTCCTCTAGCCATTCCCCACCTTTTAACAGTTACCACCCAGTCAGCCAGAAAACTAGGATGGGCCAATTAAGTTACAGCTCTCATAATTAAATCATTTACCTCTGAGTATTCCTTCATGAACAGGAGCTTTTAGAGAAACTTCATATCCAAACAAGAACAACTAGAAAGAATTTTAGTAGAATAATTGATGATCTTTATTTGTCCCCTTTTCTCTGCCTTCACCTTCACCTCCAAGTATTTCCAGAAGTTTAGCAGGTTAAAGAGAGCAAAAGGCATTTGCACAGACTGACCCTTTAGCTTGAAAAGTTGAACAATTTTTTTCTAAGCTGAACCCTTTATATTTTTATATATTTTTGTATGATAGCTGATACTTTGTGCATTCCAATTAAACTCCAATTGCATTTCCTATGAGATATTGCTGCAGAATTCATTTTTTATAGAAAAATTCCTGTTCTTAGTCTTAAAGCAAAAATTAAATTTAGTTTGTATATTAGAGAGGTGGAAAACTATAGGAGATAAATAATAAATATTGCATAACATATTAATATACACCTTGAGTTTTAGTAAAATAATTTTAGACTTCTTGTGGTATATAATAATTTTTAAATATTCAAGGTTAATATTTTACATTACAAAGATATTTAAATATCATTAAATATGTATAATAGAGGCACAGGACTAAAATAGATATCTTTACATATTTAGTAACAATTATATAGTTTAAAACTACAGTAATTTTACATGGGAGATCTGTACTAAGGATTATTTGCCTGCACCTTTATCTCAATAGATGAAATGATAGTTTTGGTCCAGTATTTATTTTTTGATTTTTCACAAGGCTGGGAATTTATTATTTTAATATGTATGAATCTACACATTTTCTGATTTTTTATAAAGACCCGTGGTTTTCATGTGCATACCATATATTTTTCTCCTTCTCTAACAAACTTTCTCAATCTTCTTACTGACACTTATGGAGAGAAGGTAACTGATTCCTGTCATCCATTCTCTAGTTCTAACAATTGCATCCATCACTCAACCCAGGGATTCATAAGCTTTTTCTGCCATAGGTCACTTGGAAACTTTGAAGAAGCCTATATCACCTATCTCATATATCACTTTTAAATGGATAGAATTCACAAGAATTCAACCATTACAAATTAGAGTCAGAATTATCAACTTAATTATTAATTATTAATCTATATGTTATTAATCATAACATATGATTATTAATACACAAAATAAAAAGATTTAGAAATGGATCTAAAAACAATAATAATTTCAAGAAATGCACCATAAAAAACATTTCAAAGTATTTATAACAATTAAAATGTAGTCTGACAGTATTTTGATATCTGATTGTCACAAAGGTCCAGATGTAACTAAATACTGTTGGAATTTGTTCCTTATTTTCATAATTGAAGCATTGGATTTTAATTACAGATTAATAAAAGTAAAAAAAAGCAACCTTTGTCAATCCACATTTATAGAATCCTGAATTATATTAGTATATAGCTGCCCACTAAAAAAAACCTGAGTCTCGAGAATATAAAATTATTTTATTCTTGGTAACTTCAAAATATTTAGGCAAGAAAAAAATTTTACATCTGCTTTTAAAAAAGTCCACCAAGATATCGGAACAGCACAATACATGAATAGTTAGGAAAAATCAAAAATACCAATAGACAAACAGAAACCACTAAATAGGGTAAAGTCTATGTCAGATCATATTAAAATGCATTGAACAGTGCTTATCGTGTACTACTTACCCAAGTTTTTCATTGACTGTGACACTAGCTTTACTTTCAGATGCACATGCAAGTTACTTAATTCCCAGGGCAAAGTTAATTTTATGTTTTGAAGTATAAAATATTTTCCTCATTTTAGTTCACTTGTTCAAAAGTTAAAATTAATGAATGTTCACCTCATTAATGCAAAACAAAGGAAACAGACAAATAAACATTATAGGGCAAATGTTCATATGTTAGTATTGAAACATTGAGAAACAAAAGAGTAACAGTGGTAGGCGTTGACATGAACCTTTCACCAGGCATTATAAACTGCAATAGTTTGTAAACTGTTTGATCCCCTGCTTTATCCCCTTCCAAAAATTTTTTGGTATAATTATATACTTGGTATAATTATATTGAAACACATTTTAAAGGAAAAGAACTAATTTATTATTCTACCACATTAAATCGTGGAACTATTTTTAATTTTCTGTATTCCCATCTTATCTGTATTCACCTGAATACAACTTTTTACATCATTTTAGCAAAGGTATATAGGCTTCTGGGTTTTTTCCACCTAAAATTAGAATTGATGTCCAATGTATTTTCCACTTGAGGATTACTTAGGTTTTTCAGTATTATACATAACAATATAATTAACCTTTTTAATGCATATAACTTAGATTTTGATTTATTTTCTTATGATGCATTCTTATGGGTTCAGTAAGTCCAATATATGAACATTTGTGGTGCTAAAAATGCACTGTGAAAGGTAGCAGAATACAACAATTACTAATTGGGCATTATGTAAAATTGTGGATGTGTAACCGACGTGATTCTGCAATCTGCATTTGGGGTAAAATTGGGAGTTCATAACCCACTTCAATCTAATGTATGAAATATGACATGTCGAGAGCTTTGTAATGTTGTGAACAACCAATAAAAAAGAAAAAAAATAAAAATGCACTGTGTATTCCTTTCTCAGAAACAGTCTTGCTAATGTTGGATAAACACTTGAGGAAACACTCACACACATGCATATTATATATATATGCATCCAAGCCTTTAATATATAGGCTTTTGGAGGGCATTCAAAATTCAAACTGCAGCTACTTTACATGTAGCAAACAGGTAAGTCTGGTATTCCTGGCACTGTGATGACCAGACTACTGCATACTGGTGCTATGGGATTTCAGTTTGAGATTGTTTCACAGACATCTCTTGTAGTTTGTCAAAATACACTTCATTGGTTATTTGAGATCCTTGGATTGTTCCAAATTGTCCTCTAAGTCACTTTCCAGAGTGACAGAAAATAATAATACAGATTGAGTATTTTTAAAAAAATATTTGGGAACAGAAGTGTTTTGGAGATCAGATTTTTGAATAAGGGATGTTTATTCCATACTAATATTAATTATGGTCACCTACACTGTATCAGCTATTGTTTTAGGTGCTTTATAAAAACATTATCTGTAGTTGTCATTATAGTGCTAGAGAACAGGTCACACAGTCAGTAGGTGGTGGAACATCTATCTCCAAAGGCTTTTCACTGGGACACTTTGACTCCTACAGGTAATCTTACCTGGTACTCAGCATAGAGTTCATCTGATAGGAATTTTGTCCACCTCCTCTGCCTTACTGCTATCTCAGAGGTACTTTTTTTCTTTTAAAAAAAGTACCACCATATGCTGTCTTCCTCAACTTGTCCACTTTTGTGGTTACTATTTTCCCTGATAACCTTCTTCAACAAATGGTCTTTACTCGTTGCTCTTTTCTTCACCTACCTTTCTCCCTTTAACCCTTTGTGACATGTCTGCTTAAAACTGCTTTCAGAGCCCCACTAAGTTCCTTTTTTCTTAGCCCTTGTTCAAAGAACTAATAATTTCCTTTTCTGTAAACGGCCATTGAGATCATGTATCTGCTCTTAACTAACTGAGTGACCGTAGACCAATTATTTCCTAGGGAAACTACCTTAGGGCACATGATCATAGATGGAATTACTATGTGAATATTTTCTAAATACTGGAAATTATTATCAAATACCTTTCCCCAAGGCCACTAACCTTTCTCAGCTCCTCTTTCCTAAGTTGGGCATAGTAATACCTATTTCACAAGGTTGCCATGAGGATTGAATAAGAATACTGTCTGTAAAGTGTTAACTGTTAGCAATACTTGTCAAATAATGTGATCAATAAACTATTACTAGTAATTTTTTAATCTTTTTGGTGATATTTTCTTTATCTTTCCCTCCTTCTATGATAACAATGCTCTAGCCATATGATATTGCATGCTAATCTTGGAATAAATAAATTATAAATAAATAAATAAATAAATAACATTTTCATGACATTGTCTATTTGCTTGTGGTCCCTCAGTCTGGAATAATTTTTCCCCTAAGTTTCAACCTGATGGAAACCTGCTTCTAGAACAGCCCAATCTCAAATGTTGCCTCTGCCAAAACTTTCCTCCTGTCTGAAACTGATCAGATTTCTGTGTTCCCAGAGTATTCTTTAGTGAATGGCATTCTCTACCTTTTATTATGTCTGTTGTTTATTTTCATTACATGTTTTGCTCAACAAGTATTGAATTAATCAAATGACCCTTCTACCTTAGGTGATATAGGATTCAGAGGTGGGGCTGGAATGTATACTATTTTGGCTTCAGTTATCCCAGCCAGTTTTGATCTTCAAAGTTGCAGACTAGATGAAGAAGCCCCTACCTAATTTTTCATTTTTTCACTTTATTGTTTTCTTAATGCTCCTTTCCTTTCTTGTGCTTTCTCAGTCTTTTCTGTCATATATTCTGGTTTCCTTTCCAGGTGTACTTATGTTTTAGGAAAAAATTGACTACCTGCAAAAAGATGTCCAGTTAATGGAATTTCATATATTGTACTGACTGTTCTGGGGAGACTACTAAAGAAGTCTTCCTGGGTTGCCTACTTTGTACCCTGAAGGAACAGAATTGTGTATGCTTTGGTTTTATTAATATAAAATTAATATAAAGTCTAATGTTATTTGTATAATATTTATGTAAATATTATAATTAATGATTTACCGATTTGTTTCCTTTGCCAAGTTGTTGGGTTTTTGAGATTTAGAACCACATTCATCTTAGTGTCCTCCTTTTTCACCCAGATTGGTACATTGTATGTGGTCAGCAATTGCTATTTGATAGGAACAGTTATTCAAAATACAGTATTTTAATGAATAAAGGGGTAATATCTTAGTAAAATATTACTAAGGCAAATAAATTGACTAACAGAATAATTATTTTCATTATCTGTGTAAGGCCAAGGAAGATTTTCTCTTTTATTTTGTGTGCTTATTACATTGAGGAACAGACCTAAATAGATGAAGAGTTTATTTTCATGTCTTAACTGTAAGCAAAAATACTTGGGGTTAAATAAAAATAGATGCAAGTTGGGGTTTTCTAGGCATAGAGAAATTTTTTAAAAATAAAAACTGCATTCTATTTTTATAATACCAGGATCAAACCCTTATACTGGCAAGCACTCTTCTACTGAGCTATATCTGCAGTCCTCAGAAACCACACTTCCAATCAGCAGTAGGATTTAGACTTGAAATACTTCATTTCTCCTTTATTGATTCTGTTGCTTCAAGTTAGCAAATTGGGAGTTTGGGCTGCTTACTGGCTGCAATGTTTGGGGTCAGAATAAGTTGAAGGGGAAATGGAGGCAAATTTCTTAAAGATGTGGTTAAGAGCACCTAGGTCACATCTTATTCTTCTACTTATGATATGTAACCATCTCAAAGCCTCAGTTTCCACATCTTTAAAATAAGTATGGTAAATGGGACTTACAGAAAGCATTCAGTAAAAATGTTATTTCAGTATCATTGATATTGCATCTAATAATGATACTTTTATTATTTGGGTTCATTAATTTTTCTAGTTAATGCAAATCGTTAATAATTTATCTTTTGATTGAGTTTACATATTAACCTATATATCCTTTTTGTTTATAATAAGTAACCACACTCAACTGTAACAAATTGTGTTTATGGTTCTGTGTGTCTAGTTTTTTATTTTGCTTCACGAGGTTGATTCTTGTCTTAACTCTGAATTTGATAGATAAGCAAACATAAAAATTTACAAAATCTAGTTCTTAAGCTGTGTATAGAAAGTTTTTGTTTAGGGATTTAATTTATTTCTCCTCTTCACAAATATTTTAGCCTACTTTGGGGATGAACTGTTTTGTCATCTGGATGTGGAAGCAGTCATCCAACAGGAACAACATGGAACATGTATGCTCTGGGTGGGATAAGCAATGGGACATCGTTCAGACAGTCACCAATTGGATGGAACAGGGTTCTTACTTCTCAGATGCATCTGTGGCAGAGTGGAACCTCTCCTGACTTATTTATGATGGACTATATAAAAATAAATATTTTCAACAATGTTCTATATTGTGTCTTTTTTTAATAGAGCACACTAGGACTATCAGCTAAAAACTAAGCCTTTTGTTACTTTTTCAAAACAGAATCTTGTGTTTGCTGAGATGCCACCTTAAAAAACAAAAATCCCAATTCCTGGGCCACCACTTAACAAATGGTTTCTGGTTTTCCTTTGCAGTAAATACTAAGTCCCTCAGGGATGTTCTCAGATAAGAAGAATGGAGACAAGTTTCAGTTTCCGACAAACTGGGCTATTCCATTACATGGAAATGAAGTTCTGACTACAGGCAATAGGGGTTTTGGCATCTCTGTTGCTAGGGATAGGAATGGCATTGGGGAATTGTTATTTATTTAGTGAGTCAAAGATTTTCTTCTGGGGTGGTAGCAAACTAGAGTATCCAGTGAAGTGGGCCTGGGGATTTCACAGGATGGTGACACTTCCTCTTGTGGTAGAAGAAAGGGCAGTTAATGGGAACTAGTTTTCAGTTCTAGATGCTGGTTAGTTGGGATCCTTACCTGTATTTTAACACTATTGTTTAGTTTTTTCTGTTCTAACAAAATAGCTATTTACTTAGTTTGAGAGAGAGAATGAATTAAGAAAAGTAGAACCCGAAACAAGATATGACAGTTTGGGAGGGGCCCAGTGTTGGAATGTTTTAAATATCCAGTGTTTTAAGTATAGAATGATCATTTGTGAATATAATCTCTTTCAGGTGTCTGGATCTGTCATTATCAAAAAATTTTTTTCCCTGAATTCTAATGTAAATGCCTCTGCTATTTAATCCTATTTCCTCAAGTTTTCTTACTTTGCCATGGAGACTGAGAAGACTGCAGGCTTATTGCATAAAGTGGTTTTGTTTTAAATGGAATTCTTGAGAACTGCAGGAAACCATTTATGGTAAGCACTTCATGTAATTGCTTCACCATCTATGAATCTAGGCACATATGTATGGTTTTGCTAAAAACAGCACAAGTTGTTAAGTCCCATAGAATTGCCTAAGTTTGTGTCCCCACCCATCCCTTTCTGTTAAGCATGTTAAGGGAATTCTTGTTTGCTTAGTATTTTGGTGTTTTGTTTTTCTTTTCTTTGTTATCCAGGGTTTTTAGAAATTAAAGCAAAGCTGTGGTGAGTGTCCATTTTGATAAAACAGTAATGGGGATAAAATGTAACTGGTTTTGTAGTGTTTTGGAAGTTACCTTGTAGCTGTCTACAGAATATTTGCTTTTAAGTAAGGAATTCTGAATATCCCAGGTGAAGAAGCTAAGGAACAAAGTTTTAAGCCTTGTTCAAAAGGCATAGGATATGAGCTGAGATAGCACACACTCTAATTGGTGTACATATATCAAAGTGTTAAATGTTTGAAGCTAAGCTCCTGTATTTTATTGTATTTTAGATTTTAGGGCAATGCAATCCAGAATGACAAATGTTTATGGTCTGTGTTTTGTGCTAGGAGCTAGAAAGTCCTTAAGATTATTCTCAACCTTGATTTGCTCAGGGAAAACCACAAGCTGATAGGACTTGATTATAAGTCCTGGCAAGGCTATGTAGTTCATAGAACCCTTGGTGAAGAAGTCACATGATATTTAGGCTTCTACTAAAACAAAAGTAGTAATTGTTGCCCCCAAAGTATTACTATGTAAACCAGTGGTTTTTATAGCTCTAAAACTAGTATCAACCAGAGATACATAAGAAATGAATATATTCAGGTCCCATCCCAGATGTGAATCAGAAATAGGTGGTGAGGCCTTGGGTGAAGCATGTTTTCACTTTTTCAGCTATTATTTAAAATTAAACTTTATTTTGAGAAAATTGTTTGTTATATGTAGTATAAGAAATGATACAGAAAGATCTCTGTACCCTCTACCCTGTTTGCTACAATAGTTACATCTTGCAAAACTATAGTACAATACCAGGTTATTGACACTGATACAGTCAAGACAGAATACTGTACCCAGAAAATGTTCTCTCAGAGTTTTGTGTCCTTTTATAGCCCACTGGTCTACCTGACTTCTCTCCCTAGTCAGGCAACCAGTAATTTGTTGTCCTTTTTGTCATTTCGAGAAAAGTTATATCAATGGAATTGCTAAGTAACCTTTTGGCATTGTCCTTTTCCACTTAGCCTAGTTCTCTACATTCCTCTGGGTTGTATGCATCAAATGCATAAACATTGATATGGCTGTGTCACTACAGTCTGCTGATTTTAAGTCCTTTGGGCATAAACCAAGGAGTGGGATAACTGGGTCAAATGGTGCTTCCATTCCCAGTTTCCTGAGGAATCTCCATATTGCTTTCCATAGAGGTTGCACCAATTTGCAGTCCCACCAGCAGTGTATGAGTGTACCTTTTTCCCCACATTTTCGCCAACATTTATTGTTGCCTTTATTCTTGATGATTGCCATTCTGACATGAGTGAGATGAAATCTTAAGAGTACATTTAATTTAAATTTGTATAATTGCTAGAGATGTTGATCACCTTTTTATATATTTGCTGATCAATTGTATTTCTTCTGTGAAGTGTCTGTTCAGTTCCTTAACCCATTTGTTGATTGGGTTATTTGTTGTTTTGGTGTTAAGTTTTTTGAGTTCTTTATATATCCTAGAGATTAATGCCTTATTAGAGGTGCATGTGGTAAAGATTTTTCCCAATCTGTAGGCTCTCTTCTCATGTTATTGTTTCCTTTGCTGAGAAGAAGCTCTTTAGTTTGAATCCATCCCATTTATTGATTCTTGTTTCACTTCTTGGCTTTAGTAGGAGTCTTGTTAAGGAAGTTAGATCCTAGGCCAATGTGGTGCAGATTTGGGTCTAGTTTTTCTTCTATTAGGTGCAGGGTATCTGTTCTAGTGCCTAAGTCTTTCATCCACTTTGAATTGATTTTTGTGCAGGGTGAGAGATAGAGGTTTGATTTCATTTTGTAACATATGGACTTCCAGTTTTGCTAGCACCATTTGTTAATATGTTATATTTTCTCCAGTGAATGTTTTTGGCACCCTTGTCTAGTATGAGATAACCGTATTTATGTGGGTTTGTCTCTGTGTCCTCTATTCTGTATCATAGGTCTACAAGTCTATTTTGGTGTCAATACCATGCCATTTTTGTTACTATAGCTCTGTAGTATAGTTTCAGGTCTGGAATTGTGGTGTCTTCTGCTTCACTTTTCTTGCAAAGAATTGCTTTAGCTATTCTGGGTCTCTTATTTTTCCAAATAAATTTCATAATTGATTTTTCTATTACTACTAAGAGTGTCATTGGGATTTTAATAGGAATTGCATTAAATCTGTATAATGCTTTTGGTAGTATGGCCATTTTGACTATTAAGTCTACTTATTCATCACACTAGCTAGACTATGGAACCAGCCTAGGTGTCCCTCAATATGTGAATGGATAAAGAAAATGTGGTATATAAACTCAATGGAATATTACTCAGCTTTAAATAAGAGTGAAATTATGGCATTTGCCACTGATGGTTGGAGTTGGAGAATATCAAGCCAGTTCTACACAACCAAAGGCCAAATGTTTTCTCCAATATGCGGATGCTAGTTCATAATGAGGCGGGGGGCACTAGGGAAGAATAGTGTAACCTTAGATTAGGTAGAGCAAGATGATGGGAGGGGAGGGAGGAGATGTAGAGATAGGAAAGATACTAGAATGAAATAGACATCATTATTGTATGTATATATGTGACTACATGACCAATATGATTCTGCAACATGTAAAGAAAAATTAGAAATTATATCGCATCTATGTATGATATATCAAAGTGGATGCATTCTATTGTCAGGTATAACTAATTAAAACAAATTTCAAAAAGTTAATTCCTTTTTTTTATTGGTTGTTCAAAACATTACAAAGCTCATGACATATCATCTATCATACATTTGATTCAAGTGAGTTATGAACTCCAATTTTTACCCCAAATACAAATTGCAGAATCACATCAGTTACACATTCACAATTTTTACATAATGCCATATTAGTGACTGTTGTATTCTGCTGCCTTTCCTATCCCCTACTATACCCCCTCCCCTCCCATCTTCCCTCTCTACCTCATCTGCTGTTGTTCTATTCTCTCCCTTGTTCCCCCCTTTCCCCTCACAACGTCTTATATGTAATTTTGTGTTACATTGAGGGTCTCCTACCATTTCCATATGGTTTCCCTTCTGTCTCCCTTTTTCTCCACCCACTCGTCTCTGTTTAATGTTAATCTTTTCCATGCTCTTCCTCCCTGTTCTGTTCTTAGTTGCTCTCTTTATATCAAAGAAGACATTTGGCATTTGTTTTTTAAGGATTGGCTAGCTTCGCTTAGCATAATCTGTTCTAATGCCATCCATTTCCCTGCAAATTCTATGATTCTGTCATTTTTTAGTGCTGTGTAATACTCCATTGTGTATAGATGCCACATTTTTTTATCCATTCATCTATTGAAGGGCATCTAGGTTGGTCCCACAGTCTAGCTATTGTGAATTGTGCGCTATGATCATTGATGTGGCAGTATCCCTATAGTATGCTCTTTTAAGATCCTCAGGGAATAGTCCGAGAAGGGCGATAGCTGGGTCAAATGATGGATCCATTCCCAGCTTTCCCAGGAATCTCCATACTGCCTTCCAAATTGGCCTCACCAATTTGCAGTCCCACCAGCAGTGTACAAGTGTACCCTTTTCCCCACATCCTCGCCAACACTTATTGTTGTTTGACTTCATAATGGCTGCCAATCTTACTGGAGTGAGATGGTATCTTAGGTGGTTTTGATTTGCATTTCTCTGACTGCTAGAGATGGTGAGCATTTTTTCATGTACTTGTTGATTGATTGTATTTCCTCCTCTGTGAAGTGTCTGTTCAGGTCCTTGGCCCATTTGTTGATTGGATTATTTGTTATCTTATTGTTTAATTTTTGAGTTCTTTGTATATTCTGTATATTAGGGCTCTATCTGAAGTGTGAGGGGTAAAAATTTGTTCCCAGGATGTAGGCTCTCTATTTACCTCTCTTATTGTTTCTCTTGCTGAGAAAAAAACCTTTTAGTTTAAGTAAGTCCCATTTGTTTATTCTTGTTATTAACTCTTGGGCTATGGGCATCCTATTAAGGAATTTGGAGCCCGACAGTATGTAGATCATAGCCAAATTTTTCTTCTATCAGACGCAGTGTCTCTATTTTGATATCTAGGTCCTTGATCCATTTTGAGTTAACTTTTGTTCATGGCGAGAGAAAGGGATTCAGTTTCATTTTGTTGCATATGGATTTCCAATTTTCTCAGCACCATTTGTTGAAGATGCTATCCTTCCCCCATTGTATGCTTTTAGCCCCTTTATCAAATATAAGAAAGTTGTACTTTTGTGGATTGGTTTCTGTGTCCTCTATTCTGTACCATTGGTCCACCTGCCTGTTTTGGTACCAGTAACATGCTGTTTTTGTTACTATTGCTTTGTAGTACAGTTTGAACTCTGGTATCGCTATACCTCCAGATTCACACTTCCTGCTTAGAATTGCTTTTGCTATTCTGGGTCTTTTGTTTTTCCATATGAATTTCATGATTGCTTTATCTATTTCTACAAGAAATGCCGTTGGGATTTTGATTGGCATCGTATTAAACCTGTAGAGAACTTTTGGTAATATCGCCATTTTGATGATGTTAGTTCTGCCTATCCATGAACAGGGTACATTTTTCCATCTTCTAAGATCTTCTATCTCTCTCTTTAGGGTTCTGTAGTTTTCATTGTATAAATCTTTCACCTCTTTTGTTAGGTTAGGTTGATTCCCAAGTATCTTATTTTCTTTGAGGATATTGTGAATGGAGTGGTTTTCTTCATTTCCATTTCAGAAGTTTTGTTGCTGATATACAGAAATGCCTTTGATTTATGCGTGTTGATTTTATATCCTGCCACTTTCCTGAATTCATTTATTAACTCTAGCAGTTTCTTTGTAGACCCTTTTGGGTCTGTTAAATACATTATCATGTCATCTGCAAATAGTGATAATTTAAGTTCTTCTTTTCCTATTTTTATGCCTTTAATTTCTTTTGTCTGTCTAATTGCTCTGGCTAGTATTTCAAGAACTAAATTGAATAGAAGTGGTGATAGAGGGCATCCCTGTCTTGTTCCAGAATTTAGAGGGAATGCCTTCAGTTTTTCTCCATTTAGGATGATGCTAGTCTGAGGTTTAGCATATATAGCTTTTACCATGTTGAGGTAAGTTCCTGTTATCCCTAGTTTTTCTAGTGTTTTGAGCATAAAGGGATGCTGTACTTTGTCGAATGCTTTTTCTGCATCTTTCGAGATGATCATATGGTTCTTGTCTTTAAGTCTATTGATGTGGTGGATTACATTTATTGATTTCCGTATATTTAACCAGCCTTGCATCCCAGGGATGAATCCTACTTGATCATGATGCACAATTTTTTGATATGCTTTTGTATTCGATTTGCCAGGATTTTATTGAGAATTTTTACCTCCAAGTTCATTAGAGATATTGGTCTGTAGTTTTCTTTCTTTGAAGTGTCTTTGTCTGGTTTCGGCATCAGGGTGATGTTGGCCTCATAGAATGAATTTGGAAGAACTCCTTCTTTTTCTATTTCTTGAAAGAGCTTGAAAAGTATTGGTATTAATTCTTCTTTGAAGGTTTTGTAGAACTCCGCTGTATACCCATCCGGTCCAGGGCTTTTTTTGGTTGGTAGTCTTTTGATGGCTTCTTCTATTTCTTCTTTTGTTATTGGTCTGTTTAAATTGTGTGTGTCTTCCTGATTCAATATGGGCAGATCGTATGACTTAAGAAATTTATCGGGCTGGGGATGTGGCTCAAGCGGTAGCGCGCTCGCCTGGCATGCGTGCGACCCGGGTTCGATCCTCAGCACCACATACCAACAAAGATGTTGTGTCCGCCAAGAACTAAAAAAAAATAAATAAATAAAATTCTCTCTCTCTCTCTCTCTCTCTCTCTCTCTCTCTCTCTCCTCTCTCACTCTCTCTTAAAAAAAAATCACTCCTCCCTTTAATAATTCCTCTTCCCTTTCCTCCTTTAAAAAAAAAAGAAATTTATCGATATCTTCATTATCTTTTATTTTATTTGAATATAGGGTTTCAAAATACTTTCTAATTATCTTCTGTATTTCTGTAGTGTCTGTTGTGATATTGCCTTTTTCATCCTGTATGTTAGTAATTTGAGTTGTCTCTCTTCTTCTCTTCGTTACCATGGCTAAGGGCCTGTCGATCTTATTTATTTTTTCAAAGAACCAACTTTTAGTTTTTTTCAATTTTTTCAATGATTTTTTTTGTTTCAATTTCGTTGATTTCTGTTCTAATTTTAATTATTTCTTGTCTTCTACTACATTTTCTGTTGTTTTGCTCTTCCTTTTCTAGGTTTTTGAGGTGTAGTGTGAGTTCATTTATTTGTTGTTTTTTTTTTTTTTTCTTTTTTTGAGGAAAGAACTCCAAGAAATGAATCTCCCTCTTAAAACTGCTTTCATTGTGTCCCATAGATTCCGGTATGTTGTGTCTGTATTGTCATTTGTCTCTAAGAATTTTTTTATTTCCACCTTTATGTCTTCTGTAACCCATTGATCATTCAGTAACATATTGTTCATTTTCCATGTGATGTAGGATTTTTTCCTTCCTTCTTTTATCATTGATTTCCAGTTTCATTCCATATGATCAGATATGGTGCATGGTATTATCTCCACACCTTTATATTTACTGAGAGTCACCTTGTGGCATAATATATGGTCTATCTTTGAGTAGGATCCATGTGCTGCTGAGAAGAACGTGTATCCACTTGATGATGGTTGATATATTCTATATATGTCAGCTAAGTCTAGGTTATTGATTGCGTTATTGAGTTTTATAGTTTCTTTGTTCATCTTTTGTCTAGAGGATCTGTTCAATGGCGAGAGCGGTGTGTTGAAGTCCCCCATAATTATAGTGTTGTGGTCTGTTTGACTCTTGAACTTGAGGGGAGTTTGTTTTATGAACGTTGCGGCAACATTGTTTGGTGCATACAAATTGATAATTGTTATGTCTTGATGATGGATGGTTCCTTTTAACAGTATATAGTGTCCTTCTTTATCCCTTTTGATTATCTTAGGCTTGAAGTTGATTTTATTCGATATGAGTATGGCCACTCCTGCTTGCTTCAGAGGGCCATGTGAGTGGTATGATTTTTCCCAACCTTTCACCTTCAGCCTGTGTATGTATTTTCCTATCATGAGTCTCCTGAAGGCAGCATATTTTAGGATTTATTTTTTTAATCCAGGTTACTAGCCTATGTCTCTTCATTGGTGAATTTAAGCCATTAACATTTAAGGTTACAATTGAAATTTGGTTTGTACTTCCAGTCATGTTTATTTATTTATTTATTTTAGTTTTGCTAGTTTTTCCTCTTTGGTTATTTTTCTCCCCCTTTACTGAGATACCTCCCATTGTTAGTTTTGGGCACTATTTTTCACTTCCTCTTCTTGTAGTATTTTGCTCAAAATGCTTTGCAGTGCTGGTTTTCTGGCTGTGAATTCTTTTAGCTTTTGTTTATCGTGAAAGATTTTAATTTCATTGTCAAATCTGAAGCTTAATTTTGCTGGATACAGTATTCTTGGTTGGAATCCATTATTTTTCAGCGTTTGAAATACGTTGTTCCAGGATCTTCTCGCTTTCAAAGTCTGTGATGAAAAATCAGTCGTTAACCTAATTGGTTTACCCCTGAGTGTAATCTGCCTCCTTTCTCTCGTAGCTTTTAATATTCTCTCCTTGTTCTGTATGTTAGCTATCTTCATAATTATATGTCTTGGAGTTGGTCTATTATGGTTTTGGATGTTTGGGGTCCTGTAGGCTTCCAGAATTTGGAAATCCATTCCATCTTTCATCTCTGGGAAGTTTTCTAGGATTATTTCATTTAATAAGTTGTCTGTTCCTTTGGTTTGAAACTCTGTGCCTTCTTCTATCCCAATGACTCTCAAATTTGTTGTTTTTAATGAGATCCCATATCTCTTGGATAGATTGCTCATGAGATTTAAGCATCTTTTCTGTGTTGACTATATTCTTTTCAAGTTGATAAACTTTGTCTTCATTATCTGATGTTCTGATTTCTACTTGATCTAGTCTATTTGTAATGTTCTCGTTAGAGTTTTTAATCTGGTTTATGGTTTCTTGCATTTCTAGGATTACTGTTTTTTTTTTTTAATCTCTATCTCCTGGTAAAGTTTGTTCTTTGCAGTTTGAATTTGTTTGTTTTGTTCGTTTTCAAAATATACTTTCAATGCTTGGACTTGCTGTCTCATGTCTTCTCTAATATTCCGTTCCATCTGAGTTAGGTATGCCTTGATTTCTTTCCCTGTCCATGTTTCTGATGCAATTCCTTTGTTTTTGCTGAGTAGTAGTTCATGGTACAGATATGAATGGGGGTATGGTGTAGACATGTATAGGTTTCCAGTTTTTAGTTTTTAAAAAAACTACAGGTTTTTGTATGATCTACCCATATCTTAAACCAAATCCAGGTGTCTCTGATAGAACTCTTGTTTAAGAATTGCTGCCTAAACTTGCAGTACCCTCTTGCTTCCCCATAACATCCAATGTGAACCTCACTTTCCATGACCTAAGTGACCCTATGTTATGAGGCCTTATATGCCTGTGTCCCTTTGTTGTCCACAACTCTTCCTGTTTTTGTCTCTTTCTGTCCCATAAAGTGGCCAGATGTGTTCTCACCTTGTAGTCTGCACTATTCTAGAATTCTTTTCCCCTGAATACCTATATGCTTGACTTACTTTTTCTAATCTGTACAAATGTCATTTTGTTAGGACTTCCCTGGTCCTTATGTGAAATAAGAAACTTTATACCATAACTTATTTTTGTGTATATATATTTGTATGATTGTGTGTTTGAGTGCTTCTAGTTTGTGAGCTCCCTAGATTCACTACTGTGTTTGCTGCTATATTTTTAAAGTGAAGCAAAGGAGTGAATGAATTATAGGATTCTTTTTTTTTTTAAGAGAGAGAGAGAGAATTTTTTTAATATTTATTTTTTAGTTTTCGGCGGACACAACATCTTTGTATGTGGTGCTGAGGATCGAACCCTGGCCACACGCATGCCAGGAGAGTGCGCTACCATTTGAGCCACATCCCCAGCCCTGAATTATAGGATTCTGACACCCATTCCTTCTTCCTCACTATAACTATTCCCTCCCCCAAACCTTCTATTTACCTATCTTTCTCACCATAGGGGTCAAAACCTAGTTACTTTGTTCATTACTATATTCCTAACATCTAAAATAGTACCTGACACATTGGGGCCAGTATTTGGTGGGGCAAAAAGACATGGCATAGAGTGTTTTCTATCAAAATCCCATTTTTGTGAGGTTTGTGAAATTTATACTCTGCTCCCTACTTTCTCAGCAACTGTTTTCTTAACCTCCTAAAATCTTGCACTCTTCTAATAGCTAATTTTTATGAAGATTCATCATTGGATTTTATTTATTTATTTATTTTCATACTGGTGATTAACCCCACGGGCACCTTACCTCTGAAGTACATCCCCAGTCTTTTTTTTTTTTTTTGAGGCAGGTCTCACTTAGTTACTGAGGCTGGCCTCGAACTTGGAATCCTCCTGCCTTGATCTCCAAAGCTGCTGGGATTTCAGGTGTGTGCCACTATGCCCAGCTGGTACATTTTTAAAAGTGAGAGTTATATGCAAGAAGCAGGCACTACTCAGAGGTGAAAAGTACATATGGGAAGCTATAGTTAGACAAAGATAACTAAGATGGAATCCCAGTGGTTTGACTTCTGGGCTGAATGAGGAGAGAATGAAGGCTTGGAAAAGGTGAGTTAGAATTGTCTAGAAATTCTTTCTGTTTAATAATTGTACTCAAGGTTAATCTTTAAATATTGTACAGAATTTACTCAGGTAAATGTTTTAAATCCCTCTTCTACACTGTTTTTTTTTCTAATTAGAAAAATAATTTGCTTGGAAGAAAGAAAAAAGATAAATAGGGAATACCTCCCTAATAATGGATTTAAGATGACTTTTTTTCTCTGTGTGCTTCAGTTTTGTTATATTCCATTGACCTGTTTTCAAATCCATTAATTATGTTTTCTTTTGTACTATGAGCCCATCTGATAAGTTATTACTTTCTAATATGTATTTTATAATTATTGGGTGTTTATTTGATTCTTTAAGAGAAAGATTCTAATTCTCTATTATTCTACTTCATTTCCTCAACCTCATTATTTTTTTAAAATTTTTTACCTCTTTTTAAAAAAAAAAAAAAAACATTGATTCTGGTTATTTTGTTGTCTTTTGCTCACTTCAACATTTGGGTGATCTGCTTCTTTCACCTGGAAATAGGTCATATTAACCAAGTTCTCTCATAGTAATTTTTCATAGATATTAGGGATAATACTTCTTATGTTATCTTTCACCAAATAGTTAAATTTACTAGCAGTTAAATTACTGGCAACTCACCATGATTCTGGTGAAAATTGGATTTAGGCTTTTTTATGGTGGATTTATTTTAGTCTTGATTTTACTATTAGGATGTAGTCCTTTCTCCTAGAGAGTAAATTTATATTCCTAGGACATCATACTCCCCCCTCCCCGTGTGTGTGTGTGTGTGTGTGTGTGTGTATGTGTGTGTGTGTAAGTAACTTACCTGAAAGTCTGGGAGTTTAGTAATAGCCTTTTACTCAAACTGTGAAGTTTCTGAAATTTCAGTTCAGCTCTCTAGACTGTGGGCTGCTATTCTCTGATGGATCTTTGAGGAGGTGGGGTGTCTCATCCTATATAGTGTTGTAAAGCCTAATATTAAGGACCTGAGAAGTAAAATGGCAGGTGTTAATTCTTGAGTTATTTGTGCATTTAACTCCTTTTCAGCAGTAGACATAAGGGACAAAGCCATGGCGGTAGTCTCAAGTTTCAGCCTATTTCATCTGCCCAATGAGAATGCAACTTTTTATTCAGATTCAACTTCTCAAGCTGGGTTAAAATGATGGTCACTTCATTTGCTTCTTTTCTTTCAAGGAGCCTAGCTTTTTGGGTTTGTGGTACTGGAAATCTAACCTAGCGATACTTTACCAATGAGCTACATCCCTAGTCCTTCTAAAATTTTATTTTGAGGCTGGATGTTGCTAAGCTACTTAGACTGGCTTTGAACTTGAAATCCTCCTG